>NC_059350.1:36212500-36560000 GCF_019703515.2 Myxocyprinus asiaticus
GGAGACATTGCTTTTTAAAAGTTGCCCTTCATCTATCTGAACTTCTTAAAGCTTAATGAAAATAGCTGAAGCTGACTCCAACGCAAAACCTTGCTGAAAAGACCAGTCATCAGCCTATGTTTTGTTCTAGACACTGCTTTGCTGTGCTGGCTTGTCCCCATCAGTTGTTAAGACAACTGGCCTGCTTAAACACCATTTATTTACCAGATTAATAAATTGGTTGCTTAACCAGGAAGACCACCTTGGTCAACTTCACCAAATAGACCATGCTGGTCAACTAGACCAGCACCAAGCCAGCACTAGCCAGCATATGCTAATGACATTGACAAAAGCAAATTAGAGTCAGGAGTTGACAAAACTGGTGTCAAATTAATGAAACGAGATCAGAGGTGTGGGTTACAGCTACTTTGACTTATAAAAAGCACTCACACATTTTGAGTTCTATTCACAAAAAGCATCTGCTGACGTGGGCCTGCCTTGCAAAAAAGTGATCTCAGAAGACCTACGAACAACAGTTGTTGCTTTGAATAAAGCTGAAATGGGTTACAAAGTTATCTCAAAGAGCTTAGATAACTGAGAGAATTTAGTACTGTGGCTAGTACTCTCCCTAGAAGTGGCCATCCAATCAAGATGACTCAAAGGGCACACCACAAATAGCTCAGTAAGGTAAAAAAAGAACCCTAGAGTGACAGCTAAAGACTTTAAGGAATTGTTGGAACTGGTTATAATCTCTGTTCATGAGTCTACTATATGGAAAACATTGGTATTGGTAAACAGGCATGGTGTCCATGGCAAGACACCATGAAGGAAGCCGCTGCTTTCCACCAAAAACATTGCTGCATGCCTGAAGTTTGCCAAAGACCACCTTGACACTCCACAACGCTACTGGGAAAATGTTTTGTGGACTCATGAATCTAAGGTTGAATTGTTTGGGAAGAACACGCAGCACTACGTATGGCGTAAAATGGGCACTGAATACCAACATGAAAACATCATCCCAATGGTGAAGTACGGTGGAGGGAGCATCATGATTTGGGGCTGCTTTGCTGCTTCGGGGTCTGGACCGCTTGCCATCATCAAGGGAAAAATTCATTCTTAAGTTATTCCTACAGAATAATGTCAGGGTGGCTGTGCGTTAGCTAAAGCTCAGTAGAAGTTGGGTGATGCAGCAGGACAATGACCCTAAACATCGAAGTAAATCCACCACAGAATGGCTTAAAAAAGAAAATCCAACTTTTGGTGTGGCCCAGTCAGAGACCACACCTTAACCCAGTAGAGATGCTATGGAATGACCTCCAGAGAGACATCCTAAAAATAAGTTCTGTAAGGAAGAATGGTTTTTAATGTAGGTCTAATCTGCAGCTACCGGAAACACTTGGTTGACGTTATTGCTGCCAAAGGAGGATCGACCAGTTATTAAATCCAAGGGGTCACTTACTTTTTCCACAGCACTGTGAATGTTTAATGGGATGTGTTCAATAAAGAAATGAAAGATTATGATTGTAGGTGTGCTGTTAGCTTAAGCACATTGTGTTTGTCTACACTTGTGACTTTGATGAAGATGAGATCACATTTTATGACCAATTAATGCAGAAAACCAAATTTCAAAGTGTTCATATACTTTTTCTTGCCACTGTTTTTGTATTAAATTCAATAATATGAGTCTTTCTCAAAGTATATACATTTATGTCACGTTTACTTGTTTTAAATAAAACGATTGCGGACAGATTTAAAGGAGTCTATGAAGAGTTATAAAGAAAAATATAAAAATGTTATATATAAAAAGTAAAAGTTTTTAAATGTAGTATATATCTACTATTTCAGAGAGGACATACCTCATTGCACTTTCACTGAGATGTTTTTTTTTTTTTCATTGTGTAACGGCCTGCAGTGTTAAGTGCTTCACTCAAATAGTTTCTCAGCCAATAATAGATTTTATGTAGTCGTTTATGTAAGCATTACAACACAGACTAATCAGACTGGTGGCCTAAGACTAGGTTTAGGCTGATGTTATCCTATTTTAACAGGCCTAAAGTACTCCAGTGTTTCCAAACACCACAAATGTACAAATTTTATGTTTATAAATCTCTCTGTATCAGCAGGTGCTTTTATTTTTGGGCAGAAATATTTCTAATATTAAGGCTATTATTTTATGATGTCCAATAAATAATTTCATTCATTCCTATTTTGCTGGTCCCGCTGGTGCTGAAGGACACACACACAACACTGAAAAAAAATGTGTTGGATTTATTTAAAATATATGTAGCATTTTTGCATCACGCTTTATAATAAATTCAATTTACGGTCATTTTATGTCAGCATAAATAGAAAAACTTTGTTAGATATGCACAAATGTATCAGTTCATTCAACTTTATTTACTTGAAAAGGGATGTCACATAAATAAGATTTAACAACTAATAGCATGTTGTCTTAAATTAACTCTTATATTATAATTTCAATTTAACTTAATTGGCTCAAAAGAAAATAACAAGGTCAGTCATTAAACAAATGATTCCACACAGAAGTGCCGATGAATATACAATTCAGCTATGTACATTCACATGCGCAAGCAAAATTTCATGATTTGAACAGGATCCAACTTCACCAAAAAGAACACTGATCACCCTAATGGTGACTTTACACAAAATAACTAATTAGAGTAAAATAACATCAATAATACTAAAAAGAACTTAAATCTCTATGAATTCTTAATAACATCTAATTAAATGCCCCAATAAGTTCCTTTTGACCTAACAAACGTGCTTTAATTATTCAAGCGCAAGGGTTTATGGGTATTCCCCACAAGCTCAGTTCTGTACTTGAACATTTCAGTTACTAGTCCTTAAAATTCTACATTTATGGATTTTTAAGACCAAGAAGTTCAAGTTCACTTTATGTATCACTCTAAATTCACCTTTTTATTAATAGTAGTGTCACGTATTCCCTGTGTTTTTGCTTAGACTTTTATTTTGAAATTCTTGTTTAGTTCCCTGTTCCTGTTTCCTGTTAATTTTGTAGTCCTTTGTAGTTTCTTTTCATGATTGGTTTTCCCCTGATTGTTTTCCCCAGGTGTTCCTCATTTCCTTGTTTGCCCATTTGTATTTAAGCCCTTGTTTCTCCTGGTTTCTTTGTCAGTCTTCACATGTGTTGTGTTGTGTTGTGTTGTGTTGTGTTGTGTTGTGTTGTGTTGTGTTGTGTTGTGTTGTGTTGTGTTGTGTTGTGTTGTGTTGTGTTGTGTTGTGTTGTGTTGTGTTGTGTTGTGTTGTGTTGTGTTGTGTTGTGTTGTGTTGTGTTGTGTTGTGTTGTGGTTTCCATTAAAAGCTGCATTTAGATCCTCATTCCTCACCTGCCTCTTCACATAAAAAGTGACCAAGGAATAGATCTAGCGGCTGTCAGAATTTTACTCCTTCAACAAGGGGACCGTCCAGTTGAGGATCATGTCAGTGAGTTTTTAGAGCTGGCAAATGAAGTGCACTATCCAGACTGCTTTCTGGTGGTTTTCTTCTGGGCCGGTCTGAATAGCGCACTGAGGGGACTGATGCCTCCGGCTGATCCTCACTGGACGCTTGGCAAATATGTGGAGAAGGCTCTGGAACTTTGCGGTTCCCACTATACAGTGGATAATGGCGGGAACCCCGGGCCAAAACCTTCATCTTCGGCCCCTGTCTCGAAGCCTTCCACGGCCCCTGTCTTGAAGTTGTATGATCTGCTACTGATGTCGGTGAGTAGGTCCATGAAGACCCTACCTCAAAAATTGTCTGCGCCCACGCCTGCCACGGCCAACAAGCCTACACCCACGCCTGCCACAGCCAACGAGTTAGAAGCCTCATCCATCCCAGAGCCTGCGTTGCCAGCCTCGTCCGTCCCAGAGCCAGCATTGTCAACTTCGGCCATCCAGAAGAGAAGGAGAAGAAAAGTTTCTGTTCCCAAGTCTCATCCCATGAAACCGACCACGGAGGTCGTTTCCGAGTCTCTGCCCACGACCACGGAGGTCGTTCCTGAGTCTCTTCCCACGTTCGCGACCACTGAGGTTGTTTCCCATTCATCCAGGACTCTTTGCCTCGAGCCTGCCACGGCTCCGCCTGCTCCCCCAGAGACACTTCCTCCAGCGGCTCCGCCTCCTGATCCTGTCTCGGCCCTGCGGCCGCCTCCCAGGACTCCTGACCCAGTCCCCACCTTGAGGTCGTCTCCTGGCCGCCCGCCTGATCTGCTCTGGTCTACTTGGTCCTCCGAGCCTGCAGCGTCACCCTGGCTCTCCATCCCTCTGGCTCTGCCTTGGTTCCAAGCCAGACTTTGACTTGTTCCTCTGCTCCCCTTGCCCCTTGTGCCCCCCTGACTTACCTGTTTTCCCCCACACCCCATGGACAATATTATTTATTTTTGTTTTTATTTATTTTATTTTTTAAAGAGCGTCTGGAATCCGCTCCTTAAGGGGGGGAGGGGGGGGCTCTGTCACATTTACTGTGTTTTTACTTTAGACTTTTATTTTGAAATTCTTGTTTAGTTCCCCGTTCCTGTTAATTTTGAAGTCCTTTTGTAGTTTCTTTTCATGATTGGTTTTCCCCTGATTGTTTTCCCCAGGTGTTCCTTGTTTGCCTATTTGTATTTAAGCCCTGGTTTCTTTTGTCAGTCTTCACATGTGTTGTCATGTTCTGTGTCTGGTTTCCTGTGTTTTTAGTTTTATTCTAAGTACTTTGTATCTTTGGTTTCCATTAAAAGCTGCATTTAGATCCTCATTCCTCGCCTACCTCTTCACAAGTAGAAAGTGTGGTGGGTGTTTTTTTTAAATACGTTATGGCTGAGCAAACAAATCAGATTTAAGTGCACAAAAACAATGATTTGACATGTGGTAAGAAGTGTTTTATATATCCAATCAATTTTCATGTCCATTGTGGAGAGAGGTAATCTAGGACAGTTCCAGAGATGCTGAGCGCACACACACACATATGCACAGCAGCATACAATCACTGTGTGTAAACATTTTGTGATAAGGGAAGTCAGTCTGGGATTTGCATGTTTGTGTGTGTATGGTATCCTCCAAGGTAGAACCATCATTGTTAATCTCACCAGGCAATATGATCCACCCATTGTGGTTACCCCCTTATCGTATTACAGTATGGTCTGTATACAAACAGGTGCACACGCTCAACCTAATAGACATTAATGCACGGCGTTAATGACTAAGAAGTCTCTTTCAAAGTGGATACTTGTATGTGCAGTAGTACATGTGAGTAATTTGATTTATCATTAAGAGGAAGTAAAAATGATCATGTGTTGTTGATCATCTAGTTTGTACAGGTGCTGGAGTGACTACAGAAGAACTGTTGCGACACTGTTACTAATTAGACCTGTAAATTTGTTAATGGTGTGTGCTGTGGAATTTGATGAGCTCAGATGATGTTTGTGGTGTTATTTTGATAACATGTTAGTATTATAATAGTATTTAAGCTGCAAAGGGGCTGAAGTATCAGTGATGCTCTAATCTGGCAGTACATTTGTGTTTCTATGTTCAGCTCAAGCAGATGGCCTCTCCCTTCAGTGAGATGGAGTGGTACACCATTCTATTTTCTTTGATAGTGTTTAGTCTGTTTACTCTACATGGCATAATACAGGAGAGCTGCATGCAAACTACAGGTATGAAAACTAACTAAAATGAACTTTAACCAAGATTAATATGTGCTGAAAATGTATTGTTCATTGTTAGTTCATGTCAAAGAGAACAAATATGTGGCAGAGAAACTTGGAGTCATATAAAGTGCAACAGGATTGTGGTAGTCACGACTCACTTCAAAGTCAAATTTATTACCAAACCCCTCCCCTGAAAGTACTGATTTCGTGTAACATAATGTCAAACTATCTTTTAAATTCTTTGACAAATTAATCTCCTGAGACCCCGCATCCACATGCATGGACATTGCATTTGGGCTTTGCATAATTTAATTTAAACTGACTGATCTCAGTTCAGGAGACTCTAGGCTGTCATTAAAGGGCTAAACTTTTGACACACCGAGTCATGCGACAAAACAACATGGCGCCAAACTCAGCTGAGTTTGTCTTTGGGAGAAATGGCAACAAAACTACATCTGGTAAAAAAAAAAAGTCTAATTCTTATGGTTCAAAGTGTTAAACTGAGAAATCTTTTAAAAATCTAGTTTAAATCACTTGTCAAAATGTAATCGTGGTGTCCAATTTGGTTTCATACATTTTATAAAAACATTTATAGCATTTTCTTACATTTTTTTTACTGTGATATAACTTTTTACTTGGTTACAATACTTTCTTTAAACATAGAATACATGAGAGTATAAACAACTTCATCACTGATTTCTAAAAAGTTTTCAAACATTTTTTGAGGTAACATTTTATATATATATATATATATATATATATATATATATATATATATATATATATATATTTATATATGAATTTAAAAAAAAAAAAAAAAAATGAAGTTTTCTCAGGGTTACATCATATGACTTGAACAAAATGTGCCTTTTCATAACAATATCAAAATAAATATCAGTTTTAAAACTTCACGCTCAGTCTTGGGGGTCTAAAGGTTTCCGCTCTGTTTTATGGTTTTTATGGTCAACATAAACAACAAAATGGCTACCTACATGTTGGTTAAACCCAATTACTTTGATTTGGTGGACAAACACTTTTTAAAATATGAATCATATTTTAAATCACAATTGTTTCACTACTTTTTTTTTATTTTTTTATTTTTTTAAGAAATAACAATAAAAGATTATTCTGCACTAGTCATGCCAAAATTTATTTTTTCAGAATTTTTTTACTCTGGAGTCTGCATATTTTTTACTTCAAGCCCCAGAAAAAATGTCAATATGACATTAAACTCAGAAATTGAAAATATGCTCATCATTGAAGAGGTGAATTCAAGTAAATAGTTTGTGTGAAATGTATTTTTTATATGTATTTTAATTTAATAGATCTGGACAAAAATTTGCATCACTTCATCATTGACCCTTAGGACACATGGCCATAATATGCACCTGTTACCCTCTGTTATTGAATTTTATGATGAATCTTGTGAAAAGAATCCACGTTATGATCATGAAAAAGTTTTTTTTTTTTTTTCCAGATCGCTCACCCACTGTCACAGACACACATTTTTATACTCCAATAACCTAGTGAATAAAGCTTGGGCTGTTTCTATGAAGGATGTAAAAAAGCTGTACTACACACAAAAGCGTTTTATGGGTGAAACCCTGAAAATAGTTTGAATTACAAAAATGTACCTTGTAACTGTACACTCGTCATAGCAATATCTTACCTTATGTTCTCTTCTTTTTAAAGAAAGGCTAAATATTTCCTTGAACTGTTCTCTTGGCCATTTTTGAAAGTGCACGAAACGTTTGAAAAAATGCATTACTTCAGTAGCGTAAGTTTCATGTGAACACTATGAAGGAAAAGTAATCGCTAAACTCCGACATACCTGTTTGCCAGTGTTCAGGGGTGGATTTAGTGATTTGGGGGCCCTAGGCAAAGTACAGGAATAGGGCCCTCTTCAATGACACACATTTAGGTCAATTTTCTCTTAAGGTGCTGTAAGCCTTTTTATTATTATTATTTAATTTTTGTATGGAATGTTATGGAGAAAATACAGTGCATCCAGAAAGTATTCACAGCGCTTCACTTTTTCCACATTTTGTTATGTTACAGCCTTATTCCAAAATGGATTAAATTCATTATTTTCCTCAAAATTCTACAAACAATACCCCATAATGACAACGTGAAAGAAGTTTGTTTGAAATCTTTGCAAATTTATTAAAAAAAAAAATGAAAAAAATCACATGTACATAAGTATTCACAGCCTTTGCTCAATACTTTATTGAAGCAGCTTTGGCACCAATTACAGCCTCAAGTCTTTTTGAGTTTGATGCTACAAGCTTGGCACACCTATTTTTGAGCAGTTTCTCCCATTCTTCTTTGCAGGACCTCTCAAGCTCCATCAGGTTGGATGGGGATCATCGGTGCACAGCCATTTTCAGATCTCTCCAGAGATGTTCAATCGGGTTCAAGTCTGGGCTCTGGCTGGGCCACTCAGGGACATTCACAGAGTTGTCCCGGAGCTACTCCTTTGTTATCTTGGCTGTGTGCTTAGGGTTGTTGTCCTGTTGGAAGATGAACCTTCACCCAGTCTGAGGTCCAGAGCGCTCTGGAGCAGGTTTTCATCAAGGATGTCTCTGTACATTGCTGCATTCATCATTCCCTCGATCCTGACTAGTCTCCCAGTTCCTGCTGCTGATAAACATCCCCACAGCATGATGCTGCCACCACCATGCTTCACTGTAGGGATGGTATTGGCCAGGTGATGAGCGGTGCCTGGTTTCCTCCAGACATGATGCTTGCCATTCAGGCCAAAGAGTTCAATCTTTGTTTCTCATGGTCTGAGAGTCCTTCAGGTGCCTTTTGGCAAACTCCAGGTGGGCTGTCATGTACCTTTTACTGAGGAGTGGCTTCCGTCTGGCCACTCTACCATACAGGCCTGATTGGTGGAGTGCTGCAGAGATGGTTGTTCTTCTGGAAGGTTCTCCTCTCTCCACAGAGAAATGCTGGAGCTCTATCAGAGTGACCATCGGGTTCTTGGTCACCTCCCTGACTAAGGCCCTTCTCCCCGATCGCTCAGTTTGGCCAGGCGGCCAGCACTAGGAAGAGTCCTGGTGGTTCCAAACTTCTTCCATTTATGGATGATGGAGGCCACTGTGCTCATTGGGACCTTCAATGCTGCAGAAATTTTTCTGTACCCTTCCCCAGATCTGTGCCTCGATACAATCCTGTCTCGGAGGTCTACAGACGATTCCTTGGACTTCATGGCTTGGTTTGTGCTCTGACATGCACTGTTAACTGTGGGACCTTATATAGACAGGTGTGTGCCTTTCCAAATCATGTCCAATCAACTGAATTTACCGGAGGTGGACTCCAATCAAGTTGTAGAAACATCTCAAGGATGATCAGTGGAAACAGGATGCACTTAAGCTTAATTTTGAGTGTCATGGCAAAGGCTGTGAATACTTATGTACATGTGATTTCTTTTTTCGTTTTTAATTTTTAGTAAATTTGCAAAGATTTCAAACAAACTTCTTTCATGTTGTCATTATGGGGTATTGTTTGTAGAATTTTGAGGAAAATAATTAATTTAATCCATTTTGGAATAAGGTGGAAAAAGTGAAGCGCTGTGAATACTTTCCGGATGCACTGTATTCCTGTGCCCTGAAAGATATCACTGACTAAAGTTACTTGGACACCAGAAAGTGGCTTATTGCGAGAAAGCGGGTTATTGCAAGAAAACAACGTTCCGGTTTACATGCACTGTATAGGCGGCGTACATTACTCCCGTATACGTGACTCGGTCAGTAAGTAGCTTTCTCCACAGCAACATAATTTTCCTGCAATGCTTGTGAAAACAACACACATGGCATCTGAGAAAGACTCTCTGTTGATTCACTTTATTTCCAGATATTCCAGAGTTGTTGTTTTTTTTTTTTATCCCCTTTTTCTCCCAATTTGGAATGCCCAATTCCCACTACTTAGTAGGTCCTCATGGTGGCACGGTTACTCACTTCAATCCGGGTGGCGGAGGACAAGTCTCATTTGCCTGCGCTTCTGAGACAGTCAACCCGCGCATCTTATCATGTGGCTCGCTGTGCATGACACCCCGGAGACTCACAGCATTTGGAGGCTCATGCTACTCTCCACGATCCATGCACAACTTACCAAGTGCCCCATTGAGAGCGAAAACCCCTAATCACGACCACGAGGTAGTTACCCCATGTGACTCTACCCTATCTAGCAACCGGGCCAATTTTGTTGCTTAGGAGACCTGGCTGGAGTCACTCAGCACACCCTGGATTCGAACTCGTGACTCCAGGGGTGGTAGTCAGGGTCAGAGTTGTTAATAATGTCTGACAACACATTATAAAAACACAATCTGGCTCGTTGGGTTGACGGTCTCAGATGCGGAGGCAACTGGGATTCGTCCTCCGCCACCCAGACTGAGGCGATCACTATGCGACCACGAGGATTTAAAAAGCACATTGGGAATTGGGCATTCCAAATTGGGAGAAAAAAAATAAATAATTTGTTCTCTCCACAAATTCAAACCAAACTGAACTAGCAACAATGTAGCTTAACAAGTAACTTGCAACAGAGTATACAGTGAAATCACACTAACTTTTACCTGTTTATGAACTTGTGTAGACACATAAAAACCTTGGAATATTCCACTACAGCCTGATATGAGGGGGAAAGGGGTTTCTTGCATTGATGGTGCTGAAAATAACAGCAATATCAATCATATCGGTGTTGTAACAGTGATATTTAAAATTTTAGCACACGTTATTTAGCATTAATGATAATAACAAAGCATATTATTTCTATTTTTAGGGGGCCCTTGTCTTCTGGGGGCCCTAGGCGGATGCCTACCTTTGCCTAGTGCTAAGCCCGCCCCGCTAATGTTTTCAGAAAACCAGCGTCTTTTCGCAGTGGAGAGAGAGCTTGCTTGCTCAGGGTTGCCAGATTGCGTGACTAAAGTGTCTCCCTGGCAGAATATTTCCAAACTGTACAAGTGTCGAGATCTGATTGGGGGATTTCACCTATAAAAATCTGGCAACCTCACATCAGATCGAAATCTAATTCTGACCGACTAATCACCCTTATTTAAAGTCTGTTATTTATCAAACGTATTCAAATTAAATATTAAATATTTTGTTGCATTCTAAGTAATACAAGACACAATTGATCTAAAGGGGATTGTAAGAGGGGATGGGGTTTTTACAAGGGGGATGCTTTTTGGTATTTCTTGCAACAAGGGGGATGGCATCCCCTCACATCCCCCCTCAACACGAGCCCTGTGTATACGGAGTTAGGATGAAAATAAGGTGCATTTCAAACTGTTCTGAGACCAGTGCAGACAGACAGCACACTGGAGGTTAAGTCATTTCCTAATTAGGGAGCAAAGGAGCATCCTATAGCTTTCCTGTGCAGCCATGTGCATTCACTCCTAGCATCCGGTCAAAAGTTCACTTTCAGGCTCCAGATGATGTTTTGACCACTCAACATGTTTGGCAGACATGGGACAATGGTAATCAGTACATAGATTATGAATTTTTAATGCAAAATTTTATTTTAACATGGTTGACAGCAATTGGATGATGCTGGCCATTACTTTGAATCAGAATTATTTATGCTAATTTCTGATGTAAAGTCTGTAACATCTTAAAAATATGAATAACCAACACTACTGGAAACATAATAAACAATTTGATAAAAAAATCAGACTTTCTAAAACTCTGTATTATTTAACATTTTAAAATTTCACAACTTAATCCCACTGTCCACATATGTGGACATCAATTTACCATTTAGTCTATTTTATTTTTTATTTTTTATTTTTTTGCATGTTTCATAGGGGCTACTAGTTACAAATTAAAAAGTGGAATGGAAAATGCACACAGCAGTCACGCTCAGGTCTCAGGAGATTAGTATAAAATTATTTCAATAGAAACTAGATTTGTACTTTTTTTGGAAGAAATTGTGAGTGGTGCTTGCCTTTGCAAGCTTTCCCCCACAATGATGGTAGAGCATTACTATGCTCTTAAGGTATTTTGAGTGGTTTTTAGCACGTTTCTATGTGGTTGCTAGGTGGTTGCTTACTGGCCCATGTAAGAACCCACCCCCAAGTGTCTATGATATTCTCATACTAAGATATGGCTCAAGACTATGGAATTTTTTTTATTACCCATCAGGTGAAATTTTGTTTCTGATTTATTTTGTTACTTAAAAAAGTAATAGCACATCTCTCCTTAACAAGCTGCATGATTTGAATTCTCTTTCATGTCTCTACCACAGACGGAACAGTCAAAGTTTAATACTTAGGCTTAATAGCTTGATTAAATCCCTAACCCTAAGTATGAGCATAGTAATAGTGATACATGGCACCACTAAATACAGGAACAAGTTAAATTGTAGGACATCAGAAATACAATCTGTGAAGCAATTGAAAAAGCATTCACATGTGTTGTATGGAAATGTGTGTTTATTGTCATTCTTCCTTAAAAGTACACGTTGCACACATTTGCATTAGCCCAATAGGCAGTCTAACCAAACAAGTCCAACGAGTTTCAACTGTGACGTGGCATTCTTGGTTTGTTCTCCCCCTTATTTTCCTATAAAGACAGTGAAGATTTCAAAGAGAGACTTCAGGAGCCAATCAATGTCTGAGACAGCCTTCACCTCTCAAGACTTAGGATTTATTGTGCAGCATACATTACTTGAGATCAGTTTTTTAAAGAAGACTATTTTAGGATCAATGATTTCTGTGCGACGTGAATCTATTAATTAAGAGATTTCTGAAGACTGATTTGGGACAAACAACATGGTGGATCATCACAGCCTATGGATACAAAGAACTCTGCAACACTGTTCCAGGATCAGTCATCATGAGTTGTGTCTGTGCTCTCATATGACCTGACATGCATGTCGTTACCTTCATTGGACTTTCAAGCTCATCACCTGGACTGATTCCAGCTGCAAAACCAAGGTTAACAATAAAGACAGCAAGTGCATGTCTGTTCTTAAGCATGAAGGTGTGTTTGCACATTAAAGAGGTGACGTGGTTTATTGCCAGCTGTAAGGAAGTAGGAAGAAGTGAACTTTGATTACTTTGTGTGAGAAGCTTGTAAAGCACAAGGCTCTAACACACAAGGATTTTTAATAAACTGTGTGTGGCATGAACGGAAGGAGGTGTTATTCAATTCTGTGAAGTAGAGCAAAACAAGGTATATAATTCTCTTTAATATTCTCACCTCTCTCTCTCTCTCTCTCTCTCTCTCTCTCTCGCACACAGCGTTAAGTGTCTGCAAATGTAGTTAGTGACACAGTAAAAATGTAAATATTAAACCTAGGGTCTGCGGATCCAGCAGGGGTCCGTGCATATGCAATGGACAAAACATATGTAATTTTTTTTTTTTAAATATAAAAAAGATTCTATATATTTTAAAATGTATTTCTAAATTTGGTACGTTAATGATCTGGCATTATAGAAGGTAATACTGTTTGTTAAAGTTACTAATGAAAGTTTTAATAAAGTGTGGTAACCCTTTACATTAATGTCCCCTTTGATATGGGTTTGATTCATTATTGACTAATAATTAATTTACAAATGCATTATAAATCATTAATAAGCATTTACAACAACATGCATAAAAAGGGTGACTTCCATGTAACACCCACCAAATAGTGATCCATTTTATCTCACATGATCCTTCTCACTATAATAGTATATTTCTGATGCATTGTGACACAAATCATGAATTAGGCTATTTTATGTTTTGGATTTTTATAAGTATGAAACAGTGTATTTATTAACCATTTTTTAACATACAAGTTAAAATGCTCACTATTTGGCAATAACTGCATATCAATGGACTTATAATCCATTTATAAATGACATATTAATCATTAATGAACCCCTTTATAGACCCTTAATAAAGGGAACATTAATGTAAAGTGTTACCTACACTGACATTTTTTTTTTTGGTGAAGTAAATATTGCAGAAAAGATTAAGTTATTTCTACATTGAATAAGTTAAAGTGTGAACTTGAAAATATTAAGTAAATTCTATATACGTACTCAATTCAAACATGTACAAATGTATGTTCTAGCTTATAAGAATTATATTATTTAGTTATCTTTACAATGTGTCCACATGTATGAATCCTAAAGAGGAAAACCTTGTCATATTTATTTGATAGTTTGACAGGTAAATAAAAGTCAATTTTAACTTTTCGAAGCTGGTGTTCCCAGCATGCACCGGGCTTCAATAATTAATGAGCTTGCATAGTTTCCCTGTTTGCAAGTTGATTTACACCAATTTTATTGTTGATTTTGTTATTATGTTAGGCAACTTTTTGTTTTGTGAAGTCTGAAGTTAATTTTCTTCTTAAAATTACCTGTTAGTGATCAAAAAAATTATCTTTTGATTGTTAGCATTATGCACCAAGTGTTCAGGTCTGCATGAGCAGCTCTAGATCTTGTTTCTAACAGCATTAAAGCAAGGTGATGTTGTCTAATAGACTACAAAGCATGCATTAAGCTTCCCTGTGGAAGGCTTCCGTGTGTCATGTAGTACATGATTAAGTATGTTCAAAAAGCATTGAAATGCCAGTACACTTTTAAAAGCATGGCTCAATTCAGTACTACATTGCTTGAGTAAAATGTACAAACAAAAGGTTAGTAAAATTTCCTTAAAACAGAGTATTGCAAAGTAAACTCTACTTGAGAAGCTCTAATTAAGAATTGTGTGTAGAATTTACTTGAAAATATGGTCTGTAAAATTACTAGCAATTTTTAGTGGAAATTGTTTCCTAGGTTTTAAGTAAACCTCACTTTTTATTATTATTTTTTTCAGTGTGAAGGTTTACAGAATAAAATCTAACTTATTTTAAATTGGGGGTTGGCTGAGAGACTGGTTGGCCTTAAAGGCTCTTCTGCATTTCCATTTACACATCCACACAACTACACATCTGCATAAACGGCTGAATGGAGTGTATTAATCGTGTGCACAAGCAGCTTGGTAATGGATTTTCTCTGTTCAGTCAGTCTTATATGTGTGTCTTCACAATTCTGTATATCTCAGCTGCTTCTATCTTCCTCACTTTCATATTTTCTAGTAGCCAAAGAAATCTTATTAAGAGCAAGATGAACTGGTTAATGCTATTAGTTCATGTTAGGCCTGTTATTTTTTTTTTTTAATTTTTTTTTTTGTATTATGACTGACAGTCTTGCCTTCATCTCTGTATGTATGTGTGTGTTTGTGTGTGTGTGTATAGGGATGTGATTGTGTGTGTTTGTTATGGATCTGCCGTTTTCAGGTTTTGAGTTGGTCTTCATCTTCATTGCTTTTACCATCATGTGCTTATTCGGCCTGGCTGCTGTCTACAGACATAATACAGATTATCAAGGTAAACACACTTTCTTTATACAAACACATACATTTACTTTACTTAGCTTATCTAAATTGGGAAATACCATAGACTTGGATTGTTTTTACATAAAGCTAACTATAATTTCTACAGGCTAAATATAACCCACACCCTTAAAGAAAACGTTTCAAATTTTTTTATATTTATATTTTCCAAATGATGCAATCCCTAAAGGTAGGCCTTGTCAAAAACTTTTGGGGACTATTTTTTTTTTTATGTATTTTTTTGTACCCAAAATATAGCCAAGTACGTACAAACACCTTGGAACAAATGACTTAAATTACAATGTTTCATAAACATAGCATTTACGTTGTTAGTAAAGTTTGTGTGTGTGTGTGTGTTCATAGATGACTACACAGAGCAGAAGCCAGAACGAAAGAACTCACAGAAAAAACAGCGTGCTCTCATCAAAACAAATCAAGAGCCACCATGAACACACAAACATATGCAGTAAATCTCATTTAATACTGTCAAGAGCATTTTTTACTTTTTGGAACCTCTCCATGAGTGCTCATTGGACAAAACAGGTCTGGCTCAGTTAACCACGTGACAAGCTGTGTTTGAAGATGTCCGTCAAGAGACGAGAGACTGAAAATGGACTTGTTATTAACCTCATCTTTTAGGTCATCCTCAAGACGCATACATTTCCCTCTCATCTGTCTCTGATTGGCTTGAATGTATATGACCCCAATACATAATTAACCAAGAAAGGCAAAGAGGATTTAATAAAAGCTCAACTCTTACCCTTTCCCCATCTAAATGAGCTTAAAATGAAAAATATGATGATTTAAAACCTGTCTGGAGAATTTATGTTTTCAAGGAGCTTAGATTTTGGTGAGCAAATTGCCTTTCGCACTTCTATAGGCTAGAGATGGTCCAGGATTTACACAGCAAATTCCAAATAATTACAGGTTCAGTTGAGATGACCCAGGCACTGGAAAGTCAGTTATTAAAATCTGTGCCCCGGAGCAAGGCAATTAACCACAGTGCTCCAGGATTGCTCTCTGCAATTACGGTAGACTGCTTTAAGTCACTTTGAATGAAAAGTGTCTGCTAACTAACTGCTAACATAATGGATTATGGCCATTGAGCGATCTTGAAAATGGGAGTGAATTCCTTCCACAGTGTATGCGCTTAATCTTAAAATGTTACGTGATGTAAATATCCATTGGATAAACTGGATCTGGTGAAGAGACATAAAGGAAAGCACTCTGGTGCAAAACAACCTTATATTGTTTCTAGGAATGTATGGAAATGAGGTTAGACTATTGTCTGGTATCATGACCAAGTGTGCTGTATGTAATTATCAGGGTAAAAGGCTTTTGGGGAACTTCTCAGCAGCTGCAGGACAATTTCAAGTGCAAATTCAACAGCGATGAATGAAGTTCACAAAGTCAAATTCATGTTCTAATAGTACAGCACAAAGAGCAAATTCTAAAATATTTCATTCAAGCATTTCATTCAAACTCAATTAAAATAATTTGTTCGTATAGTAACCATTCAGAAAACTGCTATTTTATGACAATTTTCTGGTGTTGACAAACTAAGCACTATATAGTGTTATACTACAGTGTTGCTGTGTTGCAGCTTAGATTTTTCTGGTGACATTTTACAATAAGGTTGTATTCATTAACATTAGTTAACTTTAACTAACAATGATTAATAATTTTTTAGCACTTATTAATCTTGGTTAAAGTTCATTTAAAAATAAACTAATTCATTTTAAAAATAAAAAGTTGTACATGTTAAAATTAGTTAATGCATTATGAACTAACATGAACTAACAAATGAACAATTGTATTTTTATAATTTAACTTTAACTTTACTCAGATTAATTAATGCAGTAAAAATATATTGTTCATTGTTAGTTCATGATACTTAATTTTACAAGGTTTTGGGGGATGAATATGTAATTTAAGTTCATATCCAAAGGTTGTCATTATCATGTAATTTTGTGTTTCACTCTGACACCACGTCACCTTTAGAACCTTATTTTAAAATGCTACCGATTTTTCTTCTTCAACAAATGATTCAATATCAGTTGTTCTACTTTTGTACTCATATACAGTTCCACTCTTCAATTAATATTGCGTTGGGTTTCACACAGTTTTATGACATTTAAAAACTTTTTATGAACTTTTTAATAAAAATGTAGCTGGATAAACATGAGTCTTTCATAATGAATAGTACATTTCTATTGTATCTATGGAAAGGGTACTGCATATGGGGCCCCCTCTAATGGTAAAGAGTGAAACTACATATCTGATGTTATTTCATTCCTGATTCTGAAGTCTGAGATGAGACCGCATTGTAAATCATTGTCTTTCTTTGTCTTTTTCCTTTTTATTAAACCCTTAAAAATAAACAGAAATAGTTTCAAAAGGTAATGACACAAAATGAAGAATATATATTTAAGGTTATGCACTATTGGCGCTATTGTACTTTTTCTAGGTCACTAATTAAATGTAAGAAAATTAGTGATATTGGCCACGTTAAAGGGATAGTTCACCCAAAAATGAAAATTCTCTTTTCATTTACTCACCCTCATGCCATCCTAGAAGTGTATGACTTTCTTCTGCTGAACACAAACTGAAATTTTTAGAAAAATATCTCAGCTCTGTTGGTTCAATGCAAGTGAATGGTGGCCAGGACTTTGAAGCTCCAAAAAGGAAGCATAAAAGTAATCTATAATACTTCAGTGGTTTAAACCATGTCTTCAGAAGCGATATGATAAGTGTGGGTGAGAAACAGATCAATATTTAAGTCCTTTTTACTATCAATCTCCACCTTCACTTTCACTGTCACTTTCACATTTTTGTTTTTTGTTTTTGGCGATTCGCATTCTTTGCGCATTTCACCATGTGAGGACAATTTATAGAAAAAAAAGGACTTAAATATTGATCTGTTTCTCACCCACACCTATCATATTGCCAGGGTGTAAAAAGTACTCAGAAATTATACTTAATTGAAAGTATGGATACTGAGTGAAAATTTTACTCAATTAAAAATCTCAATTAGAAGTATCTAGCCAAAAACATACTTGAGTGAATGTAATAAAAGTATTCACATTACATTTTACTTAGGTATTAAAAAAGTAAAAAGTAACTTTTTTCCTAGTTAGAATGAATTCAAGGAGATTGTGTGAGAAAGGATGTTGTTAAATTTGATTGGTCTGTTAAGTCGCCTTTTTACTGTCTCTGACGACTGTCGTATTTCTCCCCCAGTGATATTCGCAACCTGGTCAAAGAATAATTTTACAATAACTACATTTTTGCAAAATGAATTTTATGTGGCCTGTTGCATGTAACACAGCAATTTCCTGGTGAAATGAACACTAGAGGCTCTAAAATAATTACTTTTATCCCCTTTCACACAAATCACGAGTAAAACAGCATTTTATCAGTTCATAAACACTTACTTTTCGCTATGTTCCACACACAATGCAATCTTATGACATATATAAACACTTTTACTATTGTGCATGACTTATTTTAACGTTTGCATTACATAACCAACTACATTTACAAGTTTGTTTAAGTGTAGCTCAACTGATAGAATGTTTCATATGTGATACAAAGGACTGGGGTACGAGTCCTGAAGAGCACGCTAGTCAACACGTAAGCCAAAAGTGTCATAGAAACACCACAAAATGACGTGGTTGCTTCAGAAATTGTTTTCCATGTCACATTTACTTTTTATGACACTATCGGTTAGGTTTAGGTTTAAGGTTTAGGGTAGGGAGGTCATTTTTGTTAATTTAAATCATGATAGAACATTAATCTTAAAAACCTCATCTGTTTTAATTTCCCTTCGGTTGCTTTCAGATGTGTCATGAACCACATCATTTTATTTTGCAAAAACGTTGCCACATTCACGCAATGTTAGTTGCACAGGAGAGGGCCTCACAAATTGCAACGTCAGAGCACCCAGCTCCTTGAGACATAGAGAAAGATAAAAAAGGCATTTAGAATAAAGTTTAGGACAAAAAAACGTCAGTGTTCCTTACTTCGTGCTCATAGTTTTGAATATACTGTATACATCACATTCAGTCAGGCGGTCAAATATGGTCTAGTCTCACAAACATTTTAATGTATCCGAAGCTTAAATCAGATCCAAAATTCTGCCTATGCAGATGGTCAGAACTCAATTTTTACTCAATTACATTACACCCCTGCATATCGCTTGTGAAGATATGGATTTAACCACTGGAGTCTGATAAATTACTTTATGCTGCCTTTATGTGCTTTTTGGAGCTTCAAACTTTTGGTACCCATTCACTTGCATTATACGGACCTACAGAGCTGAAATATTCTTCAAAAAACATTGTTTGTGTTCAGCAGAAGAATATGGGGGGGGGGTTAACATTTTTGGGTGAACTATCCCTTTGTACAAAATGTCAAATTTCCTTGCTTCCACTGAAGCACACCATTTTCTTTTTTGAAACATTTTCAAGACACAAAACCTTTTGCACAAACCTATGTATTCCATGCTGTCATTAAAGCAAATGGGGATATACCAAATAGTAAGAAATTTATGTTCATTTTTCAATTCAACTTTCTATTTAATATGTTATTCTGATAATATAATTTGTAATGAAAAAAATTATATTAAAAATGGAAGCATTTTCACTTGTAACCTCAGACTTTTGGACCCTGGTGTTTATTGTAGCCTACATATATTACATAGGAAAGTAACTCCCTATACAATGACTATGTTAATAATGAGATGTAATATCAATATCATGAAAATACTAATTCTCAAATCTCTCTAACAAACTCAGGATTTCTATACATGTCCCTAAAATTCCTATTCCTTAATGTAGAAACATGGTGTGTCTTTAAGATTCAGTAGCCAATTTGAGAGAGAACTAATGTGCAGTACGACTCCCTCTCACCAAAGAGGCATTTTCTCCTCTTTGGTCAATAGTTTTTAAAATTGCCTGTCTGCATAGGAATGAAATTTAAATCAGAAGGAGGGACTGTGTGGTTGTGAATATATTTGTGTAATATATACGTATGTCTGTATATATGCATGGAGGAACCTGCACTTTTAATCTGGAGGAAGAAAGTATGTTGGGGGAGTAATTTGGGAATGTGCTTCCTGGCAGTAACTACTTAAAGTTGTAAACTGCAGAAGGGGCATTGTCTCTTTCTCTCAGTGTGTGTGTGTGTGTGTGTGTGTTTGTGTGTGTGTGTGTGTGTGTGTGAAGCTGAGTGTGTGCTGTGTAGGGGGGTAGTAATCAAGTTTAGAGGAGAAAAAAGGTTATGGGGAATGCCACTGTTATCTACTATTGCAGCAAGCAACAAAGATAACACTTCCTGCTACATTGAACCAATTATATACAAACACACTTGGCAGCAACACTCTCTCCTTGAACTCAGCATTAGGATTATAATACATACTGGTGGGGTTCACTTTTCAGAACTTTTCAGAAAAATTTTGACAATTTTTTAGAGTATTTTAAAGGAATAGTTTAACCAAATAAATTCTGTCATTATTTATTCACTCAATGCCATTTTAAATCCAAATTACTTTCTTTCTTCTGAGGGTTGTTAATGCCATGTTTGATACAGGCTCTACACATTGAGTTGATAAATTATTTGATTTGTTTTTAGAGTGAATAACAACTTGATCATGTGATCATATGCCTTCAGAAACTTGATGCACAAGTCCCATGGACTACTTTTAGGACAATTTTTTATCTTTAAAATGAGTGACTATCAACTGCATTTGCAACATTCTTTAAAATATGTCATTTTGTATTCTGCAGAAGAAAGTCATATGGGTTTGGAACAACATGAGGGTGAGTAAATGATAACATAATTTTCATTTTTGGGTGAACTATTCCTTAGTACTATAGCCTAAAAAATATATTTTTTTGTTGTAATTTCAATTGTATGATTTTAATATTGTTGGTTACGCACTGCCCTGACAGACTTTTTGAAGTATATGTATGTGTGGGTCAGTGGTCGTCTGTTTACTGATTGACATCATGTGCTCTTGCTCCTGAAGGATGGACTCGACCTCTGCCTGGTTGAACATGGTGTTTTTGAGGTCAATGTGTGGCTGCCTGTGTGTGTGCGTGTGTGTTGAATTGAGAAATTCTGAATGGGTTGGTGTGTGTGTAAAGATCTGGCTGTATGAGAATCCTTCCTGACTTCCGCCAGGAGTGTCAACATTTACAAACATACAAAAACAAAACAAAAAAAAGAACTAAAATTAAAATTTACAGATAGCTTTTTAAAATTTTAAAATCACATGCACAACAGTCTCTAGAGTTTACTCAGAATGGTGCCAATAACAAAAAACTTCCAGTGAGCGGCAGTTCTGCAAACGGAAACGCCTTGTTGATGAGAGAGTTCAACGGAGAATTGCCAGACTGGTTCGAGCTAACAGAAAGGCTATGGTAACTCGGATAACCACTCTGTACAATTGTAGTGAGCAGAATAGCATCTCAGAATGCACAACATGTCGAACGTTGAGGTGGATGATCTACAACAGCAGAAGACCACGTTGTGCACTTTATTATGACCATAGTGTTCTTTATAAAGTGCTAAGTGAGTGTATGTAAAGATTCAGCACAAGTTGTATCAGTATCATATGGAAAATAGTTGCACAGAAACGGGTGGAGTCAGTACCCTATGTCTCTAAGCAGAGGGATTATTCGAACAGGCTGGTTAATCCAGGTAATGACATCTAATCCCCAATAAAGCAAACATTACGACACACAAACATAGTCACAGACATACACCCACCCGAGTCATTAGAGTGCTTGCTGCGTCTGTGATTTCATTACGAGTCAATGAGCAAACTGACCTAAACATCTTCGATGAGCCTGTGTTTTCATGCATGCAATGCCTACATCTGTGTCTCCACACAAGACACTCTTGTCTATAGGTATCTGTCTCCATGGATACCAGGTGGCTTTGAATAAGAATGCAACATTATTAGCATATTCAAACTAAGGGAATAAAGTGTAGAGGACAATGTGAATTACAAGGAAGAATTAGAAGACAGACATGGTGAATATGGAATGTATAGTGTTGGTGAGGAACATTTTTGCAAACACCATAAAGCAGTAAACAACCTCAAGGGTATCTGGATGTGCACACATACACACACAAATCAACAAACTCAACACACATGCACACAGACTCAGATGGGGGTCAAAAGCTGCTCTTAGGACCGAAGTGTCGGCCTGTTGGTCTGTCTCCTTACCTTGTCCATTAGCTACATGCTGGGTTCTAATCCTAATTGACATGAAAAAAGATCAGATGATGTGTAGTCACACACACACAGGAGGCAACATGGATGTTTAATAAAGATGAGCAGCGTCTATGACAAATTCAGTATATCAGACAAAATTAGCAATATTCATAAAATCACAAAGTGGTCATGTTTGTTTTGAAAGCTGAAACATACTTCACAAATTGAGTGTGGCACTAAAACTCCATGACAAGCCCAATATATCAAACAAGAATTGAGATAAATGGACAGAAACACACCCACACTAGTGAAAGGTCAAAGAGTGGACACACATATGGCTCACACACTGTCGGCATGCACACATATGTACTTAATTATGGACACAAACACACACTTACACTCCAAGAGGTCAACTAAGGCCCGCTCTCACACTCATTCTATCTCTAACCCCCCCCCCCCCACACACACACACATTATTAACTGACTTCATTCACATAAACACAAGTACAAATGATCTGGTATTTACTTTCATTTGTTTGCTTGATGGAGCTGCTACTTTATTTGCATATTAACCTAGTTTTACGCATTGTCTTGCGCAATCGTCGAGCCGTTTGTGACTGTGGCTCATTATAACGCACATGTGCACGGAGACACACTGAGTATCTGTAAGTCTAATAACATTACCATATTGGACCCATAACATGAGCACAGTGGGGTATCTGTCCAGTTTAGTATCACATCACTGTACAATAGCAATCACACAAAAGAAGCCATACTGAGATCAACTCTCTCTTTCTGTCCATCAGCAGGTCTGAGCCTTTTATTATTCACTCTGTTTTCGGGTAAACAATCTTAGCAATTTCGTCTCCAGTGCTTTAGATTTGCAGTACTTGTATCTGAGCTCAACTGAGTCCATGTAGACTTCATTATGTACTACGTATGTGTATGTGTGTATGTATGTGTATATATATATATATATATATATATATATATATATATATATATATATATATATATATATGTGTGTGTGTGTGTGTGTGTGTGTGTATGTGTGTGTGTATGTATGTGTGTGTGTGTGTTTATATATATATATATATATATATATATATATATATATATATATATATATATATATTGTCTATTGTGTATTCTATATATGCTATTATATATACATATAATATACATTAAAACATATTATTTTTTTAAGTCTTGTTGCTGTTTTTGTATTGTTGTACACTGGAAGCTCCTGTCACCAAGACAAATTCCTTGTATGTGTAAGCATACTTGGCAATAAAGCTCATTCTGATTTTGATTCAGTGCAACATTTGTGATACACAGGGGGTGTTCCTGAATTCAACTGGGCTCAAATTAAATCCTAGCCTAACCCCAAATGTAATCAGTCTTTATTTATGTATGCTTACAAGCTGCATTATAATTTTATCGCTCTTCCATTCTGCAATGTTATGTTTTGCCTCTCAAGTCAGGGTAATTTACTGACATCTAATGTATCCAAAAGTCAATCTGATGAGAATTAGAACATGCAAATCTGTACTTTTGATGAAAAAGGTATACATTAGCTTTTACAGACTTTGGCCAGTGTGTAAGAGTGGGTCAGGCTGGCTCTCCTGTGGTGAGGTTTTGTTCTAGGTAGTGAAACACAATAGTAGCTCATTAGTGAGAGAGCTCATAGATCCAACAGCAACACTATAATCAGCACTTCACAGCTCGTTCACACATGCGCATGCACACACATACACACACACACCTAACTGACCAGGCCAACCAATAATTCACCTATTTGACCGGTGCTGCAGTAATCTCTAACCACACAAAGCCACAATCAAATGCACATATATATTTAGATGCCATTACTCATAATAACAGATATTTATCCACACATAGTGGAGTCCAAAAGTCTGAGATCATATTTTTGCATTTAAACTGGAAATAAACAGGAAGTTTGGGGATTTTTAAGTACAGTTCAAAAGTTAAGACGTTATTATGTCAAATGAAGAAGTTCCCCCTAATTTTGAATATTTGGTTACATCCTGGGACATAACAAGTACTTAGACATTTGGAAAATGTATGTAAGCGGTTTGTTATTTTAACAATGACATTTTTTTAAATTATGAATATTATTAAACTAGAAAAGAATGTAAAATAGAAGCATTTTCACTAATGGTTTCAGACTTTGGACCAAACTTTATGCAATTTCTTAAAGGAATATTCCAGGTTTAATACAGATAAACACACATAATGTTGATTACCAAAAAAAAAATAATAATTTCGACTTGTCCCTCCTTTTCTTAAAAAAAAAGAAGCAAAAATCTGAGTAAAGATGTTGACTACCACCCCTGGAGTCACGAGTTCAAATCCAGGGCGTGCTGAGTGACTCCAGCCAGGTCTCCTAAGCAACCAAATTGGCCCGGTTGCTAGGGAGGGTAGAGTCACATGGGGTAAACTCCTCGTGGTCGCTTTAATGTGTGGTTCTCGCTCTCGGTGGGGCGTGTGGTGAGTTGTGCGTGGATGTCGCGGAGAATAGCGTGAAGCCTCCACACGCGTCATGTCTCCGCGGTAACGCGCTCAACAAGCCACGTGATAAGATGCGCGGATTGACTGTCTCAGACGCGGAGGCAATTGAGATTTGACCTCCGCCACCCGGATTGAGGCAAGTCACTATGCCACCACGAGGACTTAGGGAATTGGGCATTCCAAATTAGGGAGAAAAGGGGAGAAAATCACACACACACACACACAAAAAAAACAATTAAAAATAAATAAATTCTGGGTTACAGGGAGGCACTTACAATGGAAGTTAATAGGGCCAATCCGCAAACGTTAAAATACTCACGACGTAATGCTTTAAATCCTAAAACCCTTAAATAACAGTAAAAATGATGGTTCAAACAAATTTACAGCACTAATAATACACAAGTTTTAACAGACGAATTAATACAAGTGCTTTTATACAATTATAAGTTTTAAATTTCTGCTTTTAAACCCTCCAAAACTATTTTGCTTTTTTTAAAGAAAAGGAGGGACGAGTCTAAATAAATTTTTGTGGAAATCAACATTATGCAATTACTGCTTTCGACTGAGTTTAACTTGTACCCGGAATATTCCTTTAACCACCATAGGCTATTCTCAATAAGAATACACATAAGAAAAACATATTGGTATTTATTTAAAACTTGTGTTGAGGTGGACACCTTCCTATGAGCTCCGTTACCTAATAGCTACATGTTGGGTTAATATGTGCAATGCAAAGTGTGTGTGTGTGTGTGTGTGTGTGTGTGTGTGTGTGTGTCCACCCAGTTTTAGGTCTTCCTCACCCCTCCTTCTGTTGTGCTGTCTTTTACCCTTTCTTTCTCTCTCTCTCTCTCTCTCCTCCCCCTTTCTCTTGTCTGTATAAAGAGGGGGTGAAGACACATTGTCCTAACTGGACATTCAGACCTATCAGGTCACCATCTATCCATTCCTCTGAGGAGAGAAGAGAGAGTGAATAGAGCGAGCTGGAACTTTGGAAAAGTTGGCGAGATAAAGGCCGAGGACTCAGTTGCGCATCCTCTATAAAACGTAAACGAGCAAGAAATTACTGATACCGACAGAGACTTCAGAGGAATTCTATATGGTCCGTTATCTGCATACTCATAGAATTTGCACTCGAAGGTACCGGAGACATCTGAGGACACTCGAGTCTGCAGAGAGGACCAAACCTCAGCATCACCATGAGATTCTTCCATCCGCTGTATCTGCTTCTGTTGCTGCTGACAGTACTGCTCATCACCAGCGCGGACAAACACGGTACACAAACATTCACTTCAACAGGCGTCTGTGAATCAACTAAAAGAAGTAGAACATGCATTTGTAGAGCTTCAAAAATCGATTTAAAGAGAGTTTGGCGTTTCTAGCCTATAATACAATGGCTTTCATGTAGCGTACTGAGTGTTTTGTTAGTTTTCGGTAAAAAGTCGTTCAAAAGCTGCACAAGGTGACAAACGATAAGATGCATTTGCAGGTTTTGTTTCAATTGATTAGAGTTAAATATCCACTTCAAAGTTTCCCATTACGGTTTGACTGAGAGAAAGCGCTACAAATGACTGAATCGCGATCCGTTTTGGCTAACGCTTTTTACCAATTCATTCAAAGGAACCGACTCAAAAGAGTGATTCGTTCGCGAATCGGGCATCGCAAACCCTGATTCTGAACAGACGACGGGGAGAGAAAAATAAATAAATAAATAAAAAATAAAAATAAAAATCTGTTGTTTTATTTTTCCTTTCCCGAACGAATAAATCGACATAAAAGTATGATATTTTAAATAACCTATGTTAATTTTCACAAAAAAGGCATTATGCGAAAGGTCAAGTGGGTGAAGTGCCCTAGTGGTTAAAGATGAGGACCTGCAGTTGAGAAGCCCTCAGAAGGACTACTAGTAATAAAAAATAGGCAGCTGTAAGGCTCTGTGGAATAAACAGTCTGGGCTCGAGTTTAAAATAATGGGTCACTGTGTTGAACATTGATATCACTTTTAGACGAGCAAAAAGTCCAGTGTACTTCATTTAGTTGGCATTCACTGGTGGTGCGTAAAACCAACAGATGGCACATCCTACACGCACTAAAAGAGTGAGTTTGAGGATCTCTTTTTACCCTATGACCTGTGAATAAATGTTATTTTTAATCTCTTTATTCTACATTTATTTAGATTTGATCAATTCGTAAAGTTTCTGTAATCACGAAGTTTACATGAAAAATGGACTGCTTTTACGCACAAGGTTTTAGATGATCTGAATGTTTGGCCGTTCGTAGCCTACTGTAATAAGTGTAATTTACGTGGGTCACTTTACGTGTATAAACTCTCGTCTCCCGCTGCTGTGGCGGCTATGCTTAATTAATCTGGTGCCCGTGGGGCGATCAAGCACCGGTGTTCATTGTTAGTCATGATGTTGAGCACAATAGACGTAATGCATTAGCATAGGGTTACTGCGGTGAATGAGAAAAAGAAAGGGAGGTACATGGAGTTCGCATAGCTGTAGTAGTCAAAGGCAGATATAAAAAAAGAGCACGGTTCTTATGCGCATCTCCTCCCGTGCGCACCGTGCCATTGTCCCTGCGCCTCTGGGAGAGGATCTTATAGCTGCTTATTGAGGGAAGTGAAATGACCGTTATCAGAAGAACCTCTGATTGTTATATTGCCCTCCAGATTGTTTGTTACCTTCTGGGGAGACCATTCATTTTGGTTTTATTTCAGGTAACACCCTAATCAGGGGGGTAGATCCTGGGGAAGGAGGGGGCAAAAGGGGCGCGTTCCCCCAAATTTGCGTAAACATCACATTGTCAGTATTACAATCAATATTGTAAAGAAAATTTCGGATTTGTTGCCAACCATGTTGAATTGACATATACAACCCCTGACGCCAATTATATAACTGTGTTTCCATAGAGGTGAGGAATAAGATTAACAGTTTGCAGATGTAAGACCTATTTTAAATTGAGGTTAAGATTCACCCTGAACTGTAAACTTTAAAGTTGTCATTACTTGAAATGTCAGGTTTGGGGCTCATACCTCAAATATTTATGTTGTTGAATCCATAGATATAAGATTTTAAGTGTTAATAACTCAAACTTTTGAGTACAAAATTGAGGCTATGGGGAACACCCATAATGCTTTGCGCTCAAATTCTTTAATTATGTTCCCTTGGTCAAAGGGAAGCTATGGGGACATTTAAATAGCTGTAATTAAGAATTTATAGAGGGTTTAGCTCTTTTGTTGTATTATTTATGTTGTTTTGTAGCAAACAGTTGTTTCGTGTGATGTCACCATTAGGGTGATGAGTATCCCATTTGGTCAAGTTGGACCCTGTCGACTATTTCTTTTTGAGTGTGTGAAGTTAAAGTGCAGGTATAAATGCATTTATTTGCAGAGTTAAGATTACATAATGACTGACCTAGAATCAGCTATGGTCTTTATTAGAGCTATGCTAGTGTTTGATCTAAAATTGAATCAATTCAATTGAAATTAATGACAACAGTAAATACAACAACATTAAAATAGCTAATCTGAGGTACGTCTACTTGCATCTAGTTAACCTAAATGGTTAAGTGCATTCTACAGTTGAAGTCAGAAATGTACATACACCTTAGGCAAATACATTTAAACTTAGTTTTTCACAATTCCTGACATTTAATCGTAGAAAACGTTCCCTGTCTTAGGTCAGTTAGGATCACTACTTTATTTTAAGAATGTGAAATGTCAGAATAATAGAGAGAATGATTTATTTCAGATTTTATTTCTTTCATCACATTCCCAGTGGGTCAGAAGTTTACATACACTTTGTTAGTATTTGGTTGCATTGCCTTTAAATTGTTTAACTTTGGTCAAACGTTTTGGGTAGCCTTCCACAAGCTTCTCACAGTAAGTTGCTGGAATTTTGGCCCATTCCTCCAGACAGAACTGGTGTGAGTCAGGTTTGTAGGCCTCCTTGCTTGCACATGCTTTTTTAGTTCTGCCCACAAATTTTCTATCGGATTGAGGTCAGGGCTTTGCGATGGCCACTCCAATACCTTGACTTTGTTGTCCTTAAGCCATTTTGCCACAACTTTGGAGGTATGCTTGGGGTCATTGTCCATTTGGTAGACCCATTTGCGACCAAGCTTTAACTTCCTGGCTGATGTCTTGAGATTTTGCTTCAATATATCCACATAATTTTCCTTCCTCATGATGCTGTCACCACCATGCTTCATGGTTGAGATGGTGTTCTTCGGCTTGCAAGCCTCACCCTTTTTCCTCCAAACATAACAATGGTCATTATGGCCAAACAGTTACATTTTTGTTTCATTAGACCAGAGGACATTTCTCCAAAAAGTAAGATCTTTGTCCCCAAGTGGACTTACAAACTGTAGTCTGGCTTTTATATGGTGGTTTTGGAGCAGTGGCTTCTTCCTTGCCGAGCAGCCTTTCAGTTTATATCGATACAGGACTCGTTTTACTGTGGATATAAATACTTGTCTATCTGTTTACTCCAGCATCTTCACAAGGTCCATTGCTGTTCTTCTGGGATTGATTTGCATTTTTTGCACCAAAATACATGAATCTCTAGGAGACAGAATGTGTCTCCTTCCTGAGTGGTATGATGGCTGGGTGGTACCATGGTGTTTATACTTGCGTTCTATTGTTTGTACAGATGAACGTGGTACCTTCAGGCATTTGGAAACTGCTTCCTAGGATTAACCAGATTTGTGGAGGTCCACAATTTATTTTCTGAGGCCTTGGCTTATTTCTTTTGATTTTCCCATTATGTCAAGCAAAGAAGCATTGAGTTTGAAGGTAGACCTTAAAATACATCCACAGGTACACCTTCAGTTCAGTACACCTCCTATCAGAAGCTAATTGGCTAATTGTCTAAAAGCATGACATAATTTTCTGGAATTTTCCAAGCTGCTTAAAGGCACAGTTAACTTAGTGTATGTAAACTTCTGACCCATTGGAATTGTGATATAGTCAATTTAAAGTGAAACAATCTGTCTGTAAACAATTGTTGGAAAAATTACTCGTGTCATGCACAAAGTAGATGTCCTAAACGACTTGCCAAAACTATAGTTTGCTAATATTAAATCTGTGGAGTGTTAAAAAATGAGTTTTAATGACTTCAAATTAAGTGTATGTAAACTTCTGACTTCAACTGTATATGAACACCAAGTTAATTGAACTTGAGTTTACTCAGTCAAATGAGTAGTCAACTTATTAGGGATATCAGTGTGTCTTCTATTAGAACCAGTACCAATAACCGTTTATTTGCCTCCCTTTTCAGATTTTCTCAAACTAAGGCGGAAATATCGCAGACACAACTGCCCAAAAAAGCGTTGTCTACCTCTTCACTCCAGAGTACCATTCCCTTGAGGTGAGCCACACACACAAACTTTAGTTCACAGATAGCGTATTTACTTTGTTTACACACGTGGAATGAGCAAATAATTGACATCAAAGTGTTATACATTGTTCAAGAGGAGCATATTTGGGAATTTTGATGTTCCGTGCATTTATTCGTCAACAAATAATCGCGAAATACCTTGAATAACTTTTGTGACTCCTTGACAACACAAACCAAGTCTTGCCTAACAAGTTTAAGAGTGGCGTTTACCACTCCATTGTGATCTGCGTCCTGTTTGCATTCAGAGAAGGGACAGCCAGATTAATTAACAAACTGCCTGTCAGATCTCGACCAGCCACAGTGGAAACAAAAAGAGAATGAGAGGGAAAGACTTTGGGTAAATACCCTGCAATAAATGAGCTTGGATCTTTATAGCAGTGAGACTTTCTCTTGGACTGGGAGTAAACATAAACACTATACACCCTCCTACACATACAAGAGAGTGGAAACCTCAGTTACACATCCCTAGCAGAGACACATACACACACAGACAAACGGGAAAAGCCCTACCCCCAAAAATACGATCCATTTTAACAATCTGCCACACACACAGTAAAAGCTTGGGTGGGACTCAGAGTAATGCCAGCTCTCAATAACACACCTGGCAGCCTAAAAGCACTAAATTAATGGAATGATTAACAACCGGCATGAAATCAGATTACGCGTGAATACCATACAAGTCAAAACAAAGTGTATAAAGTAGTATTGAGGTGAATAGACATCAGTTGGAAAATTGATTCATAAATAAAGCAAATGCTTTTTTTTTAGGTTTTTTTTTTACGTTTTCTTGTAGGGACGGGGTTAGTCTTAAGTAATTATAAACTGATATGATAGAAGTCTATCATTAATGAAGCTTTTAGTTGGTTCATTCCTCTGATTTAATGTAAGATATGTGTAGGCCTATATATTTTACTCTACACACGCCTCTATCTGATGGGTGAGCGGATTAGGAGTGTGTTTTGGTGGGTGTTAATGTTAAAATGTGTTTGTGACGTGACACTGTATTTGTGGGGACACACATTCACTGTGACAGCCTACCGGAGCCACCTACTGTTTTCAGATACTCCGGAGAGGTTGTCACCTTTAACCTTTACTCTTTGACCTCCACACAATGACTCATAGTTAGTCTAAAGTTAACAAAACACACTAACAGACAGACACACACACACACACACACACTATATATACATTGGAACAATGCCCAAAATACAATAAAAGCCACACAAAGATCTCACCAACAACAATCAATATTCATTCTGTAAACTTGTGAATTTAAACTCTTTCTGTTTTCTTCTTGCATAGGTTTTACAGTTGACTCTGAGGCACAACTGGAGAGAAACCTTTATACAGATGCAATAAGTGCCAAACATTAGGATTACCAAAGATCAGCATTGTACAAGCATAGGATGGAAATGAGAACAAAAGCTTCAAATCAAAATACTCACCAAAGACTGTTATAGCCGCCAATATACTGTGAGTGTATGATGTGATTTTATGAATGTGTACTAGTGAAAAAACCATGGGGGACATCCACTCCAACCAAAGATGCTGAATACGCATTGCTCAATCGGTTTGCCAAAATCACTGTAAATAATAAAGACTGAATTAAATGTTTTATATGCAAGTTATGCACTTCAAATGTTTTATTATCCTACTTAAATAAAAAGAGTTTTGTCTTTTCACTCAGTGTGTCTTATACAATCCATACTGCTGATGTGGTAAGAATATATCTTTCAAATTTACAAGCTGTACAAATAACAGTGAAAATTGATGTGCTGTGACCACATGACTGCCAGGTTTGGCAATTAGGGATTGTTCTTATTTTGATTGACAGCTTCCAAAAAAGTGCTCCTGGTCAGAAAGGTCAACGCTCTGACAAAATTCCAGATGGTCAATTTCTCCAGTCGCCTTCTGCCATGTTTCCCTGTCTGTCAATCACCATTCTTTGAAATGGGATTCTTTTTTTATATATAGTCAGTAACAAGCAGTTTTGGGAAAGTTACTAAAAATAAGTAATCCACTACAAATTACTAATTACTTCTCTAAAAAATGCAATCAGATTACTTTACTAATTCCTTAATATAAAAAGTAAACACATTGCTTATTATTTTATCTTTAAGTTACTTTCTAAATCACTTTTACTAGAAATGTTTTGGGTTTTCTGCTCAAATTCAAAATGTCTATACACGCCGTTTGGAAACTGCCCATACGCTCACTGTGAACTATATCAAGAACACCTGTGCACCTACTTATTCATGCAATTATCTAATCAGCCAATCGTGTAGCAGCAGTGCAGTGCATAAAATCATTCAGATACGGGTCAGGAGCTTTTGTTAATGTTCACAAAGCATCAGAATTTTGACCGTGGCATGATTGTTGGTGCCAGACAGGTTGGTTTGAGTATTTCTGTGACTGCCTCTAGAGTTTACTCAGAATGGTGTCAAAAACAAAAAACACCCAGTGAGTGCCAGTTCTGCAGACAGAAACGGCTTGTTGATAAGACCATAGTGTTCCTAATAAAGTGCTCAGTGAGTGAGGCTTCCTTGTTCCATTAAAGCACACAAGATGATCTTTGGAACATTCTCAAATCATTCTGGGATATGCACAAATTTCTGGAGTTATGATGTGAAATGAAGCCACATTCAACACTATTTTTAGGTCACTAATCAAATGTTAAGCTTCCTTGTTCCATTACAGCACACAAGATGATGTTTGGAACATTCTAAATCATGCTGGGATATGCACAAATTTCTGGAGTCCATGCCAGCTCAATTGTATGCAAAAGGGGACATACACTCACTGTGATGTTTAATTTGCTGTTCTGATTGGTGCACATTTTTTGCACACAACATCTCGCTAATCAGAATGCAGAGTGCAAAAAAGGTACCAGTGAGAGAACAGAAATCAGGAAGGTGAATAAGAAAAACAAAAAGGCATAAAGAAATAGCTAACACTCATCTATCATTTATGCAAATAACTTTTTTCCTCCCACCTGAAGTGTTTTTAAATACAGAAACTTTTGAATGTAAAATGTATGAATAAGGACAAACATTTACCAAAATTGCAATAGCAAAAAAAAAAAACCAAAAAAAAAAAAAAAAAAAAAAATCACAATATGATTAATTTGGCCATATTGCACAGCCCTAGTTCCCTAAATTTTTGTCGTTTCCATAACCTTTCCAGTCATTTGTGATAACTGCACAAGAATATTTCAAATCATTTTGACTCATATCGATTCACTAATGAATTATTAAGACTGATTTGATAACTGATAAGTAATTCATTGAGAGGAACAGATTAAAAAAATATATTAACACACAAATCGGACATCACTAAGTTTTACACTACACAAGCAATCCCTGCAATGAACATATTCAAAAATATTATTATTGATTATTTGGATCATGTTTTACCATCAAAGTGAGCAGATCTCAAAACAATATCTACTAAGAGCACATCTACTTCAAAAAAAGTCTTGAAATCGTATTCCAAAAAGCTTTAATCATTTTATTCACATTATTTTACAAAAAACAAAAAAAAAACAGTAGTACAAAACATGAGTCAGTATGTCCCACATCATTTTGAGAATGACTTAAAAACCTAAATATATCACCTAACAGACCCTTTCTTTTAGGATCAATCTTCCTAAATGATCCACAAATGTCAGCTGCAAATGTACTTGCTAAAAAAAAAAAAATCAAATGAAAAATAAACTACACAATAATACTCTAATGCTGTACTCTCATTCTGTCTCTCACATACATACAAACACACATACATCAGTAAGAATGAAGTTTTTGAATTTGATAAGATCGTGCAACCCAAAAACTCATAATGAGCATCTTTAGTGAACATTTCTACAGAAGAGGTTTTTGACTTCCTAATTGCGGCCACTGTCTAGTCAGACTTGTTGTCATAGAAACATGAGTGTCGTTAGTGAGGTTACCAGGGTTCATTTCCCACCAAAAGCCTTCTGATCAGTCAGCCGCGGCTGCCGATTTCTGTCAAGATAGACACACGCACACTCGCACGCATGCATCACTTCAGAGCCCATCATGTCCACTAACAGTCCTGAGTCACACTCTTTCTCTCTCTGTGCGGATGTCAGTCTCTGGACTGCTGGCCGGTCAGGCTAAGGATACTCTTACTCAGATGACTGTTGTGCTGTTTGAGATAATCAATCAGGTCTGCCTGCTTTTCAACCAGTTCCTCCAGACTGGAGCCGTCCCTGTGAAATATAAACAACAAAACACGTGCACCTGTTTCAGCTGTCCAAAGCACATGGGCTTGAAATGTGAATGTGTCTGTGTGCTTATGAAAACACTAGTCAGCAAAAGACACAAAAAGCACTGCTCCATTGTACCCCCCAATTTTTTTTATAATTGTTATCATTTACAAATACAATTTGACAGACGTGTGTGTGTGTGTGTTGGGGGTGTAATTTCTATAATGTGGCTTAATGTACTAAAACAATGACCAGGGAGAAACCAAATTTCACCATAACACAAGGAGAAACTACAATGGGGTCTCGTTCACTAATAAATGCATACAAGTCACAAAATTTCTGCTGGATTCACAACATTATGAGTATGCTTATAACGAATAGTGAATAAGACCCCATTTATTTGTTAAGAGTTTTCTTTCCTATTAAAATCCATTATAAGAGCTACAACTTTGCAATTAAGACTTTCTCTCAAACCTTGCTGGTCATAAACAATGTCTACAGTCAAAACAGTAACTACATAATCAAAACAAGCACAAAATTTATGCTTTTATGTTGTTAGTCCTATTGTGTCCCATTATAAGGAAAATGCTTAACGTGGTTTGATCACCTTGAAATAGCAAAGTTAATTTGCACACCATGGGTCACACATAAATACTATCTACATCTAAAAGGATGAGCTCAGAATCTAAACAAAAAGTTCACTACCTTATAACAGACTTCAATAGACAATTTCTAGTAAAGCGCTTCACATAAAATTATTGTCTTTCTCCTTGGATTACGGCATCCTTCTTTTAGCAGTAGTTAGTGTTTATGACAAGTTAAGTGTGAGAGAAATGTAGCTCTCTCTGGCGGCTGTTTTAGCCCGCTTTAAGGAGGTTCCTGTGTGGGTGTGTTACCTGAAACCTGTCTCTGTATGCACATCGGTGGAGCAGCCATGAGATCGCTCCTCTTCATTCACATCAGGATGTGGCTTCTTGCTATTAAACTTTACCACATGCACTGTAACATAGGGAATAGAGAGATACTGTACAAAAAGAACAAGTGTGGAGTTGTTTCAATCATTGCCTTTTTCCAACCTTGCAATAAGATTGAACAGTTGGGTCCAAAAGGTATGAGACCACATGGAAAATCTGATATTTTTTCCCTCTTTAAACATGAAAACATACAAAGTCTTAGGATACTGAAAAATGTTAAAGAAAATTATGGTGTAAAATGAAGCCATATTCGACACTATTTCTAGGTCACTAATCAAATGTCAGGTTTCCTTATTCCATTGAAGCACACAAGATGCTATTTGGAACACTCTCAAATCATGCTGGGATATGCACAAATATGTGGAGTCCATGATGGCTTAATTGTATGCAAGGGGGACATACACTCACTGAGCACTTTATTAAGAAATATTTCCTGGGATTTTAAAGCACGACAGCCTCTAGAGTTTACTTGGAATGGTGCCAAAAACAAAAAACATCGCAAGCAACAGTTCTACAGATGGAAATGCTTGCTGATGAGAGAGGTCAATGGAGAATGGCCATACTGGTTTGAGCTGACAGAAAGGCTACGGGAACTCAGATAACCACTCTGTACAATTGTAGTGAGCAGAATAGCATCTCAGAATGCACAACACATCGAACCTTGAGGCCGATGGGCTACAACAGCAGAGGACCATGTTGGGCACTTTATTAGGACCATAGTGTTCGTAATAAAGTGTTCAGTGAGTGTAAATACTAATAAATTCTGAAATTCATGTACTTTTCACTAACCCATGATTTTTACATGTATTTATCTTCCCATCTTTTCATTCATCCCCTCTCTCTTATTCCATAAAAATCCTCCTTTAATGTGGCAAGCTGGGAAAACATTTACCATTTAAAATGAGCCAGACAGAAATGTTGATAGCTGTGGAGTGTGTTTGATAGCGCAAGACATCCTAAAACGTGAGCTAGGTGTGCGAAGACACACAGTTCAGCGTGTCTGTGTTAGCAGGAGTCACGTTCAGTGTGCAGATATTCTTCACAGTAGGTGTTTAAATAGACACGTGGCCAGCATGTGTCGTTGTGTGTTTTGAGGGTGTGAGAACGTTGGGCAACTGTGTGGCTTCACACATCACTTTTCTCCTCTCTCACACCCTTAATGTCTCTATCAATCAGCAAGCTTTCACTATTCCTAGTGCGACCAATCAGCAAGTTCAAGCAGACTCAACCAGTAAATAAAATTACAATCTAAAGATTGCAGTTTACAATCAGTATGCTAACATGAACTTTAAAAGTTTAATTCAAACAATAATTCATCTTTATAAAATAAATCGGTTCAGACCGACTGTGTTCCTACCTTCAAATTTTTGATTATACATCGCATCATGTATCCTTGGACAGACATATGAAGACTGTAGCTCGACTAGACGAAAACCCGCAAGGGCTTAATTACAACTGTGCGTGTAAATATATTGAATGCTAAAGGAGGGCAGACTGGGAATTTAGCTGGCAAGTAAATCTAAGGCTAAAACAACCAGAAGCATACTTTACACAGCCGGGAATACTTTGCCAATGCACTGTCAGCGCATGGTCAAGTTTTACACACTTACAGGTGAAGTGTGTAATTTCTAGCATCACCAAACGGAATTGCAAAAATAATGTGTGTTTTCGATCAGGTTTCACAGATAGTTTGCATTAATGTCTGCAACGGCGCCCCTCGCAGCAAGGCTCAGAATGACACGTGTACTTGGGGATGCATTATGAACACATTTGACACATTTTAGTTTTAGAATGCAACAACGTATGAAATTGAGCTTGCGTAGCAAAAGCATTTGTGTTAACATTATTTGTGTAGAGTATGTTTTGGATTTAAAAAGTAATAACTATGACAAAGGAATATTCAGAGTTTAATACAAGTTAAGCTTAATCAACAGCATTTTTGGCATAATGTTGATAACCATAAACATTCATTAAGACCAGGGGCGTCACTTTGTTTTAAAAAAGTGGTGGGAACAGTTGAGGGAGGGGGGTTAAAAATTACTTTTTAATTTAATAAATGAAGATTGCATCTGTACGTCAGAGGATGTATATTATTAGCGTGCACACATCTGTTTGCATTTTGCTTTGGAATTTAACTGGAAATGAGCACGAGCTGTGCAACAGTGGTGCGAATAGAGCGCTCATCATTGATGCACAAGGGAACATTTAACTCAGCGCCACTGATAACAGCCGCAACAAACACTCATCATAACTTGAAGAAATAAACACACAAACGATATGGAAACTCCTGCTCAAGAACTAGAGGTTTCTTTTGCTTTAGACACTTACCTGACGTAAGTGGTAGGGACATGTCCCACCTGTCCCAGCCATAAATGACACCTATGATTTAGACTCGTCCCTGCTTTTCTTTAAAAGAATTCACAAATCAGGGTTACAGTGAGGCGTTTACAACGGAAGTGAATGGGGCCAATATGTAAATGTTAAAATACTCACTGTTTAGAAGTATACAAGACATAAACAATATGCGTGTTAATATGATTTTAGTATGATAAAATTGCTTACTAACCTTTACCGAGTAAAATTATATCAAATTTGTGGATGGCATTGTGGCGTGACGTCATCGCGTACAAAAACATCCTATTTCATTGGCTAAACATCAACCAATAAAACGACTTAATTGCCCCCTCCCCCGCCAAACACTGGTTTGCTCTCTCGCATCAGTATTTACAAGTGCACAAGTGAGTTTTGCACAGGTTTTTTGCAAATGTAAAGTTTAAAGATTTAAAGTTGCAGTGCCAGTTTTGAGAGGTTGTAAGTGCCGATTTGTGGTTGTACTGCGAAAATGAATTAAAGTACAAAAGTTAATGTGTAATACAAGTTTGTGTCTGTCATTGCATTTATGTGAATGTCATTTAACACATTTGTGACTACTTGTCTGCAATTGTGAATTCAGAACACAAGCTTTGAATAACTGTCTGTGAGTGCAGATTGCAACTAACAAGTAAAAATATTTATTGTACAAGTTCTAAAATCCAAATATGCAAGCTCTCGATATTTGCTACTGATTTACCTTCATAGTATGGCCTCAAGGTAACAAAAAGTATACTTCGAAAGGCTGAGTGCTCGACTGTGCGTGAGACGGACCGGCACACAGAAAAACAAAGTATACCCTTACCTTTAGGGAGGCACTGGCAGTGGTGTGCTTTTAACACAAGGTTAAAAGATTTCTGTCACAGGCTTTTTTATCAAAGCAACTTGCACATACTGTGTTTGTAATGAGAATCACAGCATGCAGCCAAGAATTTAAGATGAGTTTTAAAACAAACCTTCAAAATGCAATGATGTAAGTAAATATTCAAGACTGGATACTGTAAAAGTTTAAGAATCGATCAATGAAAAGTCCATATTCATTGACCACTAATCTCAATGTCTATGGTGGTTATGGCATGCCAACAATACTATTGTACAGCTATATACTGTACACTGAAAAAAAATATTTTGTGGTGAAGTAAATAATGCAGAAAAGGTTAAGTACTTTCTACACTGAATAAGTTAAAGTGTGAACTTGAAAATATTATGTAAATTCTACATTTGTACTCAATTCAAACATTCAAATATTATTTAGGATTGTTTGTTATCTTTAAAATGTGTCCTTATGTATGAATCTAAAGGAGAAAACCTCATCAAATTTATTCGCTAATTTGAGTAAATTTCACAGGTAAATAAAATAAGTATATTTTACTAAACTTTTTGAAGCCAGTGTTCCCAGCATGCACTGGGCTTGAATAATTAATGAGCTTGCATAGTTTCCCTGTTTGCAAGTAGATTTACAAAACCGTATTTTTGATTTTGTTGTTACGTTTAATAACTTCTTGTTTTGTGAAGTCTGAAGTTCATTTTCTACTTAAAATTACCTGTTCATGATCAATTGAAAAATCAAATGAAAAAGTATCTTTTGATTGTTATCATCATCGTGTTTTATGCACCAAGTGTTCAGGTCTGCATGCGCAGCTCTGGATCTTGTTTCTAATGCCATTAAAGCAAGGTGATTTTGTCTAATAGACTACAAAGCATGCATTAAGCTTCCCTGTGTCATGTGGTACATGATTAAGAACGTTAAAAAGCACTGAAATGCCAGTACACTTTTAAAAGCATGGCTCAATTCAGTACTACATTGCTTAAATAAAATGTACAAACAAAAGGTGAGTAAAATTTACTTAAAACAGAGTATTGCAAAGTAAACTTTACTTGAGAACCTCTAATTAAGAACTGTGTGTAGACTTTACTTGAAAATATGGTCTGTTAAATTTACTAGCACTTTCTGCATGGAAATTGTTTCCTAGGTTTTTTTTTTTTTTTTTTTTTTTTAAGTAAACTTCACTCCAACTTTTTTTCAGTGTATATCAAAAGGTCCAAAAAGAAATCAATATTAATTCAACTATAGGTCTTTAAACAGAACATGAGAAGAATTATAGGCTGTGCTGTCAGGAATGATAAAAGCATAAGGGTTTCTTTTAAACATCTTAAAATGCTCTATAAAACGTACAAAAATAATGTCTGAATACATTCTAATTACACCTTAAAAACAGAAAACAGCAACAAACATTCAAAATTCCCAGCATTGTTCCTGACCCACACCTGTCCAGCCCATCACAAACACACCAATCAGATAAAACTGCTCTTTCTTCAATCACCTGCAGGAAATGGGGGCCAACAGGCTATTAAATTGAGCAGGAAGGAGGTCAGGTATTCTCTCTTTGAGATAATGCACACCTTTTCTCTTAGTCTGAAGTGCCACAGAAGTGCCATCTATACTACCAGTTGAACTGAACAAATGAAGCTTAAGCAGACAAAATACTGTGTATGTGTGTGCAAGTTTAGGTATCAAATGTTTGAAGGTTATTAGTTAATTCTATCACCACACATCAAGAATATTTTTTAAAGAATGTTTTTAAAGAGAGAGAGTGACAGTCTTTCTAATATAAATGTCACATTCCTCATATCTTTGTTAAACAGTAGTGCTTCCCTCCACAAAAGACACCGTAAAAATAAACACCATTACAATAACCCAAACCTAACTTACAGTACATTTGTTAAGTGAAGAGCCTTGGATAGGTTTATACTGACGATAAAGCAGGTTAAATAAATAGTTTGTTGACTATGTACAATATCAATCTCAAAAAGCAGGCTGTTTACCTCCAGAAGTTAGTAATGAACAATTTAGTTGTTATTGTGTTTAAATGCAAAAATAAAATTGTTTACTTGTATTGGTCAATTTTTAACACAAAGCTGCACTGAAATTCATTATGTTCACATTTTACATTAAAATTTCTCCACTCCACTCTTATGTACCATTACAGCATCTGTGCAATTCCACTCCAACTCAACACCTAATTCCATTCTCTCTGCCTTTTTCCTTCAGAGTTCATTCTGTGGCAGCACATTTCAACAGGACTGGGGCCGTGTGCACATTCTCCGTGCATCATGGTAAAACAATGCAGGTCCCAATCTACTCCCTCCCTCTCTCGCCACCTCTGAAGAGCCCTAAACCTCCTTTGAAGTGCAGAGGTGGCATACGGCCCATACAAAATACTGCATTCATGTTCAAATTAAGAGAGAAAAGCAGAGATACATCACAGAGGAGACTTCAAAGACCCTGGAGCATGACTCTGACCTAACTGCACCTTCCTTAAGGAAGAGGGCCAGAGAGATGGATAAATGGATTGGGGGGAGATAAACGGCAGATAAATGGATAACTCGTTAGCACAATAAATGTGGATTTGGAGGTGTGCGGTGAAATAAAAAGGGTTTATCGAGGAAATCTGTGTTTATATGTTTGGTAATCACCCTGACACCCATGAAACAGGAAAGAGTTACCTATGCATTTCCTAAATATTTATCTATCTACATGCATTAATGATATCTAGGCTATGTACTGTAGACTTTATGTGAAACTCCAAAAAGCATCTAAAATGTTCCCCTCACCCCATGCATACTTCATAGAGAGTGATATATGAGACTGAGTGATATCTGCTGATAGGGCTCATTGAGAATGAAGTGACCAAGTGAGGGTGTGTCTCTATGGATAACACATGGTCAAGCTTCACTTCACTAATCATCTGTGGAATCCAGGCACTGATATTAGAATGTGTGTTATTGTGTGTGTCAACAGTAAAGACAATGCCATTGTATATTAGGGTGGGGTGGCCTCAGGATGCCTTTGGCAAAGATGAGCCCTAGGTCTATAACAAGCCTCTTCCCCCACATTCTTCCTCTCTCTTTGACATTCGCTCAAATATTTTCTCTCTTCTTCATCTATTGCCACGGGAGTGCAGAGAATTGCTTGTTATTTTACCATTGAGAGCACAAATAAAGTGGAAAATAAAACACAGAGAGTAAGCGAGAAAGAGAGAGACCGAGAGGGACAACAGCGTTTCTAAAGGGGGAGAAGATAGGAGCTTGGGCATTGTAATGCATGCGTGTTAGCCTCTGGGGGAGGTGTGCGTGTATGCATGTACAGTCCTTCGTAGAAAAATGCAAAATACCCTTTAGGAACATATTTTGATTTTTTAATTGTCTCTCTGGAATCAAACTTTTTTGCCTAATGATCGCTAAACTTTATATCTGACCATTATCATTGTCAACTAATTGCTTATACTGTGCTAGTTCCATGCGTCTCATAGCACTCCTTGGTCTCTTTGTTCTTACAGAATCAAATTATTTCAACTCAAATCAATATTTCATGTCCATTTATTTGGCAAGTTACCATGTAATAAATGGGATAATGTACAGTTAGCAGGTCATTATTGCAAAATAGACTCTTTTAGGGTGATACAAGATGTCACCACTTTGCACCTGGGTCCTGATCACCCTGTCAGGGTTTATTTTGCGATAACAACCGTCTGATCGTATATTAATACTTACTCCATCTATTGAAGTGTACACTCACTTAGCACTTTATTAGGAACACCTGTACACTTATTCATACTATTATCTAATCGGCCAATCGCGTGGCAGCAGTGCAATTCTGTCGACTCTGTTGAGCTGACACAAAGGCTACGGTAACTCAGATAACCACTCTGTACATTGTAGTAAGCAGAATAGCATCTCAGAATGCACAACATGTCAAACCTTGAGGTGGAGGACTACGTCGGGCTCTTTATTAGGACCATAGTGTTCCTAATAAAGTGCTAAGTGAGTGTATTTTGTATGCATATGAAGGTGCAGAGAGAAAGATAAGATGTTGAGTGCGTGTTTATGTATTATGCTTCTTTTAGATTCTTGTGTGTACGTGACCATGAGCGGATGTATCTGTGTGTATACCTGCGTATCTAAGAAGGCATATAACTGACAACAGTAGCTCCAGACAGATGATGGCCAGCAGGAGATATACAGACAGATTCTTCACCCTTGCATCCAGCAAAGAGGATGGAGCAATTACAGTCAGGACCGCTGCATTACCTGTGTGTGAGAAAAATAGACAGATTCAGCAAATGTGATAGCTTGGTAGACCGATATAACAGCCAGGTCGATTAATCAGACGATTTTTTAATTAAAATTGGACGATAACGGTGTGCTTGACCTAATAACAATGTTAAATGAAGTGTTGAAGTATTAAATCCCCTTTGTGTCAGTTCCGATCTCCTGACAGCCTTGTCAATGGATGATAAACAGTTTATTTTTAGTAATTTGAGTAAATATTGTATAAAATAAGTGTTAAGTTTTATTAGGCATGCACTGATATGAAAATATTTGGCTGATGCAGATACCAATTTCAACAAAAAACTGTAGGCTGATATTTTGCAGCTTATCTTATTTAGTAATCAGATCACCGTTTTACGATGGAATGCTTAAAAATGCTTTTTCACTGTTTATCTAACAATAAATAATTTCCTCTGAACACTGGATCTGTTGAACACATGAAAGGCCAAAATTTGAAAGGAGCCACAGTGAAAGATAAATACAAGATAAAAAGATGTAAAAAAATAAAAATAAAAAAATAAAAAACAAAAAAAGAGAAAAAAAAATATGATAACATGACATTTTTGCACTTCTGTTTAGGCAGTTTAAAACACACTTTTAAGGTTTAGTAATCACACAAAGCCATATTGCAATTTTTTTTTTTTTTTTTTTCCCCCACTGTAACCCAGATGTTTTCTTTTTTTTTTTTTTTTTTTTTTAATTTCTCCCCAATTTGGAATGCCCAATACCCAATGTGCTCTAAGTCCTCGTGGTGGTGTAGTGACTTGCCTCAATCCGGGTGGCAGAGGACGAATCTCAATTGCCTCCGCATCTGAGACAGTCAATCCACGCATCTTATCACGTGGCTTGTTGAGCACGTTACCGCAGAGACATGGCGCGTGTGGAGGCTTCACGTTATTCTCTGCGGCATCCATGCAAAACTCACCACGCGCCCCACCGAGAGCGAGAACCACATTATAACGACCACGAGGAGGTTACCCCATGTGACTCTACCCTCCCTAGCAACCAGGCCAATTTGGTTGCTTAGGAGACCTGGCTGGAGTCACTAAGCACACTCTGGATTCGAACTCGCGACTCCAGGGGTGGTAGTCATCATCTTTACTCGCTTTACCCAGGCCCCCCATATTGCAATTTCAATCTTAATTCAATCAATCATGCAGCATTAATGGATATCATACCTCAGAAGTCAAAGTCTGCTGGTTTCAAAGTGTTTTGAATGGTTTTCCTCATCATGAAGCCTACAGGTACAGTAAGTGCAGCTTTCACAACTGTCACACCCATTTATGCCATTTTTTTTTTCTATCTAATATGACATGTTCTTAGGAGTGCCAACCCTTCTACATATTATGGCTATTATTATTTCTGGATTGTGCAATTTAATTCACAGAGTTTTTACAAAGTGTGTTACTAATTCATTATAAATAAACCATCAGTTTATTTATATAAATATCGGCAGCCGATACATCGGTGCATCCCTAATTTTTATTTCAGCATTTTTGTTTTTGAAATGGCATCTCATTTACCATCATTGCATTGTATTATGTATATATCAACATTATATTTTCCATCAACTGCTCTGCTATCTAGATTATTAATAGAAATCATTGCAAAACCTATATCAGTTGACCATTATCTAGAGGTGCAAATATTTCTCGATGATGACTTGATTCGCATACGATTCTTTACTAAATTATAAAATGAATCATGAAATCAGAAATTTGGTCATGATTCAGTTTGATTCAATGTGATTATTTTGGTAAAATTCATATTTTTTTCTTAAAAACATGCTGAAGACATAAAAGAAACTGTTGTGGAATATTCAGAAACAATAACACTAACACTTTTACATTCACATGCTTAGAAATTGTATTCAAAAAATAAATGAAAGGGTAATACATTGGGTGTCAATTACTAAATTGTGCATTCAATGCATAGCTCTGCTCAATACATTTTTACACCTCTCTAATAGCTTATGTGCTGCTCCCTAGTGGTCATTTGTCAAATATATCACTGGCATTAGTGTGAGACTATACTTCAATTAGCATGATTGAAGTTATTCATCAAGATCCATCTTTGCAGCTATTGAAACTGTTCATCTATGTGGCAAGAAAAAAGAGGGGGACTATGGTGTGAAACATGGTTTCACCTGCAGAGTGAATGAGCAGGGGAAGGCTCTTTATTCCTCTCGTCATCCTGTAGAAGTCCAGGTAACCTCTCTGTCTCACAGCGCTATGGTGATGCTGGATAAATCTATCATATATAAAGACCAGCACCCACAGTCCAACTTTCCCCAGCAACACCACAGTCTTAGAGTCAATCCCCTGCAATGCAGCAGTGCACTCAGCAGAGTGCTCATTAGATACCCAGCAAAATACTGTGATTACAATACACAACACCACATACACCATCTGTGGTCAAGAAAGAGAAAAAAACAAAAAGCACATAGTGAAATTAATGCTCATGAACTGTGCGCACAATCTAGCTTTTAAGTGTTTATGTATTGGCAGCACCCTATTATTTGTGTAGTCAACAGTTAAACACAATGTTCACACAGAGCTCATTTACTCAGCATGGGGCTTGGGTGAGATTACAAAATACTTAGCGGACAGCTGTGTAATTGCAATGTGAAGCTTGCCTATCAAAATAAAGGGGTGTACATTCTGAGCAAAATGAACTGCTTGTATACTTGACTTAAAATCTCCAAGAACAGAACTATGTTGTAGTATGCGGCCTTCATAGCGAAGCTTTTTAAAGGAGTAGTTCACCCCAAAATGATCAGTCTGTCACTATTTACTCACCCTCAGTTTGTTTCAAACTTTTACGTTGTTATTTTTCAGTGGAACGCCCTAGGTATGCCAATTTTGAATCATTTTTACTCTGCTCTTTTCTTTTTTTTTTTTTTAGAGTGGAAGATTTTCAGTGAATAACCAAAATCTCAGTTTGTGCCTCACAGAAACTAGTGCATTGGTCACAAGGACTATTTTTATGGTTCTTTTTTGTCCTTTGTGGAAATTATCAACTGTGGCTGTATGGTAAAAGAGCTGTGTAAAGACTCAAACATAACAGCACTGACTTTTTTACTTTTGTGTCAGCCAACATTTAGAAAGTGTATGTTATCGCAGGGATCTGTTTCTATACTCACATGTATAAATGACAGTATGCCCACTGCCCAATGAGTGGGCAGTCTCTCAAACTCTCTCTTGATTGCTGACTCCAGTGCATCTTGGGATAGGTATGGCCCATCAATGAGAGGGTCATCATCAGTGCTTTGTGTGAAATCTATGTTTGTGTTCTGTGCACACACACAAACAGGATAAACACAGTTTAGATTTGTAACAGTCATAGCATGCATGCACTTCAGCAATTACCCGAGAGCTACTTTACAGACGTTAAATTTACTTCGAAGTCAAGCATTTTAAAGTACTAATGCATAACGAGTATTAGGGCCCCATAATGTCTCTCTCATCCACAAAAATTCTGCACAATTACCAGAAACATTTCATGACAAACAGAGTCAAAATAGTGGCTTTGATACATGGAGGTTTAACTCCGACTCCAAATCTACTTTATATTCTGCCACTACACAAACATAAACACACAAATAAGCTTAAACAAACACTTGTGTTCCTTGAATGCACACAAGCAATGTGATACTTAAAAGTCAGAGTTTAACCTTAAAACAACAAAACACAAGCCTTTCATATCACGGACACGTTTAAACACGAGTAGCTTGTTTACATCAGTTTTCTTGACCCTCATTTACATATAGGAAAAGCATCGAGGTCAACAAGGTGTTTATACGCACGCCATGTGCCGATTTGCGTTCAGACGCCATCACACTGCCTGGTCATCACAAACAAAGGCGAAAATTCTAGATTTAAACAAAAAGCGCCAACAAACATTTCTACATTTGATTTCCGGGTGATTGCCAATCCTACCGTGATGAAGAGTTCGCTCATGAATATTAACTACGTTGCGTGACGTTCGCGAGTGATTGGCTGAAAGTCAGACGTTGGTTTGCGGGGCCAAGGTCTTTCTAGCAAGTCTGGCCATCTTTGGAACGCTCTCTGGCAAGCTATTTTTCTATGTAAACAAGCGGCATTCAAGAGCAGTTACTGTCTATTTGAATGAGGAAAGACCGAAATCTCCAAAACTGTTGGTTAAGATTACGATAAAAAACATAGTTCAAATCAGCATTAAAATCTGGTCATAAAATGTGATTCTTTACCTCAAATTACGCTAAAAAAAACCCGGCAATTTTCCCGGCTTGTATAGCTAATACCCATGCGCATTCTCGAGTTGACAGGCTGTGTCTCGTTTGGAAGGCTGTGTGCTAGGTAGGACGCGTCCTTTGAAGGCTGTAGTATACCGAGTGTCCTCCTTTAAACAAGCCTCGTTTAAACGCCTTCGTAGGACTAACGGAAACGGAACGTAACATGGTTGCTATGATAGCATGCCACTCTTTAACAAGTGGGAGCCCTTGTAGTGAGAAGGGAAAAAAAGTCCCTTTAGATGGGAATGTATGAGGTACATTTTAGGAGAGTTATAATGATGTAAAGAGAAAAGAAAATAGATTTTACAGGTGTACTTTTAGTCTAATACTTTATTTTAATTATATATTAATATAATTATACATATTATATGCTCTGCAGCCATCTACTGAGGTACTTCAACTTGGGAATTAACATTCCTTGCGTTTGAACATCATATTTACGGGCAAATTGGTGTCATTTTTTTTAGACATTTCCGTTGAAGCAAAGTATTGTGGGTTATGAGTGCCCACGAAGGATACACCTCATGCATCCTCCGAATTCCCGTGAAAGATGGTAGCATTCAAAGGCTGCATTCGAAGTCTGCATTCGATCGCCTCAGCTCTTCCCTCCGCCCTGACTCACTTGGACAAAAACAACACATATGTCAGGATGCTATTCATTGATTTCAGTTCTGCCTTCAATACTGTGATCCCATCCAAGCTGATCTCCAAGCTCACTGATCTTGGCATCAGCCCATCCCTCTGCAACTGGACCTTGGACTTTCTCACTAACAGACCACAGTCTGTTAGGATCAGCAACTACAACTCCTCCACCCTCACTTTGAACACTGGTGCACCACAGGGCTGTGTGCCGAGTCCAGTCCTCTACTCCCTCTTCACCCACGACTGCATACCTGAGCATGGCTCCAACTCCATAATCAAGTTTGCTGATGACACCACGGTGGTAGGCCTGATCAGCAGCGACGATGAGACGGCCTACAGGGTATAGGTACAGCACCTGGCAGTGTGGTGTGCCAACAACAATCTCACACTCAACACCCAGAAGACCAAGGAGCTGATTGTGGACTACCAGCGGACTAGGAATGGCCACACATACACTCCCATCTACATTGATGGGGACGAAGTGGAGCGTGTGACTAGCTTCAAGTTCCTGGGTGTCCACATCTCTGAAGATCTTTCCTGGACCTACAACACCTCCACTCTGATCAAAAAGGTGCAACAGCGCCTTTACTTTCTTAGGAGGGTGAGAAGCAATATCAAAGACACCTCTCACCCCAACCATGGTCTGTTTACTACTCTCCCATCTGGGAGACACTATAGGAGTCTTCACTGTCACACCAGCAGACTCAGAAACAGTTTCTTTCCCTCAGCTGTCAGCCTACTGAACTCTAAACTCAGGCGCTGAACACTACATCCCACTTGGACTACAGATTTCTTTGCACATTTCTTTGCACATAATTTCTATCTCTTGATGCCACTTGCACTGTTATGGTCATCGGCCATATATATATATATATATATATATATATATATATATATATATATATATATTTACATATTTATACTTCATTCTGTACAATGCACCTTCAGTGTTTATACTTCTTCATTTGCACCTTGTACTGTATTCATAGACATTTGCATTGAGCTGATCTCTGCTTCTCTACCCCATAACTTTGCACTCCATAAAAATCTTTATTGTATATATATTGCTATTTGCACTTTTGGTTAGATGCTAACTGTATTTCATTGGCTCTGTACCTGTACACTGCACAATGACAATAAAGTTTAATCTAATCTAATCTAAAAAGTGTCCTACTCGCTTTTCTGAAACGAGACAACCTCGATGTCGTGTGCGGCCAACAAATGCGACCTCCAGAGGACGCATCCTTACAAACGAAACACAGCAGATGTCATATCCACAAGGTGATTGGCTCTTTTACTTTTTTAGGCAGGACTTCCTTTCAACATCCGTTGACCATTCCCATATCTTCCATTCACTTTAATAGAAGTGGCCCGTCTCTGCTAAATACTCTCTGGCGGGGCCCAAATGAATAGCTCATGAATATTAATCACGTTATATGATGTTTGGCCAGTAGCAGACATTGGTTCAAATTAACGCTAGGGGCCGTTCACACAGAACATGTTTTTGAGTCCACCTGCCCTGTTTTTCAATTATTTTTCTATGTAAACATGTGCTAGATGAATGTTTAAAATTGTACCGCGGCTCACAGCACTATTTTGACGCCGTATCATGCTAAAAATAAAGTAATCTTTTAAAAATGCGTCTCGAGTGTGAAGACACCTGCGTTCGTTCTACAGGTGCATCTCAATAAATTAGAATGTCGTGGAAAAGTTCATTTATTTCAGTAATTCAACTCAAATTGTGAAACTCGTGTATTAAATAAATTCAGTGCACACAGACTGAAGTAGTTTAAGTCTTTTGTTCTTTTAATTGTGATGATTTTGGTTCACATTTAACAAAAACCCACCAATTCACTATCTCAAAAAATTAGAATATGGTGACATGCCAATCAGCTAATCAACTCAAAACACCTGCAAAGGTTTCCTGAGCCTTCAAAATGGTCTCTCAGTTTGGTTCACTAGGCTACACAATCATGGGGAAGACTGCTGATCTGACAGTTGTCCAGAAGACAATCATTGACACCCTTCACAAGGAGGGTAAGCCACAAACATTCATTGCCAAAGAAGCTGGCTGTTCACAGAGTGCTGTATCCAAGCATGTTAACAGAAAGTTGAGTGGAAGGAAAAAGTGTGGAAGAAAAAGCTGCACAACCAACCGAGAGAACCGCAGCCTTATGATTGTCAAGCAAAATCGATTCAATAATTTGGGTGAACTTCACAAGGAATGGACTGAGGCTGGGGTCAAGGCATCAAGAGCCACAACACACAGACATGTCAAGGAATTTGGCTACAGTTGTCGTATTCCTCTTGTTAAGCCACTCCTGAACCACAGACAACGTCAGAGGCGTCTTACCTGTGCTAAGGAGAAGAAGAACTGGACTGTTGCCCAGTGGTCCAAAGTCCTCTTTTCAGATGAGAGCAAGTTTTGTATTTCATTTAGAAACCAAAGTCCTAGAGTCTGGAGGAAGGGTGGAGAAGCTCATAGCCCAAGTTGCTTGAAGTCCAGTGTTAAGTTTTCACAGTCTGTGATGATTTGGGGTGCAATGTCATCTGCTGGTGTTGGTCCATTGTGTTTTTTGAAAACCAAAGTCACTGCACCCATTTACCAAGAAATTTTGGAGCACTTCATGCTTCCTTCTGCTGACCAGCTTTTTAAAGATGCTGACTTCATTTTCCAGCAGGATTTGGCACCTGCCCACACTGCCAAAAGTACCAAAAGTTGGTTAAATGACCATGGTGTTGGTGTGCTTGACTGGCCAGCAAACTCGCCAGACCTGAACCTTGTCAAGAGGAAAATGAGAAACAAGAGACCAAAAAATGCAGATGAGCTGAAGGCCACTGTCAAAGAAACCTGGGCTTCCATACCACTTCAGCAGTGCCACAAACTGATCACCTCCATGCCACGCCGAATTGAGGCAGTAATTAAAGCAAAAGGAGCCCCTACCAAGTACTGAGTACATGTACAGTAAATGAACATACTTTCCAGAAGGCCAACAATTCACTAAAAATGTTTTTTTTTATTGGTCTTATGATGTATTCTAATTTTTTGAGATAGTGAATTGGTGGGTTTTTGTTAAATGTGAGCCAAAATCATCACAATTAAAAGAACCAAAGACTTAAACTACTTCAGTCTGTGTGCATTGAATTTATTTAATACACGAGTTTCACAATTTGAGTTGAATTACTGAAATAAATGAACTTTTCCACGACATTCTAATTTATTGAGATGCACCTGTATTCGTTGCGTCTCGCTATTTTAAGCACAAGGATACGTTCGGTCTGAATGGCCCCTCACTATGGTAAAGGCTTGTCGAATGTACACTGGTCGCCTTCGTTATTGTAGAAATGTCGCTTTCGGCTGAGTGAATTTCTTTAGGGAAACAATCAGAATACAAGAATATCATAATATAAAAATGACTACTGAATAAAAGTCATTCATGAGTTTCTTTTGCCGTTGGGTGTCGCTGTTTGAAGATTCACGCTTGTGAATACCAGTCGAGGAAGTCTAATGATGGCGGCGACCTGCGCATGGCAGCCATGTGAAGAAACAGAACAGGATGCGTTTCTTGGTAACTTTTTATTATCAGAAACATCATATACGTGTTAAAATATCTATTTTGCTTCATTCTGATTTATTAATCAGACCCTCGGTGCTTAAAGCACCTACGTGGATAAACCTGTATACAATGGTTAATGTATACTTAGTCAAATAATCTGTGGATTACAAATAGTATTTGTGGCAGCATTGATGTCCTGTTTTGATTGTTTTGAAAACAGTTCTCTAATTTAAAGTCGCATTCCTGTCTTTGTAGTTCAATTCTCTAATGGACACGTGAAAAATGCAGAGCAGCTGGACTTTAAACTCTTCAAACACACAGATGAAGTCAACCCTAGAAAGAAAAACAGACGGATTGTGGTAAGACTACGTTTTCAATTGAAATAGTTTTCTTTTTACCGTTATAATTGAGGTGAATTGGGTGTCCATGTGGGGTTTATAAAGAAATATACTGTTCCTCTGTCCCATGTCAGGTCGCAGAATCAGATCGACTTTCATATGTTGGGAGCAACTTTGGGTCTGGATCATTACAATGTAATAACCTGTGCAGGTGAGAGCCCCATAACCTGTTGTTTGAATAACTAAACAATCACTGGGGCGCTTACTGATGAGTTTGTATTTGTTGTCAACAGGTATTTTGTGGGAGTCCTTGACAAGAGGACTATGCAAATGAAGGTTCATAATGCTCAGCTGTTAAATATGCAGCCTGTTATACCAGGTAAATAACATCTGTAACATTATATGGCATAAGGTGTTTTATTATGTAGGGTCTTCTGTTATAATTGAATGATCAATGATACTGTTATAGTCAACAAAAGAGACTGAATCCATGATGCATTGTGGCTTATTTTTACCACAGAATGTCAATGAAAGAGAAGGTCATTTCATTGTTGAGTTGTTTGTGTCTGCAGGTGAATCAGTAGCAACAGATGAAAACACAATAAAGGCTGATACCTATAGAGATAAGGTGAGTGAATATTCCCCTCAGAGGTCAGCCAAATGTACAAAGCAAGTGAAATTATTTACTCCTATAATGACAAACTCGTATGCTGTTTTTTTTTGTGGAATACAAAAGGAGAAATTGTTACTCCTCTTTTCCATACAACAGTTCATAGTGGTTATGGCTGTTAAGATTGAAAAAGGACAAACAAGCACAATAATGGTAGTGCATACACCGATCAGCCAGAATATTAAAACCACCTGCCTAATGTTGTGTAGGTCCCCCTCATGCCACCAAAACAGCACCAACCTGCATCTCAGAATAGCATTATGAGATGATATACTTCTCACCACAATTGTACAGAGTGGTTATCTGAGTTACCATAGACTTTGTCAGTTCAAACCAGTCTGGTCATTCTCTGTTGACCTCTCTCATCAACAAGGCGTTTCCGTCCACAGAACTGCCACTCACTGGATGTTTTTTGTTTTTGGCACCATCGGAGTAAACTAGAGACTGTTGTGCGTGAAAATCCCTGGAGATCAGCTGTTAAAAAAATACTCAAACCAGCCCGTCTGGCACTAACAGACATCCATGCGATTATCTAATAGCCAATGGTGTGGCAGCAGTGCAGTGCATAAAATCATGCAGATACAGGTCAGGCGCTTCAGTTAATGTTCACATCAACCATCAGAATGGGGAAAAAATTTGATCTCAGTGATTTGGACCATGGCATGATTGTTGGTGCCAGATGGACTGGTTTGAGTATTTCTGTAACTGCTGATCTCCTGGGAGTTTCACACACAACAGTCTCTAGAATTTACCACAAATGGTGCCAAAAACAAAAAACATCCAGTGAGCGGCAGTTCTGTGGATGGAAATGCCTTGTTGATGAGAGAGGTGTATGGAGAATGGCCAGACTGGTTCGAACGGACAAAGTCTATGGTCACTCAGATAACCGCTCCGTGCAATTGTGGTGAGAAGAACATCATCTCCGAATGCTATTCTGAGATGCGGATTGGTGCTGTTTTGGTGGCATGAGGGGGACCTACACAATATTAGGCAGGTGGTTTTAATATTGTGGCTGATTGGTGTATGACTTGTGCTCTGTGTTCCAAGTCTTCTGAAGATATGATAGCTTTGTCTAAGGAACAGACTGGAATTTAAGTTGTTGTTCACTCACACATTTAAAGCTACAGTTTTTTAATTTGAACGTGAGAGAATGAGATTCGTTAGCTCTGGAGGAGGGGGGGATTTTAAGCGAATAACAATTTAAATAACAGAATTTTCATTTTTGGGTGAGCTATTTATGAAGTCACAGAGGGATTTTTGATGAACATCTGGGTGTTGTGTGTATTTTCTGTCTGAGCACAGGTGGATGCTCTCATTGAAGCATTTGGAACGACTAAACAGAAGCGTGCACTGACCTCAAGAAGACTGAACCAGGTGGGCAACGATACGCTGCATCAAGCTGTGGCACGGGCTGCCAGCAATGTCATAGATCAGAAAGGAGTTGAAGGTAACTGTGGGCTTTCCCAGGGTAATCACAATCTAATGCTTTATAAAGACAGAATGATACATTGGAAAGAACTAATGGTGTTATGTCTTTGGTTCGGTCTCTCAGCTCTGCAAAATGCAGTTATTGAAACAGAGGCGCAGACAGATACAGCCGTCTTCCTCCCTCCATGCAACATGGAGGCAAACAAACCAGAAGATGTTTACCCCTTTGATCAATGTATTATTTTTAGTTATCTACATGATTCTCTGTTTATTACCAGTGCTCTGTATCTGAAATTATTTTCATATCAAGATCCTTAACTCCCTTTTAGTGTTGTCTCCAATTGAGTTTGATGCCCTGAAGGATGTTGGTGTGAAGATGGCAGAGCTGACCCCTGAAGACCTACAGAAGATGAGAGATGATGGCAGGTGAGGAGAACATCATGCTTTTGTTTAACATGAGGCTGCTTCCTTTTATTAACAGTCATAATAGTTCCAGTTACTGTTATTTGAGTGGCACAGGGTTCCCACGTCATATAACTCCTGGAAATATCAGGGTATTTTAAAATTGTGATTCAAATATGGAACTAGGCCTGTTGCAGTTATTAAATAATCTTCTGATTCTACTACCAAATAAAGGAATATTAAGCGAATATACACTGGTGAGCCAAAACATTATGACCACTAACTATATTAAGCGAATAACGTTGAGAATCTCCTAACAAGGCCACATGTCAAGGTCTGGGTAGATTAGATGGTACACTCAGTTCTCGTAGTCAATGTGTTGAATGGAGGAGAAATGGGCTGGAGTAAAGACCTGAGCGACTTTGACAAGGGCCAAATAGTTATGGCCAGACGATTGGGATAGAGCATCTCTGAAATGGCAAGGCAATTTCAGTTGTAATGATGGTTACGGGAGGAATGTGTCACAACACACAGTGCATCGTACTCTGCTGCGTATAGGGCTGCATAGGCGCAGACTGGTCAGATTGCCCATGATGACCCGTCCATCATTTAATGCACCAACAATGGGCATGTGAGTGACGGAATTGGACCTTGGAGCAGTGGAAGAAGGTCGCCTGGTCCAATGAGTCCCGTTTTCTTTTACATTATGTGGAAAGCCGTGTACGTGTGCGCCGTGTACCTGGGGAAGTGATGGTACAAGGATGCACTGTGGAAAGTACACTTTATATTGCGCTGGTAATAATGAGGTTTAACCTCATCTTCCGTTTTTTTTATGGAATCGAAAAATAATAGAGAAAATTAGTCTGGAATTGACTCTTGGAATAGATTCCATCGATTCCGAAACCAGAAAAAAATCTTTAATTGAACGGCTCTATGTGAGCACTCCAAGGGTGTTTCTCAGTCGGAAGGCTGCAGCCTAGTTAGGCTGTGTCCTTACAAGACCAGTCCTTCTGAGGACTGTAGGCTAGGCTGCTCCTCAGCATTCAGCGCTAGAATGAGACGGTCTGGTAAGTGTGCATGTGCAAGGGATTGTGGGTGATTGAAGGCTGCGAAAGATGCACTTGATGCATCCTCCAAAATATGGCAAACGAAAGCTGCGAAACAAGGCTGTCTTCAAAGGTAGATGTCAGTTTACGGCTCTCCCAGTTCATTTGTATGGTATCCGCAAACGGTGACTTACTGTCGTAACATGCTAGTTGACCAGTACACTCTCTCCTATGGTAAAAAAGTGGAGGTTGTTATCTCCGTATAAAAGATCTTTGGTTTCACTTTAAATTAAAATTTGCATAATAACAAATGTTCTTGACCGTTGCAGGTTCATCGACAGGCAGAGGAGGAGATGCCCGCTTACTCTATTTCTGTGGAGTTTGATAGAAGGATGAAACCTATTTTAAAATGCATACACAGAATCATAAAGATCTTCTTCATGCCAAATAAGCTCTCATGCCTCTATGGTTTAATCCTTAAAATAACGTGAGAATGTGAAGAATTTAGGACCGTAATAGTTTACTATTACATCATATAATGCATTATATTACAATAGCTTTTCAGGTTTGCTGGGTTTCAAAAATAAGTGTTAATGTAAAATGGACGAAGACTTAAGTTGACCAAATATATAAGTATTTGGAAATATTTTGATATTTGAAATTTTAATGTCATTCTACCCCTGTGAAATATTTTCCCAGTTTTTAAAGCCTTAAAGGAAATCATATATATCTATTTTATTTTATGATTCCAAGTTAAATATGGATAAATGACTTCTTAAGGTGTATGAAGCACACATACACCTTAAGAAGTATGACAATTAATCATCATAATTGTGAAAACCCTAAAATGGACAATTAATCGTCATAATCGCAATTATTTGTATGACACTTAATCATCAGCCAAATTTCATAATTGCAACCCTTCTGGCAGCCAGGATATTTAGCTCATTTTAGCTCCATGTTATCTCCAGAAACTCTTATTCTTACTCATCCAGTTTTGTGTTGTGTTCTAGTCAACAGACTGTTCTTCGACATCTTGAATTACTTCCCAAAGAGGGTGCAGCTCGTGAAAGGCTGTCTCGCTGTGCCTGGTACCTGTCTTTCCTTATCAAAGCCTCACAACAGAAACGGCTCAACCACAAATGTAAGTGTTAAAGAAACAATGCTGAATTCGTTTGTGTATCTGTGCCAATAGATATTATTGTATTAAATTACAGAAGCTACATGTACTTAAGGCCGGTTTAAACTTCTACATCAAACCTATGCCATAGGCTCAGAGTACATAGCCAAAATGTTAGTGTATTGAAAGAAAATAACTTAAAACTTATAACTCGTAAATAAAAAAATACATTAAAAAAAGCAATGTATATTGTGGATTCAAAAGCATTTACTGTTAAGTATTTTATATGGCCATGTTGTTTATTGGCAGTTTTGTCCAAATATCCTCATCGAATATTTTTTTTTTCTGCAAGTCGGTATGGCTGATGGGTGTCCCCGAATCATCATCAACAAAGTGCTGAAGACTTTCACAGTTGAGAGTTTCCATAATGGAAGGTGTGTGGACAGAAGTGGTGTCTTTGAGGAAATTTTGCTCATTTGCTGTTTAATTGTTTATTTGACAAAGCCAACTTACTATAATTGTATAAACTTGGGTTAGGTTTTATTTAAAATCTTTATTCTGAGGCCACAAGTTTTAAATGTAGCTCCAGAGCTTACAAACTACATCCACAAATCTCAACATAGACCTTCAGCCTGTTCTATTTGCTATGTCTTCTCTTACTGATCAGACTTGCGGTTTAACCACAGTGGACAATCAAATATTTCATTATACATCCATTTGAACATTTCTGACTAATTTCTTCTAGAGCTTTCAAATCATGTCCATTAAACTCAGCACAGTCCTTCAGCCTGTTCAGACTTGGTTGGCTCTATTTTTTTCGGTTTATCTGTCTAGTAAACACCCAAAATACTTTTATCAATGTGATGACTGTGATGCTACATTTCCATCTTATTTAACAGCGTAAATGTAACGTTTTTTTATTTACACTATTTTATTCTAACTATTTAGTGTAAATAGAGCTGCTCAGCCATAACGTAAATTTGTAGGCAAACCCGGAAGTCTAATTCGCTATGGTTTCCCTGAGGATTTTCCAATGGGTTTTTTGAACTTGTGTAAAATAAGGTCTCAAAAGTTAATTTTGAAGACGCTATGTTTTAAAAAGTATGTTATTGAATACGGCTTCAAAATTCACGTTTGAGGTATGACTGTGTATTTGTTGTGAACAAACGTCCACGTATCATCAAGTAACATTTACCTCAGACATTTGTCTCATAAGTTCAAAAACCTCATTATAAAAACCCATAGGAAAATCCTGAGGGAACCCATGGTGAAATCTCTTCCGGGTTTTTAGACTACAAGCTGAACAGTTCTATTTATAACATTATACTTTGTTAAAGTGGAATTAATACAAAATTTAAATAAAGTCACCACTGCTGTAATGGGGTGTCTAATACAGCTGCTGAAGGAATGACCGTAATTTGGCATCTTTCTCTCTTCTGACTGCCGTAATCCACCGCTCAATTTTTTTTCCTTCTTTTGGAAAGTTGTGTAAATGTAATAGTGGATTTATTATTTTGCTGTTGGAGCAAATAGAAATGCAAAAATAACGTTCGCCGTGGTCCCCCATTTACCGCCATAGAAGTTTACCCCGCTATATTTTACTTCCACATTCAAAACCCGAAAATCTGAAAAAGTTCCATTACAACTTTCAAGGCTTTGTATAGCTAATGTTCAACAAGTTTTTATTTTAAGTTTAACATTATACCCTATGAAATGTTATATAATGGATGTATGAGTGCAGGTTTTGTCTGTCTCTGCAGCCTGAGGAATACGGTGTCAACATCCATGCGAATGAAACTGGCTTCCCATTGTTTGGCTTTACTGTTGCACATGGGTGATCAGACAGCTAACCTCACACTCCTACACAGAGACCTGCGCATCAGTGATGTCAAGTCAGTCATAATATTTTACACATCACTTGTGAAAGTGATGTTTTTACCATTTTGATGCCTTTAACTGTTTCCATCTCTTTTAACGGAGTTTAAAATGTTTGTTTGCAGAATGCTGGAGTTGGCCAAGGCCATGGGGCTGACTCTGGCCCGTCAGTTGGCGTACAATACAGAAGAGTCTGGGTCACAGGATGAGCACAGGATGGTCTCTCTCGTGCTTCCACTGGTCCGCTATGAGCAACGTGTCGATCGCAGGAAACGCAAAAAGATGAGCTGAACTGGGCACAGTAGTCTTTCTAAGCTGTTTGGGGATATGATGACTGTGTTTGAATTCAGTTTTTGCAATGTGTTAAATTTAGACAAAATTGTTCATATATGATGCAAGTCGAAATTAAATGAGAATTAAAAAAGACTATTCAAGATTAATTAGAATGGCCTGCATTCCGATTCATTTGTCCACAAACTATCTTAGAATGGGTTTAATCAGTGTACAGTGCATCCGGAAAGTATTCACAGCGCTTCACTTTTTCCACATTTTGTTATGTTACAGCCTTATTCCAAAATGGATTAAATTAATTATTTTCCTCAAAATTCTACAAACAATACCCCATAATGACAACGTGAAAGAAGTTTGTTTGAAATCTTTGCAAATTTATTAAAAATAAAAAATGAAAAAAAAAATCACATGTACATAAGTATTCACAACCTTTGCCATGACACTCAAAATTGAGCTCAGGTGCATCCTGTTTCCACTGATCATCCTTGAGATGTTTCTACAACTTGATTGGAGTCCACCTGTGGTAAATTCAGTTGATTGGACACGATTTGGAAAGGCACACACCTGTCTATATAAGGTCCCACAGTTAACAGTGCATGTCAGAGCACAAACCAAGCCATGAAGTCCAAGGAATTGTCTGTAGACCTCCGAGACAGGATTGTATCAAGGCACAGATCTGGGGAAGGGTACAGAAACATTTCTGCAGCATTGAAGGTCCCAATGAGCACAGTGGCCTCCATCATCTGTAAATGTAAGAAGTTTAGAACCACCAGGACTCTTCCTAGAGCTGGCCGCCCGGCCAAACTGAGTGATCGGGGGAGAAGGGCCTTAGTCAGGGAAGTGACCAAGAACCCGATGGTCACTCTGACAGAGCTCCAGCATTTCTCTGTGGAGAGAGGAGAACCTTCCAGAAGAACAACCATCTCTGCAGCACTCCACCAATCAGGCCTGTATGGTAGAGTGGCCAGACAGAAGCCACTCCTCAGTAAAAGGCACATGACAGCCCGCCTGGAGTTTGCCAAAAGGCACCTGAAGGACTCTCAGACCATGAGAAACAAAGACTGAACTCTTTGGCCTAAATGGCAAGCGTCATGTCTGGAGGAAACCATGCACCGCTCATCACCTGGCCAATAACATCCCTACAGTGAAGCATGGTGGTGGCAGCATCATGCTGTGGAGATGTTTTTCAGCAGCAGGAACTGGGAGACTAGTCAGGATCGAGGGAAAGATGAATGCAGCAATGTACAGAGACATCCTTGATGAAAACCTGCTCCAGAGCGCTCTGGACCTCAGACTGGGGTGAAGGTTCATCTTTCAACAGGACAACACCCCTAAGCACACAGCCAAGATAACAAAGGAGTGGCTCCGGGACAACTCTGTGAATGTCCTTGAGTGGCCCAGCCAAAGCCCAGACTTGAACCCGATTGAACATCTCTGGAGAGATCTGAAAATGGCTGTGCACCGACGCTCCCCATCCAACCTGATGGAGCTTGAGAGGTCCTGCAAAGAAGAATGGGAGAAACTGCCCAAAAATAGGTGTGCCAAGCTTGTAGCATCATACTCAAAAAGACTTGAGGCTGTAATTGATGCCAAAGGTGCTTCAACAAAGTACTGAGCAAAAGCTGTGAATACTTATGTACACGTGATTTTTTTTATTTTATTTTTTTTGTATTTTTCATTTTTAATAAATTTGCAAAGATTTCAAACAAACTTCTTGCACGTTGTCATTATGGGGTATTGTTTGTAGAATTTTGAGGAAAATAATTAATTTAATCCATTTTGGAATAAGGCTGTAACATAAAATGTGGAAAAAGTGAAGCGCTGTGAATACTTTCCGGATGCACTGTATACCTGAGATAACCATGAGAGACTGTGGAATTACAACTATGTTGATTCCTGATAAGCTTGTCATTGTATGTAGCTACATTGTATGCATCAGGATAGTTTTTCCCTGTAGAAAAGTGTTTGCTATAATAACAGCATTTTACATGCAATATCAAGTGTTTTGTTCACCTGAAGGCAAAAGTTGCAGAAATCAGTCAATGTGCAATAATGGAAAGCCATTATATTTGTACTGTACAATAAGTATAAAAACCACACTGTAAAAAAGGCACATTGTAGATACATATTGCACTTTACAGTCATACCAATAGTTGGTATGAAAACATTACAAAACAGCCAGCTGTTAAACTAACATATGATGGCTACCTTTTGAAATGGAAGGACTGGTGTGAGGCATTCAACTCCTAAAAGACTTTCGGGGGGGGGAAATCCTTTAATAAGACCAGTGGTAGTGGCCGAGTTCGGAATGGTATACTACAATACTATTACTATTTCTGCAATAGCTATATATGGTAGTAAATTCTAAGAGTAGTATGGTAGTTCGCCATTCTGAACTCAGTCAGTGGCTGTTATGTTCGGAATGAAATACTAGCCTACTACTTATTGGATACTGTGCAGTGTACCCCATATGTTGCTTATTTTATAAAAAAAAAATAAAATAAAAAAAAATCGTATGTGAAACAGGTATTGTTCCACGATAAACATTTCAAAGTATTAAACTACAGTGTTTTCATGAATACCTAAAAAAAAAAATCACATTTTGTGTCACAAATTTGTAAAAACTTGTCTTTTGGCAGGCTGATCAAATAATGGGTCATGAAAGAGATGTTTAAACCAGGGACTAAAAGAGTTCAAGGAATGAAAACGAACGTTCTCAAAAACGTTTTCATTCCAGAGTGAAAACATAATTTTAAATGCTGGTAACTGGTCAATAACCGGTTTATTTTGTTCTGATAATATTTTAATGAAACCAAAGGGTTTATCAGTAAATTTTTGGAATTATAACACTTTCTGTTGCCCAGAAAAAAAGAGGCTTCTCTCTTTTTAGTAGAACATAAGCATGTGCTTTGATCCTAAAGGAAACCGTTGCATCACACATTTCTATGCCTAACTGCACATTGTGGATGTAGCCTTCCATTACACGCTAAATACTTTTATTATTACAACAATTTTATATATTGTAATTACTACATAAAGGCCTACATGCAAGGTTAATCCAGACACAAAGGAAAATATTAGAGGTAAAAAGTAAATTTCTCAGCTGTTTCAGAGTCTTCACTGATTTATTGTTAGATATGATGCATTAACATAGATTTGATGCTGCCAAGTTCTGACTGAGATCAGAATTGTACTTAAAATTAAATTATCCATAGTTTATTTTTTTACTTAGACCTTACTTTTGATGTTTGATTTCATATGGCTTATTACAGCTAAAGAGCCAAGAGTAATGAGTGTGTGCTCCCTTCTGTTTTACCCCAATGTTGGTTATTAAATCAGTATAAAGCTGAATTGGGTCTCATTAGAGAGAGCATAGTCTGTGCATGCGCTCTCAGTGGGTACACAGAGAATCGAAACTATTTAGTCCACATAAGGTGGAGTTTAGACCAAATGCGCCCACGCATTGTTTGCATGCAGGAAAGAGAGATTTGGGCTATTAATTTTAGATGGCCAGATGTATACTTGAAATAAGTCAGGGGATATATTTAATATGAAGAATGCATACTTTGGGTATGACAAGCCCCTTTTTTGAGCTTGTTTATCCAGACCAGGTCACTCGTTTCTCTTGCGAGATCTGGCAACGCTGCAACTGGTATTTCATCCTAAGCACAGAGTACGGTCATTTTAAAAAGAATGCTATTGACTGTTCATTTATTTCGTTCCCACCATTTACAATTTGGAAAGGAGGCTACAGAACAGCGGAACCGAAAAATTCCGTTTCTGCTCAGAACAAACCAAAAACACTGGAAATGGAAGGTCAAGCCAAGCGCATTACATTATTGGATAAAGTACATTTGGGAAGTGTGCTCTATTGTATACTACCTATTTTGGCAAATGTAGTTAGTCATCCAAGTATTCTATGCATACAGAAAATTCACACAACGTGTACACAGTATACATACTGCAGCATTAGTAAGAGTAGGATTGTAGTATGCTATTCCGAACATAGCCAGTTTCTTGAGAAACCAACCCAGTTTCAAGCTTTGCTTTCCCCCGTGCTGATTGACTTTAAAGACTAATTTCATTTCAAGTTATACTTTTTAATAAGTGTCCATTATTTTCTAACCTACTGAGGTTTTAACATCAGAACATGCCTCAAAATGGTTTTAATATGGTTCTACTATTCAGCTGGACCAATATATTGGTTTATACATTTCAAAAACAGTAAAACTGCCATCACAGCGCCTATTGCATATACAGTTCAAAATAAACAATTCATTAATTTGGATCAGTGATCTTGGATCAGCGACTGTGAAATCACATTTAAGACCTCTAAATTGTTTCTTCTGCTATTCATCCAAACCTTTATATTTAGTTTGCTGAAGTTGGGTTGCCTGGTTGTAAGAGAAAACTCAACCCTTCAATCATGTGCTCAAGTTCATAAAAATTCTTGAATATCGCCCCTTGATGTGATGAAGCTGAACCTGGCTGCATCTTTGTACCAAATGTAAGTGCTGTGATGTTGTTATCCGTTGCAGAATCTCAGCAGAAGCCAGCAGGACTACAATTCCCAGGGTGCAGAGAACCTGTTTATCATCTATTTTCAGCAAGAGATCTGTTCTTCTGGGACAAGAGAGATAAAGCCACATGCATAGTCTCTCTCTTCTACTTCCCGTGTCGGTCTCTTTCTCCCTTCTGACTTTGTGTTTACAGCTACTGTAAAATGATAACAGGCTGAAGTTCCTTCAATTGTTGATAAATGGCATTCAGCAATTCTTCATTACACAGTCTTCCAGTCTAGTTCTGTCTCATAAAAATGTGATAAAAGCAAGTTTAAGCTGATCCCAACACAAATGTGCACTATATTGGGTGGGATGGCAGCTTGCAGATGGAACGGTAGACAGCCTGTGCGTGATCAGACTTCAGGTACACAAGAAAATACAGAAAGTGCTCATAAACACTGATCCTAGACCAGTTTCACTTCCATTTTCAGTAAGTGAAATGGTTCATTTTAGACGCAAGACTGGTGACAAAAAGTGGTCATAACCCTTGATAGTTTGATTCAGAATTGTCAAACTACCAAACAACCTACCTTTGGTGAAAGATATTTAAAAAAATAAAATAAAAATAGCTAAGTGCTTCTTGACCATTTGAACATCAAGTGGTTGAGGCTCAATCCAGAAACGTTTACAAAAAATTTTTGGATTGTTCCTCCTCCAGCCAAGCATGGTGAAGAAGTTCTTAAAGCTCTACTCCATCCTCCTTTCCTTCTCTGCTCAGGTGGTTCAAATGGATAGTTCACCCAAAAATCTTTTACACACCCTCATGTTGTTCCAAACCCATATGACTGACTGACTTCCGTGAAACGCACAAGAAAATGTTAAGCAGAATGTTAGCCACAGTCACTATTCACTTTTATTGAATGAAAAGAAAGTTAATGGTGACATTCTAACATTCTGCCTAACATCTCCTTTTGTATTTCACAGAAGAAAGTCATACCGGATTGAAAAAACATAAGGGTTAGTGATGATAGAATTTTCATTTGTGAGTGAACTATCCCTTTAAGGACTTGCATTGAGGAATCAATTTTATGAATGTTGATCTCATGTCATTGAGCTATGAGGCCATGTACCTCATAGAATACAGCAGAAGATGCTGCCGTTGTTATGGCAACCACTTTCTACAGAGGCAGTGATTCTGTTTGTCATGGTGATAGCAAGGTGAGCAGGGTGGGTTGAGGGGGTGACACTAGAGGGATTACTATTGTGGGGACGAGGAGGTGGATTTTCCAACGCCCAAAGGGTTTGTGATCTAATGGAGAGAAAAAAGCAATATATATTATGCCCAATATTTCATGAACTGTAAGGCCTGTTTCATACATATCGCATCAGCAGTAAGTCATGTAAGCAGCGTATATTCATTTCAGTGTCCATTTTCAGGTTGCAGTATTCACACAGCACGCATAAGCACTACAAGCAGAGTTTCTGCACGGAGCCTATTTTTGCTGCGAGTTGAACACTGAATATGTAAAAAAAAAAAAAAAGGCCTGTTCATCAGTGTTATGCAATATGTGCTTTTATGTAGCAACATAAAATAATGGAGTGAACTGCTTGCTTACTGTCTGTTCATTAAGTCCAACTGAATCCAGATGATTTAAGCAGTTTATAGCCCACAGTTTAGGGTTTGGGTTCAGTGTCAATAATTTATCTTTTGGATGTAACGGTGATCACTCTTTATATAAATTAGATTTCATGACGATCAAGTTTGTAATAGTTCTCAATTCCCCACTACTGAAAAACTAAACTACCCTTAAAGAATCGCCATTGGCTAGTAAATTTGTTTTTACTTGCCAGACATTTAAACGTACAGTAACTGAAAACTGAAAGAGATATTAAGTAAACTGGGAAGGGGGCTTCATATATATATATATATGACTTCACACACTATAGTATTTGAGAGTGTATTTTATATTTTGCTTTTCATCATTTTAAAATCGCATTGTAGCTTTTAAAAATATAAAAATGTATATCAATTTACAGTTGTGCTCAAAAGTTTGCATACCCTTGGAGAACTGGTAATATATGTACCATTTTTAAAGAAAACATGAATGAGCAGGCACAACACATTTCATTTATTTCTTATGGGATTCATATTCAACTGTAGGTTATAACAGAATGGCACAATCATAAAACAAAACATGGCAACAATGAAAAACATGAAATGACCCCTGTTCAAAAGTCTGCATACCCTTAGTTCTTAATACTGTGTATTGCCCCCTTTAGCATCAATGACAGTGTGCAGTCTTTTGTAATAGTTGTCCATGAGGCCCCAAATTCTTGCAGATGGTACAGCTGCACATTCGTCTTGGCAAAATGCCTCCAGGTCATGCAAAGTCTTTTGTCGTCTTGCATGAACCGCACGTTTGAGATCTCCCCAGAGTGGCTCGATGATATTAAGGTCAGGAGACTGTGATGGCCACTCCAGAACCTTCAACTTTTTCTGCTGTAACCACTGGAGGGTCAACTTGGCCTTGTGCTTAGGGTCACTGTCGTGCTGGAAGCCCAAGAGCATCCCATGCGCAGCTTTCGTGCAGAGGAATGCAAATTGTCTGCCAGTATTTTCTGATAACATGCTGCGTTCAACTTGCCATCAATTTTCACAAGATTCCCCGTGCCTTTAGAGCTCACACACCCCCAAAACATCAGTGAGCCACCAACATGCTTCACAGTGGGGATGGTATTCTTTTCACTATAGGCCTTGTTGACCCCTCTCCAAACATAGCGCTTATGGTTGTGACCATAAAGCTCTATTTTGGTCTCATCACTCCAAATTACAGTGTGCCAGAAGCTATGAGGAGTGTCAAGGTGTTGTCGGGCATATTGTAACTGGGCTTTTTTTGTCTTTGGCGAAGTAAAGGCTTCTTTCTGGCAACTCGAACATGCTGCTCATTTTTGTTCAAGTATCGTCGTATTGTGCTCCTTTGAACAACCACACTGTCTTTTTCCAGAGCAGCCTGGATTTCTCCTGAGGTTACCTGTGTGTTTTTCTTTGTATCCCAAACAATTCTTCTGGCAGTTGTGGCTGAAATCTTTCTTGGTCTACCTGACCTTGGCTTGGTATCAAGAGATCCCTGAATTTTCCACTTCTTAATAAGTGATCGAACAGTACTGACTGGCATTTCCAAGGCTTTAGATATCTTTTTATATCCTTTTCCATCTTTATAAAGTTCCATTACCTTGTTACGCAGGTCTTTTGACAGTTCTTTTCTGCTCCCCATGGCTCAGTATCTAGCCTGCTCAGTGCATCCACGTGAGAGCTAACTAACTCATTGACTATTGATACACAGGCACTAATTGCAATTTAAAAAGCCACAGGTGTGGGAAATTAACCTTTAATTGCCATTTAAACCTGTGTGTGTCACCTTTTGTGTCTGTAACAAGGCCAAACATTCAAGGGTATGTAAACCTTTGATCAGGGCCATTTGGGTGATTTCTGTTATCATTATGATTTAAAAAGGAGCCAAACAACTATGATAAATGGCTTCATATGATCACTATCCTTAAATAAAAGACAGTTTTTTGCATGATCAGTCATATTTTCAAAATCAATGCCAAAATGTCACAATTTCTGCCAGGGTATGCAAACTTTTGAGCACAACTGTATATGAAAACTAGAGCTGTCAAAAGTTAACACGTTAACGCATGCGATTAATAAAAAAAAATCTTTACACGTTATTTTTTTTCTTAAATCACAATTAGCGCAATTACCGTTTAAAAAAAGCATAAACCAGCATATACACTGAACGGAGTAGGGTGGAACCTTTGCGTTCTGTCCGTACGGAGTCATTACATTTACCCACACACTACAACACACACAACAGCCGTGTCAGTGATCAAATATTGGGGAAAGGACCTCTTAAAGCTATTTCAAATATCAAATTCTAACTATCACAAAAATGCAGAAGAAGACATTGTTTGCAAGTGCTTTTCATGTGGGGTTCAAAGTGGTGCTTGATGCTGGCATTGATGCCTTGACGCGAATCACGAATGCGGCTTCACGATTGCTGTAGGAAAGCGGATAGCCACAGTCTGTGGAGGATGAGAGTTTAAGAGATTTAATGCACATTGCAATAAATATGCAACCTATGGTTGCACAGTTCTTTCAGTTAGTCAACCTCCCACTTAGACTTTGTGAAACATTTCATGTTACTTAAATTGGTGCTATTTTAGTGCATTTCTATCTGTATACTGTGGAAGGCTTTGTTAGGAAAATATAAAGAATTATTGTTTCATATTGTTTTGTTTTCTTTCCTAAGAAGGATATAATATATTTTGACAGGAATAGAATATACAGAGTAAAATTTAATCACTTTAAAAATCTGCGATTAATTTCATATTTTTTTCATAGTTAATCCCAATTATTCACGATTCAAATTTTTAATTAACTGACAGCACTAATGAAAACCATCTGAATAACATTCTGAATTTATATGATGTCATGAAATTGCATGTATAGTAATGATACAAGCTGTCAATGTTTGAAATTTAATACACATTTTTTAACAAAAAAAATATCCACAGGGTTGGAATCTAATAATGAAAAATATGGAAAAAAATGGAAAATTCAACATCTAACATTTAATAATTAATAATTATTATTTCAAAAGTACTACACTAGCGGCCAAAAGTTTGGAATAATGTACAGATTTAGCTGTTTCGGAAGGAAATTGGTACTTTAATTCACCATAGTGGCATTCAACTGATCACAAATCACATGTAATTATGATTACAAATTTTACATTCATTACTGATGTAAAAAACAGCATTCTTCAACATCAAAGGACAACTGGCTCTAACAAGGACAGAAAGACATGTGGAAGGCCAGATGTACAACTAAACAAGAGGACAAGTACATCAGAGTCTCTAGTTTGAGAAATAGACGCCTCACATGTCCTCAGCTGACAGCTTCATTGAATTCTGCTCAACACCAGTTTCATGTACAACAGTAAAGAGAAGACTCAGGGGTGCAGGCCTTATGGAAGAATTGCAAAGAAAAAGCCACTTTTGAAACAGAAAAACAAAAAGAAAAGGATAGAGTGGACAAAGAAACACAGACATTGGACAACAGATAATTGGAAAAGAGTGTTGCTTTTGTGGGATCAGCTAGACTGTAAGGTGCGTGAGAAGTGCCCGACAAGACAGCCACATCTATGGCAAGTGCAACAGGAAGCGTGGGGTGAAATGTCACCCGAGTAACTGGACAAACTGACTGCTAGAATGCCAAGGATCTGCAAAGCTGTCATTGCTGCACATGGAGGAGTTTCTGATGAGAACTCTTTTTTTAGTAGTTTAAGTAGTTCTGATTTTTTTCTTTTTCAAATTGTAATAGTAATTTTTCACATTTTTAATGTCCTATACATTGTGATCAGTTGAATGCCACTTTGGTGAATAAAAGTACCAATTTCTTTCCATAAGTGCAAAATCTGTACATTACTCCAAACTTCTGGCCAACAGTGTATGTAAAAAATCATTAGGTTTATGGGGCAGGGGTTTGCATGGGTTTTTACCAAACCCCTGCATAGACGCTAGGAGCCTATTTGTTAAATTCTTCAATATTTACAGTGTCTGTTGAAGTTCACATATTTCATAATATATGATTTACCTTTAAATATTTATACATTTAGTTACATGTTTATTTACAGGCAAAATTTTTATTATTTACAATCATCTACAATGTGTTTTCATTTATATATATAAAAAGCGCTAAAATTCTCTCTCTTTAAGTGTACCGGCAGTTCGAGAGAGGATTAACGAAAGAAGTCGAGCGGTTGTTTTAATGCTTCTTTTTACTTTTTGATCAACAACTGACTGTAAAAAAAAACAAAAACAGAAAGGATATTAAGAGAGATGTTATGGAATGAAAATGGATTACATGGATCTCATCTCTGGTAACACATTACACAAATGTTTACTTGCATAATGTGTATTTACTTACGTGTACAAATATTTATTGTACAAGTTCTCAAATTCAGATCTACAAGCTCTCAAGTTTTGCAAAACTTAACAACCTTCCAACAGGCACGTTACACTGGTCTGTAGATGATGTAAAACGGAGAATGTTGAGAAAGCAGTTTAACCAAATTCAGAGTTGACCTCTTTAAATGCAATGAAAATGCATCTTTAGCATATCACAATAGTGATAACTAAGGCGATAGTGACATCCACGACACATCAGGACCAGCTGCAGCTAAATTAGGTACATTTCCTTTCGAGTGTGCGTTTATGAGACAAAATGCAGTGAAAGCATCGCAATGCTAAAGTTCTTCTTCACCACTACACAACTCAATCACTGGTGAGTGAAATCTGAACATTTACTAGCCAGTAGCTAATAACAGACATTTTTTAGTCGCAGAGCACGAAATTCGATTTCATATGCGAGTGATTTAGAACTGCAGCTCTATTACACAGCAGAAACGCTGTCAGTGTGAAAAGTGTGAAAAGCTATTGCAGTTACGCTACTGCTTCTCTTACACACTGCATATGCAGAACGTGTGAAACAGGCCTAATACATCATGTATAGTGCATTGCGAATGTTTTATGCACGTGACCTGTGATTGTCCCTAACCTGGGTTTGAGCAGAGAATTGTTAAGTACGACACACTCCAGGTTCTGCAGATTTGTCCGTATGGGGGCTTTAGTACTCATCGGGTGGCCCTGATAAACCAGGTTTTCCTGAACGACACCTCGGACCCGCTCCTTCACAGAAATCCCATAACCTCGCAACGCCTGAACGCGATTCCTCAACACCTGCAGAACATAAACCAAATCAAAGTCAGCGGCTGATAGCAGAACCCTTTTCATAACTGAATTTCAAACAGTACACTGTATCCTATTACTTCCTCAACAATATTAAAGACAGACTGCAGCAAACTCACTTTAACATCTGCACTGTCCATCACTCGTATTCCAACAGCATTATTTCCAACCACATCATTTTCCACAATCAGCCCATCGCCTCGGAAGCAGACGCCATGACAACCGTTGCTGTAAATGCCATTGCCGCGCAGTTCTACCCGGCACTCTCTGTCCACGGCCACGCCCATCCAGCCATTACAGAGGACACAGTTGCCAACTAAGCGTGTCAGCTGAGCACTCTGAATGATAGACACGCCGGCTCCTCTGTTATTGTTCACCATGTTAGCCACCACATTCAAAGGCTCACTGCTCTTTACATAGACTCCAACAGCTGGAGAGACAGAGAGAGAGACAGACAAGTTGTGTGAGATGAAATGTCAGAGTCTGGAACATGTATGAGGTGAAAGAGATGTGATATTTAGATGTGCACAGAGTAATTATTGTTTATGTTATGTTTTTCCACGAGCGGTGTCCAGTATCAGTGGAGTTACAAGGATAAAACATTTCTCTCCCCATGAAAAAACCTACCTTTGTATGTGTAAATTCTTTAGAAGATGAATATTACTGTATTGTGTTGTATGTGCATCCTATGCATAGTGAGTATATTACCTGGCTGCGATGCTGGTCTGACAAAACAACTGTAAATAATGGAGTATGTAGCAACTAGCAAAACTTCAGAGAAGACATCACCTTACAAATGTAAGTTGAATGCTATACCATCACCCCATGCTGTGTGAATATGTATGTTGTTTGAGATACAAGTGTTGAATTGAGCTTGACTAGCTTGCTAAAGTTAACAGCAACATATCACGTGCATTGAAAACGTCACTTCCATCAGCTGTTAAACTGCGAATGCTTCCATATAGTAAAAAATTGTTTAGTGTTTCATTTGGGACGATAATACACATTGAAAATTCATACACAACATGGTTGAGTGCAGTGTATATTATGTACATAGTGTATAGTGCATCATTTGGGACACAGTGATGGTTTTTCCAAAATCCCTAAACCAGGACAAATCTAAGAGTAACAACTCCTACAGCTTTTAAGCTACATCAACCAAACGTTGCACAGACCTTTAGGCTGTTCTGAATTTTTAAAGGGTTAGTTCACCCAAAAATGAAAATTCTCTCATCATTTACTCACCCTCATGCCATCTAGATGTGTATGACTTTCTTACTTCTGCTGAACACAAACAAAGATTTTTTAGATTTTTTTCGCCATTCACTTTCTCAATGAAAGTGAATGGCGACCAGGCCTTTGAAGCACCAAAAAGAAAAAGCAGATAAAGTCAGTATAAACAAAATCTCCAGTGGGTTAATCATTGACTTCTGAAGCAATCCAGCTGGTTTTGGGTGAGAACAGACCTTCACTGTACATCTTGACAGCAGTCTCCTTGGTGATCATGATTTTAAGCTCAATTACACTTCCTATAGCAGCATCTAAAGCTCTGCGCATGCGTCAAGCACTAGGAAGTGTAATCAGGCTTGAAATAATGATTGTGCCTAGAGACAGCAATGGCAAGATGAATACAGAAAAAGGTGTTATATTTTGGTCTGCTCTCACTTAAAACCAACTGGATCACTTCAGAAAATATTTTTAAACCACTGGAGTCTTATGGATTATTTTGTACTGACTTTCTCTTCTTTTTGGAGCTTCAAAGGCCTGGTCACCATTCACTTGCATTGTATGGACCTACAGAGTTGAGACATTCTTCTAAAACTAAGGAGACGTCACGTTCAAAATGCTGGATTTAAAAAAAAGGTGGAGAACCACGAGTTGGATGGCTCTTCCCAACTATAAGTGCTACAGTATATACACTAGGAACCAAAACAATAGGCAATTTCGGACGCAGGGTATGTATTTCCATTTACCTTCAAACTTTATCTTTAAAATTACTTTACATTTTCAGGCAAGGCTTTGTCAAACCAACATCAATGTTACCCTACAAGCTTTATCTATTTTTTATGCAAAACTTTTTTGATGAGAGAAAAATCACTATGTGTGCATTTAACAGTAACTGACCTCCGTTGTGGCTCATGCAGTTGTTTTCCACTAAAGCAACTGTGATTGGCCGACGAGAGCAAAAGCGCTCGTCTTCGCTGTCAATATCGCTTTCCCATGCCATCAGTTCTCCTTCCTCATTGAAGTTCTCTGGCCCTCCTCTGTCCCTCTCTGCAAGCCCCACTCCTCTGTCTCTCTCATGTAGAGGGCGGTAGCCCTCTCGGCTCACTCCAGACTCTGCGTCCTTCCGGCAGAAGACAGCCAGCCCGTACATGCGGTTATGTGTAATATAGTTTCCAATGAGCTGAGGTAAACTAGAGGACATAACCCACACTCCACAGCCTTTGTTGCCTAAAAAAAGACCACAAGAAAACATGACATTACACAATGACATAAACAAGTGTGTAAAAGCAACAAGCAAAAAAATGTCCTCCATATTAAAGGTGCTGTAAGTAATTTGATCCGTTTTGCTAACTTCATCCACACACTCTCTCCAAAACCTTGCCCTCCAAGGACATGTCAGCCAACCAGATGTCAGCAATCCCGAAAGATCAAAAGGATTCATGGGCAGAGTGCATTTCTGTTTGGCTAAAAATCATGGGCCGGTTTTTGCGGTTTTCAGAGCCTAGGGTTGACAAAGAGATAGGTGAAATTTCTCAGGACACATATTTCAGTGAAGTCTTTCAAGGACCAGTGTTGGAGAGTATTTAACTAAAATTAGCATGACGGTAGCTGAGCTATTTTTACAATAGTGTTGATTTTCAGAGAGTTGCGTGGCGCCATTGCGGGGGTCGGACATGTGAACGGCGAGCTCTGCGCACTTTGCTAGATTTGTTATTTCTTTTTGTGTCTTAAACCGGTGAGATTCGATACACCCTGCTACATAACTGTTCTAAGAAGTCAACATGTCAAAGAATTCAAAATCTTCAGGCTCTGGAGATATTAAAAGACACTTACGTGCTCAAGCTGATACCCCGGACAGGGCCGCAGACCAGGGACTCAATTGGACGGTGTGGTGGGAGAAATCCAGCGGCAACTGGCGAGCGTGTCTGTAATACTGACGAAGGTCGTAGCGGACCTGGAGGATCTTGCTGTAATACGTCGAACGATTACGGCCATGGAAGCGAAATTCTCCGAGTTGTTTACAAGAATCGGGGACGTCGAGAGACAGATCGATTATCTGGAGTCATCGGAAAGGGAATTAGCTGCTAATCCGCTAGCGACCAAGGCAGATTTGGAGTGCATCTGGGAAAAGTTGGAAGACCTTGAGAATCGTAGCTGGCGAAACAACGTCCGTACTGTTGGAATTCCTGAGCATGAGGAGGGCCAAGATATGGTAAAATTCCTAGAGGAGCTCTTCCCGAGTCTGCTCGACATAACAGGCCATAAGCTGGAAATCGAGCGAGTTCACAGGGTCCCGGCTCGTAGATCCGCTGAGGGAGAAAGGCCCCGATCAATTCTGACCAAATTTCTGAGATCATCCGATAAAGATCTCGTGTTATGCGAGGCGAGGAGTAAAGCTTTCTTGGAAGAACCACAGCATTTTCTTGTTTCCAGACTTTGCGAATTAGACAAGAGAGAAATGTGATCGATTCAAGGAATGCAAGAAACTCTTACATCAACGGAAGATCGCTTTTGCTCTGATGTTTCTGGCCAGATTGAGGATACTAAGGATGGCCGCAAAATATTTGCATGCCCACAGCAAGCATCGTCTTTCATAGAGACAATGGGGTGAGTAAGCCATTTGGTGTTTCTCACGTTGCCCCAAGTGAGCTTGACTCGCTGAACATACACTTGACCATCTGAGGAAGCTGGGTGTCATTTTGTTTCTTTTTGTGTTGGTTCTGCCTAGCTGCTGGAGTCTGTTTTGTGTAGTAACACTCCTTCAAGAAACTCTTGCATCGGAGGATTGCTTTTTCACTGATGTTTCTGGTCAAATTGAGAATAGATACTAAGGATGTCCGCAAAATGTTTACATGCCCACAACAAGCGATGTTTTCATAAAATCAATGGACTGAGGAAGTCATGGTGTGTTTCTCACGTTGCTCCCAAGTGAGCTTATCTTGCTGAACATTCACTTGACCGTCCGAGGAAGCTGAGCGCCATTCCTGTTTCTTTTTGTGCTGGTTCCACCTAGCGGCTGGAGTTTACATGTATTTTGTGGAATAACACTCCTCCGGGACAGTTGTGGATAAATCTGCTCGTTCTTTGTGCAAATGCCTCCTATTGGCTGGAGTTTGTTTTGTGGAGTATTTTTTGCAGGACATTGGAAGGATTAGGTCATCTGCTGCACTCATGAACAGCCGGCTCACTGAACATTCGTTTGACTGTCCGAGGAAACTGAACATTTTCTTCTTCTCCTTTGTGGGCTGGTTCCACCTAGCAGCTGGAGTTTGTTTTGTGAAGGAGCACACCTTTGATACAGTTTTGTGAATAAATCTACACGTTCATGTTTATTCTGCCTATTGGCTGGAGTTTGTTTTATAGATAATTTTCTGTTATGTAATTCTGCCTCACAAATTTTTATAGAAACATTGGACTTGAGCAATCTGACGGCAAAGTTGTCGCGGGGGCTCTTGTTGGCGTACATGGACTGTTTGAGTTTAGAGGGATGGACGCCAGTTGGCACTGTCGTGCGCAGGGTTAATGCGCACGTTTTTCTTTTTTCTGTTTGTTTGGTTCTGAGGGAAGTTTGGGGTTTGACTGTTGCACTAATGTTGGAATGTGGTCTTTATAATTTTATTTTATAAAGAATGATGATCCGGGATTTATAGATCTTGAAGGGATGTTGCAAGCCGCTGGCACCCCTCATGATATAATATTGGGAGGAGACTTTAATCTTTTGATGGACTCGGTCCTTGATCATAGTGAAGCAAAAGTGTGTGAGCCCCCTAGAGTAACACTGATGCTTCACAGGATGTGTAAAAATCTCGGTCTTACAGATATTTGGAGACTTTTGAACACATCTGGTAGGGACTATACATTTTTTTTCCATCAGTCCATAAGATTTATTCTAGAATATACTTTTTTTTTTTTTTATATCTAAGTCCCTCATTTCATCTGTTGTTGATTGCTTAATTGGAAACATTTTAATCTCAGATCACGCCCTGGTGAGTTTAGAGGTGTTGCCACATATGGAGAAAAATAAATAATATAGTTGGTGCTTTAATGTATCCCTTTTGCAAAATCCTGATTTCCAACAAATGTTTAAGGCTGAAATCAATGTTTATATGGAGACCAACTGGTCCTCAGTATCCTCTATAGGCGTGACTTGGGAGGCACTTAAGGCAGTTCTTAGGGGCCGGATCATACAGTATGCCTCATTCATCAAAAAATCCAAAAGCACGAGAACTCGTGGAGTTGGAAGAGAATATTTAAAGTACCGAGAGAGAACTGAAGCGCAGAATGTCATCTGATGGCCTCAGAGAATTAACCAGATTGAAATACAGATATAATACTATTTTGTCACGGAAGGTGGAGTTTGGGTTATTTAGGGCAAGACAGTCATATTTTGAGTCGGGGGACAAAGCAGGGAAGCTTTTGGCTAGATATATAAAGCAGAGAGAGTCTTTTTCTACCATTCCCTCAGTGAAATCTGCTGGTGGTAAAATTTTTACCTAGGCCATTGATATAAATAATGCTTTTAAAGAATTATATCTTGATCTTTATAGTTCCACATCTTCGTCTACCAATGAAGATATTAGAAACTTTGCGGAACCATTAGATTTCCCTAAACTGATGACGGAGCATACAAATTATCTTGATTCTGAGATAACCTTGGAGGAGCTCGAAGAGTTAATTAAAGCCCTGCCTACAGGCAAGGCTGCGGGGCCAGATGGCTTTGCCGCTGAATTTTTTAGATCTTATGCTACAGAACTGGCTCCACTTTTGTTAGGAGTTTATACGGAATCATTAAAGAATGGAAAGTGCCAACCATGACACAAGCCCGGAGCAGTATGATTCTTAAAAAGGACAAAGATCCAAGGAAGTGTAAGAGTTACTGTCCAATTTCCCTGATCCAGCTAGACGTAATAATGTTGGCAAACCAATTAAGTTATAACATCTCTTATATGTACAGATCAGGTGGGGTTCATTCAGGGCTGCAGCTCTCCTGATAACATTAGGCATTTCATCAATATCATGTGGTCAGTAGCAAATGATCAGACTCTGGTTGCTGCCATCTCACTTGACGCCGAAAAGGCATTTGATATGGTAGAATGGGATTATCTTTTTAAGATTTTGGAAATATACAGGAATACTTTTATTGGATGGATTAAGTTAAGTTACTTAATAGACAACCGGTAGCGGCGGTACAAACAAATGGATTAATTTCAGATTATTTTACTCTGGATAAGGGCACCTGGCAGGGTTGGCCTCTTTCCCCATTATTGTTCTGTCTTGCCCTGGAACCATTAGAAGCCACGATAAGAAAGGAGGATGATTTTCCAGGGGTGATGGCGGGAGGTGTGGTGCATAAGCTTTTGCTTTACGTAGATGATATTTTATTATTCGTCTCTGACCCCACTAGATCTATGCCTTGTCTCCACAGGATTATTAGTTCCTTCTCTAAATTCTCAGGTTACAGAGTCAGTTGGTCTAAATCCAAAGCTTTGGCTCTGACAGTGTACTGCCCAGTAACGGCTTTTCAGCCGGGCACCTTCCAGTGGCCCAAACAGGGCATTAAGTGTTTGGGAATTTTATTCCCAGCTAGTTTGTGTGATTTAGTTAGAGTTAATTTCGACCCTTTAATAAAAAAGTTTGAGTGATGTGAGTAGGTGGGCTTCATTACATTTATCTATGATTGTGAAGATTAATGTTATTAAAATGAATTGTATTCCAAAATTCAACTACCTGCTACAATCTCTCCTTGTAGATGTCCCCCTCTCTTATTTCAAGCAATTTGATAGCATAGTGAAGTCTTTTATTTGGAATAGTAAACGTCCTAGATTACATTTCAACAAGTTACATAGGCCGACTGACAAAGCTGGGCTAGGCCTACCCAAGATTTCGTTTTATTATTACGCATTCGGTCTCAGACATTTGGCTCATTGGTCGCTTCCACCTGAGAGAGCCCCTCCTTGGTTTCGTATTGAATAGGAAGTTCTTGCCCCTATTTTGCCATTGCAAAGCCTTTCTATCAAACTAACCGGAGAAGTTAAGTTACACCCAGTTATCTCGCATTTGCACATGGTTTGGACAAAAGTGTCCAGAGTGTTTAATTCGGACATTTATTTAAATGTTGCCTCAAGCATATGGCTGAACCCTAAATTACGTATTAATAAGTCCCCTTACTGTTGGTCAGTGGATTGGGAGGGGGGTTACTACATTTGGTGACCTATATGAGAGTGGAGTGCTGAGATCTTTTGAAAATGTGGTTCAACATTTTAAGATTCCATGATCCCAGTTCTTTAGGTATTTACAGCTGCGCCACCTGTTCTGTACTATTTTTGGGAGTAGTAGTATACACCCCCCTAAAGCAGCAGATACTCTGTAAGTGGCGATTACTGCTTTTGGAAAAGGTCATGAGGCATTGGTGTATTACTCCCTGTTAATTCAGAGACTGGGGGACAGAGCTTCATCTTCTCTCAAGAGATTATGGGAGAAAGATTCAAACTTGGTATTGGAGGAGGGAGTGTGGTCTAGGATTCTAAAAAGCATCAAGTCTATATCTAGAGATGCAAGGGTCCATCTGATGCAATTTAAGATTTTGCATCAATTCTACTGGACCCCCTCTAGATTGTATAGGTTGGGTCTTAAAGACACACCCACCTACTGGCGGTGCCAATCAGAAGACGGGGACACAACACATTTTTTGGGGGGATGTGTAAAGATCCAAGAATTTTGGTTGGGGGTTCAGAACTTTGTGTGTGAGGTATTGGACACTGAATTTTCATTTAGCCCCAGACTCTGTATCCTGGGTGATGGGAAGACTCTTAATATTGGGGACTGATATTTAAAAAGTTGGGTCCTAGCCGGAGTCATGACTGGTAGGAAAATCATCCTCAGGGTATGGAAGTCGGCTGGGGCACCCTCATTTAGGGAGTGGTGCGGGGAGATGGGCAAGGTGGCGGTGTTTGAGGAGATGTTTTTTAGATGGCTGGGGAAATGGATTTGTTTTTATCAGGAAGTGTGTTGGGGGGGGGGGGTGTATTTGGATTTTTTGGAGGGTTCTCGGGGAGGGGCTGTAAAGAAGGATTTGGGTTTGAATGTATATCTTGTTTTTTTTTTTTTTGATGCTCTAGTTGTTGGTGACCACAGTAGTGCGTGTTTGTGTCGGGTGGAGGGGAATATTCGGGAGGAGGGGGTTTAATGTGTATAATTGATTCAGTTTTTTATGTTAAGTTTGTATGTTTTTTGTTTGGAATCAATAAAATTGTTAATAAAAAGTGTTGATTTTCCCATAACAAGCTTCATTTTCCAACGCTACATTTGTAAAATTGTATTGCAAACGCAGCAATGAAGCCAAGGCAGTAATCAAACAATCTAACGCATACTGTTTTTTGAGACAGTTAAAGGTGCAGTATGTAAGATTCAGAAACCCTTGTTATTAATGACACCTGTGGCCATTAAGTGAACTGCAGCCAGCTATCTGTTGCTTGTGCTCGTGCACACACTCCATAGGGAAGTGAGCAAGCGAGCACTGGCCAAAACAATGACGTAACATACAAAGAGACTGAACGTGATCCACCGGCATCATGCTGACAGATGAGGTAGCATAATTAAAATGACAGTTGTGATTGTTTTACTACAAATTTTGAGACTAAACTAAAACTACTTATCAGCTAACATAGCATACAGCTACATACTACCAAACTATACCAGATAGTTTACTGTTGCACTGCACTGTTATTATGCACTATTGTATGTTTTGTATGTCATATGTTGTACTACGATCAAGAAACCAGTGTATTTGCTTAAATTTATCCTGTATACCTGACTTTTACTATAAAGACAAGATCGCTGAAATTATTTGAAAGTTACGAATCAAGGTAGCTTGCAATTCGTCAGCGTTAGCAGGCAAGATCAAGTTAGTTAAAATTACACAGATCAATCCTTACGGCACTATATTTCACATGCTTTGCAGTTATGTAAGCTTACCTGTCCAATAAGAAGAACGGCAATTCAGGGTCGGTTTTGATCCCCAAAACCGAACGAAGGTGCCTCCAGGAATCAAGTGCCCTGCCGATGTTCACTCTAGTTTTCACTCAACCATGATCACATTCCCGCTTAACCAGACGGAATTCAGTAGAAGGCTTTTGGGAGCACGCATAAATGTCACATCCTTTGGATTTTCCTGGCAAAACCGACCCACTCCCTTTGCATGAAAATCAGTCTACAGGCTTTAATAGCCAACCTAGGAAGTCCGGGAAGGGCTCATTTTTTAAGTTGCGTTACAAGCCGCGAATATTACATGAAAATTGTTACGTACTGCACCTTTAAATGTAAATAAACCAGTTAAAATAAACAATGTGCTTGTATTTAGCATTGGGAACTCTGATTTATTTTAGTGAGTTGGTTCTTTTGGAGAGTTCATGTAAATAAGCTAGTTCACATAAATGATTCACTGATTCACTTGAGCCCCACGCAGTCTTAAAGGCACATTGCCTTCTTTTTTTAAGAGAAATATTTTGTTAATTGCAGCTGTTTATTACTATATTTCGATTCGGTTTATGTAAAATAGGGTGTTTTCAAGTTTTATTATTGTATGTTAAGTATGCATTTATGTTCAATTTATTGTTGTCACCCTATTTGTTTAACCCTTACTAAAATTAACCATGGTTTTACTACAGTAATAATGACTGCAGTAACCATGTTGTTGTTTTTTGTTGTTGCTTTTTTGCGGAAACCATGGTTTTGATACAATTAACCATGGTTTTACTACAGTAATAATACTGTAGTATCCATGGTCAATTTTGTGGTTAATATGGTTTTACTAGAAATATCATGCATGGTTACTGTAGTAAAACCATGGTTCATTTTTTATAAGGGAATGTCACCCTCATTACATATATAACTCTAAGGTGATATTATTGAATTCTGAATACAGATCTTTTGATCGTAGAATTAAATAATATCATCTGAATGTTATATCTGAAATTATTTTCTTCTCTGAATATGTTCAATGTAGTTATCTTCTTTTTGTTAGCAGTTGGTAGTGTAGTGAACAACTTGTTTTTTATAAAAAGATTAGATTGACTGTAGTTTAACTACATCTACTTATGTGTACCATTTCATAGTAGCTTCCTCAACACTGTCAGGCACATTTTATGCATGGTATCTCTCCCCCACCCCCCGCCTAAGCAGATGGTTCATTCCCTTCACAAACATGTCCCCAAGAGAATGAACATATGGTCTGAATAAAAACGTAAATCGAAGAAATACAAAATAGGAGCACACCATATATGTGATTGCCTTCAATGATGCCTCTCCCTCTCTCTCCCACCACCACTCCATCCGAGTAGCCATAACAGATGAAGTTATTACGCAGGACTGGATCACCTCCTCGCCGGATATCAGCACCTCCCCACTGATTCTGCCTAATAACGTTCTCTATCAGATACACAGAGAAGTACACCAGTGATTACATTTGATTCAGTGTAATTTACTGGAAAAGGGCTGGATCTACGGTGCTTGATGCACCTATGAACCATTAAACGCCAAATGGAAAATGCACTGCAGTCAAACAGACCAGTGATCAGTCCTCTTCCGTTTTCATTGACAGCGATGCCTGCAGCAAGCCCCTGGAAAATGTGATTTCCACTGTCATGGAGGGATAGAGAGAGAAAAAAGCCTCCTTCAGATCTTCATTATTTTCAGTTTCATGGTATTAAAGGAATAGTTCACCCAAAAAATTATTTCATAATTTATGAATAATTTACTCACCCTCATATCGTGTTCACACAAGAACTTGCACTGTTTAGCACTTCTCGTGTGAACATGTGTGCCACTGCGAACAAGCTTTTCTCGTGCACTCATGAAAAGCCTGATGGACTTCAAGATTTTCACTGAAAAGTGACTTAAATTTTGGGTTGTTTCTTACCTAAATTGTATACCTTCAGAACACTTGAAATTTGACACACTAATCGCATGGACTACTTTTATAATAATTTTGGGTCCTTTTTTTAGCTTAAACATTGTGCAACCCAGCGTACAACTGCATGGATGTTGTATTTTGGCTTCGCTATATGCAACACATTATTTAAATTTATTTAAACCAACTGAATACTGTTCAAACACTTCAGACTGTCATTTAAGGGTTAAACATCTGACACACCGATTCACGTGACACAACAGCATGGCGTCGATTTCCGTGAAGTGCTTCTATGCATGCAGTGCCAACAAAAGCGCCTCAGTTAAGAAATTTCTTAATTTTTTCATTGTAGCCTGTTAGGGTGTAAAGAGTAGCTTTACACAAAAATTACATTCATTTTTCGCGCATTAGCACGATGATAAACACGATGCACACATACGTGTATTGTGGGACATTATTCCCACAAAAGTTGAAAAAATATTTCAGACATTAACACATCTGTGGGTCATTTCACTTCATTTTAATATAAATTATGTAACATTTTATTTTGTTTACACTGTACAATACAGTTCTATTCATTAACATTAGTAAACGCATTCCTAGATTCACTGAGCATTTTCACATTGAGAATCAATGCGTTCATCCAAAAGCTGAAAAATTTTGCTTTCCTAGGCTACAGTACAGTACTGTGCAAAAGTTTTAGGCACTTGTGAAAAATGTTGTATAGTGGAAATATTTTCAAAAGTAATGCCATAAATAGTTTTGATCGATCAATTAATGTCGTACAAAGTGCAGTAAACAAAAAAAAGCTAAATTCATATTTTGTGTGACCACTCTTGTCATCAAAACAGCACCAATTCTCCTAGGTACACCTGGACAGATAGGATGTTTCAAGCATCTTGGATAATTTGCCACAGATCTTTTATGTGTTTAGGCTGTCTCAATTACTTCTGTCTTTTCATGTAATCCCAGACTGACTCGATGTTCAGTGGGGGGCTTTGTGGGGGCCCATTCCATCTGCTGCAGGGCTCCCTATTCCTCTATTCTATTCGCAAAAGAAATGTTTGGGAGTCTAAAATCTGTATTTTTCTATTAACACACTAAAGCAGAAGATAAAAATAACCATGTAAAAGACAAAGGTTTTTGTGAAAAATCTTATGTGCCTAAAACTTTTGCACAGTACTGTATAAATGAAGGATGAAAATAAGGTCCATTTCGAACTGTTCTGAGACCAGTGAAGACAGACAACACATTGGAGGTTAAGTAATTCACAAAATAGGGAGCAAGGGAACATCCAATAACTTTCTATGCAGCTAAGACCATTCACTCCTAAAATCTGACCAAAAGTTCAGTTTCAGGCTGCAGATGATGTTTGGATCACTCAACATGTTTGGCAGACATGGAACAATGGTAATCAGTACTTAGATTCAGAATTTATAATGTATCATTTTATTTTAACATTGTTGGCAGTGATTGGATGATTATGGCCATTACTTTGAATCAGAATAATTTATGTTAATTTCTGATGTAATGTCTGTAATGTCTCAAAAACATGAATAAGCAACACTCCTGGAAACATATGAAACAATTTGATTGAAGAAGAAGAAAAAAAAAAAAAAAAAAAAAAAAAGAAATCAGACTTTCTATAGCTTGGTATTATTTAACATTTTACAACTTAGTCCCGCTGTCCACATATGTGGACATCAATTTTTAGGAAAACTATTTGCTCTAGAAATGTTTTATTTTTATTTATTTTTTTGCTTATTAGATGCTACTAGTTAGAAATCAAAAAGGGAAATGGAAAATGCACACTGCAGTCACGCTCGGGTCTAAGGTGGTTAAAGTGAGTCACTATATCTGCCATAGTATTGAAAAAACGGACCAGAATATTCATTAAAAAAATATCCTTTTTTGTTCTACATAAGCAAGTCACATGGGTAAATTATTACAATTTTCATTTTTGTGTCAACTATTCCTTTAAACAACTGTACATATAATTAAAATGTTGTTATTCAGTTGGATTTGCAAAAAAAAAAAAAAAAAAAAAAAAAAAAAATACACTGCATACCTGACAACAGGATTGCCATTGAAAAGAATGTACACGCCAGCTTCCTTGTTGCCAAAGATCTGGTTACTGCGAATGGAACCTCTCCCGTTGCCCAGGACAACGATCCCAGAACGCAAGCCACTGTGGATTCTGTTACACTGTAGCCAGGAAAAGCACAGAAAAAGGAAAGAAACCATAGAAGAAAAAGAGTATGTACCAGAGAAAATTATAGAAGATAATGGAAATTCCAAAGTATTTCCTTGGTTTCCTTCTACTCCTTTCAAAAAGAACTGAGCTAGCTGTCATTTGTTTGCAAAAAAAAAAAAAAAAAATCTGTACCAGTATGATAGGATTGGCGCCTTTCCTGATGTCTAGTCCCGCCTCTCCGTTTGAATGGATGTTGTTCTCAGCAATGAGACCTTGAGCAGAGAGTCGCAAGAACACTCCAGACGCCTTGCACCCACACACTTCATTACGCAACATCACCATCTAACAAGAAGAAAGGGAGACATACACTGGTTAAACAGAATGCTGTCATGAAATATTTTGTGATAGCAGATATTATTGAAACTGCTGTGTGTAATATCTGTACAACTAGTGGCACCAAAGAGAATGCAAAAATACCTTGATTTTTTACATTTTCTAAAGAGAGAGTGGTGCTTGGCCAGCAAAGGCACCTCCACAGTGCTAGGGCATTGTGGGTGGTTGCCAGGGTGTTGCTATTAGTTTATTTAGGGGTTCGGAGTGTTTTTACTGTGCTGTTATGCAGTTGCTAGGGTGTTCTAGGTTGTTGCTTTCTGCTCTAAACCATAAAAGCCCATATCCACGGTATCTAGATATGGCCCAGGTCATGTCTAGATAAGGCCAGAAACATACTTTACACAAGTACGGGTACGCAGATGCGAGTGTTTGGCCAACACTGGGTCCAGCTGAACATAACACGTGTTCTTGTGTTACTGTCACAGTGACAATCTCAGTACTCAAGAGGGTGATAGAGTTACCTTCAAAGGCTAACCCTAACCTCAAAAGCTTACCCTGCCATTAAACTGGATGTATTACTATAAATATACTGACTTTACCTTACTTGTTCAGCAATATTTTCTTCAAACTGTTGCTCCTCTTTGACAGTAGTTGATTTTAAAAGAGAAAACTCAGAAGAAGTGGACAGTTCACACTAATGTCCACTATAGTGCCCCTTGTGGCAATGTTGAGAATGCAACGTATACTTGTGTTGTGTTAGAAAAATGCGGTCTGACACATTTTGAAATGCAAAAACACACAAAATCGAGCTTGCGTAGCTAGAAGCATCTGCATTCATGTACTTGCGTAGAGCATGTTTCAGCTTTAAAGGGATAGTTCACCCAAAAATTAAAATTCTTTCATCATTTACTTACCTTCATGCAATCTCAGATATGTTTGACTTTCTTCTGCAGAACACAAATAAAGATTTTTAGAAAAATATCTCAGCTCTATAGGTCCATACAATGCAAATAAATGTGGACAGAACTCTGAGGGTCCAAAAAGCATATAAAGGCAGCATTAAGTAATCCATATGACTCCAGTTCTTAAATCCATATCTTCTAAAGTGATATGATAGGTGTGGGTGAGAAACAGATCAATATTGAAGTACTTTTTTTTTTTTTTTACTATAAATCTCCACTTTCACATTCTTTTTCTTTTGTTTTTGGTGATTCGCATTCTTTGTGCACATCACCACCTACTGGGCAAGGAGAAGAATTCATATTAAAAAAGGACTATAATATTGATATTTTTCTCCCCCATACCTATCATATCCTTTCTGAAGATATGGATTTAACCACTGGAGTTGTGTGGATTACTTTTATGCTGCCTTTGAGCTTCTTGGACCTTCAAAGTTTTGGTCACCATTCACTTACATTGATTGGACCTACAGAGCTGAGATATTATTCTAAAAATCTTCAATTGCGTTCTGCAGAAAAAAGAAAGTCAAACACATCTGGGATGGCATGAGGGTGAGTAAATGATGAGGGAATAAAATTTTTGGGATGAACTATCCCTTGAAGCCTTTCCAAACAGGTTTCCCTAATACTCCCCCGAAATACAATTGTTTAGACCACTTAAACAAAACTAGCAATGTTTTAAAAGCAGCATTTGTGAATTAGTTGGGAAATCCACCAACTATTGGCTTACATAGAGTTGCCTCTCCACATTAAGCCAGGAAAGCATTTTAACATATAAAATTACACACATCAGCTTTAAAGGGCATTAATTGTGCAGGATTTACACACTCTGGCATTCTGGATGCAGCGCACTGCATAGTTGAGGCCTCTGAACACGTTAGCCTCCAGTCGAGCTTGACCGTGATTGCAGAGGTGCACGCCACCTTTTCCGTCTCGCAGCAGACAGCGCCACAGCAGGCAGCCTTGAACTGATGAGGCTAACTCCCGTGCCTCTGAATCCCTCTGCAGCTCTGCAGACAGACCCAACAGTGCAGGAAATGCGGAAGAATCAGGCAAGCACAGTTTGGAAAGATGAGCTAGGCCATGCTGGTCATAAGAAAGTTTTAAGCCTGTGCTTTTCTCATTTTCTTGATCGTCTTCCTCGCTCGACTCGCTTGATGTTTCCATGCCATCTTCCTCAATTACTGTGCCATCCTGACCTGGAAGAAGAACATTATCTCCTCCTTTCTGCTTGGTCCAGTCTACTTCCTGTTTACTCCAGTCCTCCATTGTGTTAAGACCCTCTAAGTGTGTGTCTCCATAAATACTTTCTTTCCCCTCCTGATTGGATAGTTCCACTGACCAATTACTAGTCATCATGGTAAAGGTCTTGGCCAAGGCAATCAGGTGCTTGCAGGCCCAGTTGCGTTCAGATACCGGTGTGCCTTCCACAGTTACAGAGGCAGAATCTCCACCTGAGAATTCACAGCTGTCCATTAAACTAATGGCCACACCCAGAAAATGGGCGGAGCTTCCCTGGGCAAAGGAGCAGAAACGGGCTTGACATGTCCCTGGCCCCCGAATATGCAGCTGACAGCCCTCAAAGTTACAGTTGTCCAACTGGACATGACCTGAGGATGTCTAAGAAAGAGACAAGAGATAAAAATGTAATTATATCACTGTAAAAGTGATATAAGTATCTGTGAGAGTCTGGTTAATAGATAGGTAAAGTTTGTCATTTATCATTAAAGTCTGGCTTGACAAAACCTTTTGGTAGGTTATGCAGTCTTATCATCAGAAAGCATTACTAAGTGGTTGCTAAGGTCATCTGAGTGGATGATAGGCGTTGCTATGGTGTTCTAGTCTTTTTTTAGGGTTTCTGACTTGTCACTAGGCTGTTCTGGCTGGTTTCTAGGCTTTGCTAGGGGTTTTTTGGCATTGTTTAGGTGTTCTGGCAGGTTACATGGCTATCAGATAGACAGATCCACTACAGAGAAATTTTGGTTTTGGTTTAGGGATTTTAAAAAACCCTGAACCAAGGTTGGAGAATTTAGCATCCACTAAATGCATCTTTTTTTTGGAAAAAAGTAAAGATCGGAAATTATTATATTCTTTTTCATGCGTGGAAAAACATTAAGATGTCGCTTTGTGAATTAATAATACATGCATCAAAGCCGTTTGAAGTTACTTACCAAATGAGCAGGAATGGCACAGAATAATTGCAACAGAAACTTTTATGTCACCACAGATACATTATTGACAAATTATCCAATGACACAGTTTTAAAGCTTAACAAGGGAAAACAGAAGAATATAACAAAAATACTTATGGCTGTTGGTTAATTTATTGACTTGAAGCGGTATCCTTACAATACCAGAAGCAAATCAATGGCTGCAATCATTCTGAACAAAACACACAACACAATCTATAAATTGTTGTGAAAAGATGAACCATTAAAGTATAAGCCTAACTTTGTTTAATATAATTACCTTTCCGAAAACATACAGGTGCATCTCAATAAATTAGAATGTCGTGGAAAAGTTCATTTATTTCAGTAATTCAACTCAAATTGTGAAACTGGTGTATTAAATAAATTCAATGCACACAGACTGAAGTAGTTTAAGTCTTTGGTTCTTTTAATGTGATGATTTTGGCTCACATTTAACAAAAACCCACCAATTCACTATCTCAAAAAATTTGAATATGGTGACATGCCAATCAGCTAATCAACTCAAAACACCTGCAAAGGTTTCCTGAGCCTTCAAAATGGTCTCTCAGTTTGGTTCACTAGGCTACACAATCATGGGGAAGACTGCTGATCTGACAGTTGTCCAGAAGACAATCATTGACACCCTTCACAAGGAGGGTAAGCCACAAACATTCATTGCCAAAGAAGCTGGCTGTTCAAAGAGTGCTGTATCCAAGCATGTTAACAGAAAGTTGAGTGGAAGGAAAAAGTGTGGAAGAAAAAGATGCGCAACCAACCGAGAGAACCGCAGCCTTATGAGGATTGTGAAGCAAAATCGATTCAAGAATTTGGGTGAACTTCACAAGGAATGGACTGAGGCTGGGGTCAAGGCATCAAGAGCCACCACACACAGACGTGTCAAGGAATTTGGCTACAGTTGTCGTATTCCTCTTGTTAAGCCACTCCTGAACCACAGACAACGTCAGAGGCGTCTTACCTGGGCTAAGGAGAAGAAGAACTGGACTGTTGCCCAGTGGTCCAAAGTCCTCTTTTCAGATGAGAGCAAGTTTTGTATTTCATTTGGAAACCAAGGTCCTAGAGTCTGGAGGAAGGGTGGAGAAGCTCATAGCCCAAGTTGCTTGAAGTCCAGTGTTAAGTTTCCACATTCTGTGATGATTTGGGGTGCAATGTCATCTGCTGGTGTTGGTCCATTGTGTTTTTTGAAAACCAAAATCACTGCACCCATTTACCAAGAAATTTTGGAGCACTTCATGCTTCCTTCTGCTGACCAGCTTTTTAAAGATGCTGATTTCATTTTCCAGCAGGATTTGGCACCTGCCCACACTGCCAAAAGCACCAAAAGTTGATTAAATGACCATGGTGTTGGTGTGCTTGACTGGCCAGCAAACTCACCAGACCTGAATCCCATAGAGAATCTATGGGGTATTGTCAAGAGGAAAATGAGAAACAAGAGACCAAAAAATGCAGATGAGCTGAAGGCCACTGTCAAAGAAACCTGGGCTTCCATACCACCTCAGCAGTGCCACAAACTGATCACCTCCATGCCACGCCGAACTGAGGCAGTAAATAAAACAAAAGGAGCCCCTACCAAGTATTGAGTACATATACAGTAAATGAACATACTTTCCAGAAGGCCAACAATTCACTAAAAATTTTTTTTTTTAGTGGTCTTATGATGTATTCTAATTTTTTGAGATAGTGAATTGGTGGGTTTTTGTTAAATGTGAGCCAAAATCATCACAATTAAAAGAACCAAAGACTTAAACTACTTCAGTCTGTGTGCATTGAATTTATTTAATACACGAGTTTCACAATCTGAGTTGAATTACTGAAATAGATGAACTTTTCCATGACATTCTAATTTATTGAGATGCACCTGTAGTTTAGAAGAATTGTAATCCGGGGAGCAGCACTAATATTTTCAGTGTCACTTTAACACGAAACAGGAAACTTCTTAATATTCATGTATGCTCCGCCCAGTGCAACCGAAAATCTCAGAAACCAAAAATTTCAGAACACCGGTTTCTGAATGTTCGCAAACAGTATAATGTTGCTCGGCTGTTTAGAACTTCTTTTCACCCCTGAACGAAGAAGAATATCTCCGGAAGTATATCGGGTCTTAACCTATAATTTGTTTACTGTTGGAAAAGCACATCCAAAAAGCTTTATATTATCCCAAAAAAAAAAAAATCCAATAATTTTTATTTTAGAAATCAAATGTGGTGGAACTCCATTAACTCTTGTAATAACACGCACCACTGGATATGTAAAAAGTTTGGAAATTACTGTATACAACAATAGTCGATGTTCCAACTGTATCTGTTTAAACTGTTTTCTGTAAACATGGAGAGTGAACACATAATCACACACTGGGGTGCTGACAGCTAAGTTAATCACAGACTTTTAGAGGGGCTGAAATTAAAGACTACATGAGTGTACTGGAACAAATAAGGTCTAGAGCTGAAATGTGTTCAGAAATGTATGGATGTATTTAATTACTAACTGTTGCCACTGTGTTTTTGCCACATATTCTGGTTGCATATGCACAGATTAATTGCACAGTACAATTTAATCCTTTTTTATGTCTATGTGTGTACATGTGCATGGAAGTATCAGGGCTTACCTTATAAATCACAGGTGAAAACCATGCTGGCATGAACACCAAATTGCACAGCCTCGCTGTTGGGCATTGCTGATCAAAGCTCACCAACAATGACACATCTCCCAACTTCCCCATTCCAACAATCTCCACAGGCACCTTGAGGGCCACCTCCACCTGCTCCTCATACACACCGGCATGGAGCACCACTTTATCGTACGGCCCTGCCGCAGCCAGCGCCCCCCGGAGAGTCTCATAGCCGCCACCTGCCACTGTGCCAACATGCCAAACCCTGCGATCTTTCCTCCGACGGAAAAGGTGGAGGCAGGCAGACGAGTGGAGCTCAGAGCCATTCTGGGTCCAGGTACGGCTGGCAAGAGCATGCTGACGGAGAGCCTCTCTCCAGGAGGGTGGAGAAAGGTTGGGGCGACGAGGCCAGTTTGGGTGGCGGCATTCAGGGCACCCTAGACAGAGCTGGCGCCAGCGTGTGCTGTCCAAACTCAGAATAAGCTCACGCCAGGCTCTGCACACCAGACAGCAGCGGCCCAGGTCTGGCAGAGGCAGGTATGCCAAGATGAGGCGCCATAGCTCAGCAGGCAGATTTCCCACCTCCATATCTTTCAGGACCATGCCAGCTCATCTGGGAAGTTCATCTACAAAGCACACAGAGGGCAAATACTTAGTCTATTTGCTCATTATAAATGGGTCTATTAAGTTTTACAAAAACACATAAAAAATGCAATTCACACAAAACAATTACTTGAATTCACTTCTACTATAATTAACATGTTTTCAGAGTTATAATAATAATAATATTATATAAGTCTATTAAAAACTAAATTCTTGAGAGAAAAAAGAATTGGCATATATATATATATATATATATATATATTTTTTTTTTTTTTTTAAATAAGCAGACAAAATGCAGTTTTAAAATATTATTAATATTTGAAAAGAATGTGTCATCCAAATCAAAGTCAGGTTGTGTTGCCAGCTAGCAGGTAGCCATTTTGTTGTCATGTGACAAAAAAAAGAAGAAGAAAAGAAGCATAAAATAGAGAAGATCCCTGTAGACCTTTATGACTGTGTGCAACGTAAAAAAAAAAATCATATATTTTGACTTTAAAAAAAAAAAAAGCCATTTTGTGCAGGTCAAATAGAGTAACCCTAAGAAAACATCATGATATTTGAGACTCAAATATTCATATTTGTAAAAAAAATTTTTTTTTAGATAAAACAAAACTTCAAAAACATGCTTGAAAACCTTTTTTGAAACTAATGATTAATGTGTACACTCAAGTGTATTGAAGGTGCAAGAAAAGTATTTTAATATCTTTTACTTAATGTTCACACCACTTTTAAAACATACATATATATATATTATGTTCAAAAATGTATGAAACCATGGACACAAATATTACATTTCTCTGAAATCTGACATATGTGTTTCACACTATATTATTTTATTTAAGATTTTTAATTTTTATCACCTCGGACAACCTTAACTGTCAATGACCCAAATACCAAATATTATTGATAACCGTGTTCAACGAGGTAACGCACCAACTATTAATCTAAACACAAACAATACTTAAAGATTATGCAGAAACCTGTGCTGTATAATTGAAGTGCTGATGTAAACAACCAACGCTTATCTTTATGTGTTTTGTGATTTTATTTTTATGTAGGCACGGTTTGAATTCTCGAGTGGTATTTTAACTGTGAGCTAACCAATATTGAGACACCCTGAGAAAACACTGTATTTTTGCACAAAAAAAAAAAAAAAAAAAAAACTGTACCCAATCATAATGTTCTGCATGCACACAATAGTAATATGGACATGAAAACAGCCTGTTTAACACATTCGACTAAAGTTCGCGTGACAAAGATCTATCCGATCTGTCGATCCTGCAGCTAGTTCGCATCGTGATAACGGCATGTTGCAATATGATTCAGTACAATAAAACAAACGGCTAGCGAAGCCTACCTTTGATCATGGTGTTTTCAGCTACCATTTTATCACACGTACAGCTCATCACTGCTATTTTCTAATTGCTGACGGGATTGCGTGCTGAAGCGACACATCCATCTGGTGGAAATCTCAAAATTCTTGGCGTTTTTTCTCTTTTTGCGTTTTTCCTTTTTTTATTGGAGGCGTGGAAAACAGGGCGCTCGTATGTTCATTCAGGAGGCGGGGATGTTGTTCCTCTGCGAACGACTTCAAAATTCATCCGAAGTCGAAAGTTTTCCCTCTTGTCTGACACAGTTGTTAGGCAACAAATACACTTGTTTAACTCTCTCTCTCTCTCTCTCTCGATCTCTCGAGCTCATCGTGTTGGTGAAGCAGATGATAAAAATCCCGCACCGCCTACCTTGTGGGAATTGTACGTCTTGTAACTTAACTTGCAGAATACTATACCACCCTAAATAAATAGAGTATATTTAATTATTTATTGGCAAACTACTCTAGTACTGTATGAAGCTCTAAAATGATCAGACTTTGTGTACAAAAATGAACGAAATGGTTAGTCATACACCTCAATTTCCACTCAAAATGTCGACAACCAAGACTTGACCTAAATGTACTCCACAAGTAAAATGTTCTTATGAAATATTTCAAATTACTGCCTGCTCAGGAAATGACACACGTTTATCATGCAAATTAAAAGTCCTTAAATGGACAGTTCACCCAAAAATGAAAATTCTCTCATAATTTACTCACCCTCATACCATTCCAGATATGTATGACTTTGTTTATTTTGCTAAACACAAACAAAGATTATTAGAGGAATATCTCAGCTCTGTAGGTTCAATACAAGTGAATGGGACTCCCACTATTTCCACGTGATGCCATGCGAGGTTTGGATGTGTGAATGGCAAGCTCTGTGCACTTTGCTAGTTTTAACACTATTAATGTCATAAACCGGTGAGATCGATACACCCTGTTCCATAACTGTTCTAGGAGGACAATGTGTCAAAGAATTCAAAATCCTTGGGCTCTGGAGACATTAAAAGACACGTACGTGCTCAAGCTGACACCCCTGACCAGGCCCCGAGCCCGGGAGTTGATCTAGTCAGAGAAATGAGGGAAATTCGGCGAGAAATGTTGAAAATGTCGGCAATGCTGATGAAGGTCGTTGCTGACTTGGAGGATCTTGCTGTAATATGTCGATCGATCACTGCCATGGAGACAAAATTCACTGAGGTGGTTACAAGAGTCGGGGATGTCAAGAAACTGATCGATTATCTGGAGTCATCGGAGAGGGAATTATCTGCTAATCCACTAGTGACCAAGGTGGATTTAGAGCATGTCTGGGAGAAGTTGGAGGACATGGAGAACTGTAGCCGACAGAGTAACGTCTGTATTGTTGGAATTCCTGAAACCGAAGAGGGTCAGGATATGGTGAAATTCCTGGACGGGCTCTTTCCGAGTCTGCTTGACATAACAGGCCATAAGCTGGAAATCGAGGGAGCTCACAGGGTTCCGGCTTGGCAATCCGCTGAGGGAGACAATCCCCGATCAATTCTGACCAAATTTCTGAGATCATCCGATAAAGATTTCATGTTACATGAGGCGAGGAGTAAAGGAAGGCTTTCTTGGAAGAACAGCAGCATTTTCTTGTTCCCAGACTTTATGAATTCGACGAGAGAAATGTGATCGATTCAAGGAATACAAGAAACTCTTACATCAATGGAAAGTTGCTTTTGCACTGATGTTCCAGGCCAAATTGAGAATAGATGATAAGGATGGCCGTAAAACATTCACATGTCCCCAGCAAGCAATGTCCTTCATAAAGTCAATAGAGTGAGTAAGTTATTTTGTGGCACTCATGTTGCAGCCGAGTGGACCGACTCACTGAACATCCACTTGACTGTCCGAGGAAACTGAGCGCCTTTTTGTTTCGTTTTGTGCTGGTTCCGCCTAGCGGTTTGAGTTTGTTTTGTGGAGTAACACTCCTTCAGTACAGTTTTGTGGATGATCTGCACGTTCTTTGTGCTTATGCGTCCTATTGGCTGGAATTTGTTTTGTGGAGTATTTCTTGCAAGTCATTGGAGTGATTAGGTCATTTGTTGCACTCATGTAGCAGCCGAATAGGCCGGCTCACTGAACATTCGTTTGACTGTCCGAGGAAACTGAGTGCCTTTTTTTTTTTGTGCTGGTTCCACCTAGCGGCTGGAGTTTGTTTTGTGGAGGAACACACCTTCGGGACAGTTATGTGGATGAATCTACATGTTCTTTGTGTTTATTCCGCCTATTGGCTCGAGTTTGTTTTATAGATTATCTTTTGTTGTGAAATTCTGTCTCACAAAATTTGTATAGAAACACCAGACTTGAGAAATCCGACAGCAAAGTTGTCGCGGGGACTCTCGTAGGCGTATATGGACTGTTTGAGTTTAGAGGGATGGACGACAGTTGGTGTTGTCGTGCACGGGGTTAATGTGCAAGTTTTTCTTTTTTCTGTTTGTTTGGTTTTGGGGGAAGTTTGGGGTTTGACTGTTGCACTAATGTTGGAATGTGGTATTTATAATTTTATTTTTGACACACAATCTATTTTTTCTAATATGTCAAAATGTCAAATGTTAATATGAGTGGATTGTCTCTCTCCACATGGAATGTGAATGGGTTGGGGCACCCCATAAAAAGAAGGATGGTTATTTCTCTTCTTAAGCATAAGAAATATGATATAGTGTTATTTCAAGAAATGCATCTTTCTCCGCAGGAAGCTGAAAAATTTGGGAAGATATGGGGTGGACATGTTTTCTTTAGTGCTGGCTCAAGTAAGAGCAGGGGAGCCATTACACTGATAAGTAAGCATCTACAATTTTTATATAGATCTTGAAGGGATGTTGCAAGCCGCTGGCACCCCTCATGATATAATATTGGGAGGAGACTTTAATCTTTTGATGGACTCAGTCCTTGATCATAGTGAAGCAAAAGTGTGCAAGCTCCCTAGAGCAACATTGATGCTTCACAGGATGTGTAAATTCTTGGTCTTACAGATATTTGGAGACTTCTGAACCCATCTGGTAGGGACTATACATTTTTTTCATCAGTCCATAAGATTTATTCTAGAATAGATTTTTTTGAAGTCCCTCATTTCATCTGTTGTTGATTGCACAATTGGAAACATTTTAGTCTCAGATCATGCCCTGGTGAGTTTAGAGGTGTTGCCACATATGGAGAAAAGGTAATCATATAGTTGGCACTTTAATGTATCCCTTTAGCAAAATCCTGAATTCCAGCAAATGTTAAAGGCTGAAATCAATGTTAATATGGAGACCAACTGGTCCTCAGTATCCTCTGTGGGTGTGGCTTGAGAGGCACTTAAGGCGGTTCTTAGAGGCTGGATCATACAGTATTCTTCATTCACCAAAAAATCCAAAGCACGAGAATTCGTGGAGTTGGAAGGGAATATTAAAAGTGCCGAGGCAGAGCTGAAGCGCTGAATGTCGTCTGTTGGCCAAGAGAACTGACCCGACTGAAATACAGATATAATACTGTTTTGTCGCGGAAGGTGGAGTTTTGGCTCTTCAGGGCAAGACAGTCATACTTTGAGCCGGGGGACAAGGCAGGGAAGCTTTTGGCTAGATATATAACACAGAGAAAGTCTTTTTCTACCATTCCCTCAGTGAAATCTGCTGGTGGTGAAATATTTACCTCAGCCATTGATATTAATAATGCTTTTAAAGAATTCTATTTTGATCTCTATAGTTCCATGTCTTCGTCTATTGATGAGGGTATTAGAAACTTTGTGGAACCATTAGAACTTCCTAAACTGATGGCTGAGCAAAACAATTCTTGATTCTGTGATAAACTTGGAGGAGCTTGGTGAGGTAATTAAGGCCTTGCCTACAGGCAAGTCTCCAGGGCCAGATGGCTTTGGCTCCACTTTTGCTAGAAGTTTATATGGAATCATTAAAGAATGGAAAGCTTCCGCCAACCATGACGTAAGCCCAGATCAGTCTGAATCTTAAAAGGACAAAGATCCAAGCGAGTGTAAGAGTTACCATCCAATTTCTCTGATCCAGCTAGACGTTAAAATATTGCTGAAATTTTGGCTAACCGATTAAGTAAAGTTATGACATCTCTTATACATATAGATCAGGTGGGGTTTATTCAGAGTCATAGCTCTTCTGATAACATTAGGCATTTCATCAATATCATGTGGTCAGTGGCAAATGATCAGACTCCGGTCGCTGCCATCTCACTTGACGCCGAAAAGGTGTTTGATATGGTAGAATGGGATTATCTTTTTAAGATTTTGGAAATGTACGGGTTCGGGAAAACTTTTATTGGTTGGATTAAGTTACTTTATAGACACCCGGTAGCGGCGGTACAACGAATGGATTAATTTCAGATTATTTTACTCTGGATAGGGGCACCCGGCAGGGTTGCCCTCTTTCCCCATTGTTGTTTTGTCTTGCCCTGGAAACATTAGCAGCCGCGATAAGAAAGGAGGATGATTTTCCACGGATAGTGGCTGGAGGTGTGGTACATAAGCTTTTGCTTTACACAAATGATAATTTATTATTCGTCTCCGACCCTACTAGATATATGTCTTGCCTCTACAGAATTATTAATTCCTTTTCTAAATTCTCGGGATACAGAGTTAATTGGTCTAAATCCAAAGCTTTGCCTCTGATGGCATACTGCCCGGTAACGGCTTTTCATCTGGGCACCTTCCAGTGTCCCAAACAGGGCATTAAGTATTTGGGTATTTTATTCCCAGCAAATTTGTGTGATTTAGTTATAGAGTTAATTTTGACCCTTTAATAAAAAGGTTTTCTAGTCATGTTGGGAGGTGGGCTTTATTACATTTATCTATGATTGGGAAGGTTAATGTTAGTAAAATGAATTGTATCCCAAAATTCAACTACCTGCTACAGTCTCTGCCTATAGATGTCCCCCCCTCTTATTTCAAGCAATTTGATAGCATAGTGAAGTCCTTCATTTGGAATGCTAAATGTCCCAGATTACATTTCAGTAAGTTTCATAGGCCGATTTACAAAAGTGGGCTAGGCCTATCCAAGATTTTGTTTTATTATTATGCATTCGGTCTCAGACATTTGGCTCATTGGTCACTTCCACCTGAGAGAGCCCCTCCCTGGTTTTGTATTGAACAGGAAATTCTTGCCCCTATTTCGCCATTGTAAAGCCTTCTAACTAATCGGAGAAGTTAAGTTACACCCTGTTATCTCGCATTTGCACTCGGTATGAACAAAAGTGTCCAGAGTGTTTAATTCAGACATTTATTTAAATGTTGCCTCAAGCATATGGCTGAACCTAAAATTATGTATTAATAAGTCTGCTGGTCAGGGTGGATTGTGAAGCAGGTTAAAACACTCAGTGACCTTTATGAGAGTGGAGTATTGAGATCCTTTGAAAATTTGGTTCAACATTTTGGGATTCCCAGATCTCAGTTCTTTAGGTAATTACAGCTGCGCCACCTGCTCTTTACTATTTTTGGGAGTAGCATACACCCCCCTAAAGCGGCAGATACTCTGGGATTGGTGATTAGTGCTTTTGGAAAAGGTCATGAGGCATCAGTGTATTACTCTCTGCTAATTTAGTGTTTGGGGGATGGAGCTTTAACTTCTATCAAGAGATTATGGGAGAAAGATTTAAACTTGATATTGGAGGAGTGAGTGTGGGCTAGGATTCTAAAAAATGTCAAGTCTGCATCTAGAGATGCAAGGGTGTGCCTTATGCAATTCAAGATTTTACATCAATACTATTGGACCCCCTCTAGGTTGTATAGGCTTGGTCTTAAAGACACACCCAACTGCTGGCGATGCCAGTCAGAAGATGGAGACACAACTCAAGTTTTTTGGTGGTGTGTTAAGATCCAAGAATTTTGGTTGAAGGTTCAGAGTTTTATGTGTGACGTGTTGGAACTCATATTTCATTTTGCCCCAGACTCTGTATTTTAGGCGATGGGGCGGTCATCAATATAGGGAATAAACACATAAAAATTGGGTCTTAACCAGTGTTATGATCACCAGACAAGTTGTTTTAAGGGGATGGAGCGCCCCCATTTCAGGAGTGGTGCTCAGAGATGGGGAGGATGGCGGCTTTCGAAGAAGGGTCATGTAGAAGACTGGGGAATTTGGATTCGTTTGTTGGGAAATGGGGAAAATATTTGGCATTCTTGGAGGGCTCTCGGGGAGGGGCAGTGGAGAGAGAGGTAAAGTTATTAATGTGTGTGATTATTATATTTTCTTTTCTTTTTGTTTTGTTTTTTTGCTTTTTGTTTTTTGTTTTTTGTTTTTGTGTGTATATACTCATGTGTAACCACAGGAATGTTTGATGAGGGTAAGGGCGGGGTTGGGGATTGGAAGGGGTAATAGTTGGGGTTAAATGTTGATTCTGTGTATATATGTTTTGCTTTTCTTTGTTTAATGTATGAATCAATACAAAATGTTAATCACCAAATACAAGTGAATGGTGGCCAGAACTCTGAAGGTCCAAAAAAAGCATATAAAGGCAGCATAAAATTAATCCATAGGAATCCAGTGGCTAAATCCATACCTTTAGAAGCGATATGATAAGCGTGGGTGAGAAACATATAAATATTTATGTCCTTTTTTTACTTTAAATCTCTATAAATCTCACCTTCACTTTCACATTCAGATTCTTCATGCATATCACCACCTACTGGTCGGGGCTGGTCAAAGGTGGAGATTTATAGTAAAAAAGGACTTAAATATTGATCTGTTTCTCACCCACACCTATCATATCACTTCTGAAGACATATATTAAACCACTGGAGTCTCATGTTGCCTTTATGTGCTTTTTGGACCTTCAGAGTTCTGGCCACCATTCACTTGCATTGAATGGACCTACAGAGCTGAGATATTCTTCTAAAAATCTTAATTTGTGTTCTGCAGAAGGAAGAAAGTCATACTCATCTGGGATGGCATGAGGTTGAGTATATGATGAGAGAATTTTCATTTTTGGGTGAACTATCCCTTTAAAAGTCAGACAACAGAGCCTTGCAGTAACCCCACAAAACCACGCTGTATAAGCAATATAAATGAATAGACACAGAAAAACATAGCAGCCACAAGATTGTTTTAAAACATTCAAGATATTTTAAGAAACAAAAATTGTGACAGAGCTGCATTTCCTCCCTTTCCTCATTTTTGTGAATGAAATTCATGAAAAATATTTAAAGAAAATTAAACAGATACAGTATGTAGCTACCAATATTTGATGAAATGCGAAGCAATGATAAACCTCCTTACCTATTTGAGGAACACAAATATTGTGCACAAGCAGTTACTGTATGTGCCTGAATTGCCTTCTTGTCTCTTGTTCTTCTTTGGCCTGTACCAATCTTTAAAGTTCTTTTGTCCAATTCACCCTTCACCAAACAAACCCAATCCTCAATTCAGCACAACGGAAAAATACAGACATTGTCCTCAAACCTCAGGAAATCATTCAGCATCTTCACCTCACATTATCATCCATCTCCTCCACCTACCCCATTTTCTTTAGCCCATAATGACATTGGTACATTACTTACAAATAAGATTGTGATCATCAAAACATCATTTTAATACAGCATTTAAAAAATCATATCCTCACAGGTTAATCTTATTTCTCTCCTCTCTCCACAGACTACGGGCGGTATTACCGAAACATCTTAACACTAGAATATTTAGTATCTCATACTTCTCATACTGTTTTAGATCTTTTCATCTAAGCATCACAATATAATGAACATTTGCTAAGCATCTTAGAAATATCAGATTTACAAACATTTTAAATCATAAACGTTTCAAAGGCATCTGCTGAATGTTTAATTGACATCCTAGACATTCTTATTGACAAACATCATATAGACGTATAGGCTATCCCTTGCAAAAAATCTAAACTAGCAGCAGACTTGCAGCAAATTTGCCACTCGTCATTTTCACAATAAGTCACGTACAATAAGATTACGCTTAAACTGTAAAAAGCCCCGGATATATAAGTCACTCATATTTGGTATCATTTGAAAGCTTAGAATCTGAACTTTTCATAGAATACCATTACTTTTACATTTATGTTTCAAAAAATATCAAAACAAAGCCTTAAAAATTTTGCATCACAAATGAGCACCACCTAGAGGTGACAATGTATGCGAAAAATGCGTATAAATATAAAAGTTTTTCACATAGCACTTAAATAGACAAGTCATACATCAAATGAAATCTCTCGTTTTTTTGGAATGTGACTGTACAGTTTATTTTGTTCCCCTAACACCACATTTCAAATGATTATCAAAGGAATCACAAAGTGCAATAGGATCTCTGTTAGACAATAAAGACAAACGTCTCATGTCTGCTCCGATCACTGCTTCTGTAAGCCTCAAAATAGCCAAAACTCCATATCATCTCTTACCTGTTTGCTTAATAATTAGCCACTTTTTAATTGTCTGTGAGCTTGCTTGGTAAAATAATCCAGTGTCATATCTCAGATGTCCATAAAAAAATAAAAAAATAAATAAATACAATTTTATATATCAATGGATCTCAGCTTTACAACGACTCCTAGATTAAGCTTCTAGTCCATTCAGATGCCAAGATATATAATGAAACAGTGGGAAACATGTATTCGAACCAAAATAGACTGAATGTCTATGGTGTGAGTGCTCAGCTGCGTTACAGCGCCACCTACATTTCAGATCTGTATATTGTGAGAGATGAAAATTAATTTAAAACTTGCAGCAATCTAGTGGAATTAAATAAAACTCAGGAAGATAGAGCAAACAGAACCAGAACATGCTTACAAAGTTAAGACAACAAAAACAAAAACTTAAATTTAAATTAATGTTCATCATAAGATTGTAAACATATACAATATAATTTATGAATTAATGGATTTTTTTGTTTTTTCCAATTAGTTCACTGTATGTGTGTGAGGTGAGCTTTTACATTTGGGAGTGAAAAATTGCAGGCGGCAGCCAAAAAATGCACCCAAGCTGAAAAGGTTAAGATCTTTTTCAGCTTGATCCAACCCATACAAATAACTTTTGTTGGTGTAATGTAATGTAGTCAGGTTGATGCAATCATTTTAAATCATATTTTGACTTGAATAAATAGATGATACTAAATTAAGCACATTTTTAGGATAATTGACAAAGTATATTTGTCAATGTAATATAAAAATGTAAAGTTGAAACACACACACACAGAGAGAGAGAGAGAGAGAGAGAGAGAGAGAGAGATTTTTTTTTAATTTTCACACTCCTTTATTAAAACATGTTGTCAAAACAATCACCTTATGACAACAGAACAAAATTCATAAAAATTCAAATTAGGTGATAAAAAAAAAACCATTTCATTCTTCAATTAAAACCATCCATAAAGAAAAAACTGATTACAAAATTAAAATGAAATTGTTCTCTTCATCAACAGTACATAAAATTTCACTAATACCCCAAAATTCATTAAAAACAATCATATTATTTGTCATTTTTTAAAAAGCAAACTCTGCTCTAATTCTAGCAGCTATAAGGGCTTTAAATGTCAATTCAGGGTCCACTGAATTTTCCCCTCTTAATTTGCATTTTCTTGTCAACCATATTGCCAACTTTGCTTCACCCGCTATAAAGTTTATCAGAGAAATTCGCTTTCTCTCTGAAGCAACATACTTGGGTCCAAATATAAAATGTATTGTGCTAAGCACTTCCCCAGATTTCCTAAACCATTCCCCCAAAGTCTGAAACAACCCTTTCAGTCTAAAACAGTGTAAAAAAAAACATGGTCTAAAGACTCTTCAAATTTACAAAACGGACACCCCTTTTCCACAGTGGAATCAATGTGTGCCACATGTCTGTTTGTGGCTACCGCCCAGTGAATAACCCTCCACTGGAGATCCGCAGTGCGTTTCTGTATGGGAGGCTTGTACAGGGACTTCCAGTAGTCCCTAGGGGATGAGTCTGGTCCAAATATATCTAGCCATTTTGACTCCTTTAGCTTCTTTAAGGAGGCATGATGAAACACTTTCACACATTACATACATTGCTTTCTTAGAGGTTTCCTCAAACTTTGTTAATTCTGGAGTTCTGAAAATGAGAATCGAGTCCTCCTTTGGTTGTTCCTCAATGGCAGAAAAACCTTTAACTCTGGAAAAAATTGATAGCCTTCCTCCTCCAGCAGAGGCATCTTGTTGGCCTCAGAAACTTATCTAAGGGCCGAGGGTAAAAATGAATAAATTTCATTAAGTACCATCTTCATAAACCTAACAGACTTAATGCCCGTCAGGCAACACATCTCCTCAGGACTTTTCCCATTTTTACCAGCTCTCAGATCTGATATTTTAGTACAACAAGCTTTTGCCATTAGAGTCCTTAAAGGAATAGTTCACCCAAAAATGAAATTTTGCTGATAATTTACTCACCCTCAGACCATCCAAGATGTATCTGAGTTTTTTAGGATTTCATTTCAGGCCTCCTCCTTTAAACAATGCAAGTGAATGTACTGTCCAAAATGCATATTTAGGGTGCATCAAAATAATTCACACGACTCCAGTCGACAAATAAAGATATTTTTAGTAAAAAACAACACATATACTTTTTAACTACAAATGTTCGCTTCCGCACATCTATGTGACGCGCGCTCATGAGAGGGATGACGTAAGTTCGTTGGTAAGGTCACACATGGAGGAGGAGGCAGGAAGCGCATCATTGTTTACAAGAGGAGGAGTGCTGTACAAAAGTTTAATTGTCTTTGCTGTAGATTTGTATTTGTATAAGTGTATTGTTCAAAATGGTCATTTGCCGTGTGTATCCTGGATTCTTCAACCTTCAGAAACCCCAAAGAAAATGCATGCCGGGAAAAATATTAACTTTTCATCGATTTTCTATACATAATCATGAGCGACTGAAGCTCTGGCTTATCATGCTGAACCTGGATATCAGTACACCCCTACATTCTCTCAAATATTGGAGGGTGTGCAGCGAACATTTTACCCCTGAGGATTTCAGACCATCGAAAGAAACAAAGGGTCGATATCTGAATTCATCGGCTGTGCCCGTGCTGTTTTTCCAGCGAACTCAGGTATGTGTGAAAACATTGTCATCCTCCCTCGGGCTCTGCACCTCCCTCAGCGCTCCGCTCCTCATCACCCGATTTCTAATTCACCGCACCTGCACTCAATTCACTCGCTCATCACTGCCTGCATAAATAACTCACCTTCACGCCACTTCACTGTCAAGTCTTACACAAAGGACTCTAGTTTGACCGTGCTGCTCTCACACAGTGTTTATTTACCTGTCTGTATTTGCTCTTGAATTTTGTCGATATCTGTTTAGTGCTTACCCTGCTGTTTTGCCTGTTACCTCTTCTTCAGCTCTGTGGACATTAAACCCTGTGAATCCCTCTTCAGTTTGTGAAACTTCTCTTCTGTGGCCACTAATCGCAGGGTTGGTGGTTCAATTCCCGGCCCACATGACTCCACATGTTGAAGTATCCTTGGGCAAGGCACTGAAAAGAAATCCTAAAAATCTTAACTTCTGTTTTGATGAATAAAGAAACTCATACTCGATACATCTTGGATGGCCTGAGGGTAAGTAAATTATCAGTAAACTTTCATTTTTGGGTGAACTTTTTCTTAAAGCTCTTAAGGCTTAACACCTTAGCTTCTATCAGAGGACTACTGAAAAGAAGTTCAAGTTTTATCCAGTCTCCAAGATTTGAAAAGTCTCTTTCTAATTTGAAAACTGATCTCCATGCTTTTAAAAATGACTGATAGAAAGACGAAGTGCCACTCAAATCCAAGTCTGTCAGCCTTATTACAAACAAGTGCTTGTCATATTTATAAATGTCCACTTTTTACAGCAAAGCGCAGGCTGTATCAATCCAATTAGATCCTCTAGAATATAACAGTCTCTGTGCTGCTTGAAGTCTGAAAGTCATGAGTCAGCTTTGTACATCCATTAGTCCATGCCCACCTTCATGAACTGGCAAACAACATTATCTGGTGGATTAAGCACAGTCATTTTATGCCAGAGCACGGAAGCAGCTAAATTATTGGCAACCAAAACCCTTCCCCTATATGATAGCTGAGGTAGCACCCAGTTCCATCTAGAAAACTTGGCACACACCTTTTCCACCATACCCTCACAGTTCTTTCCCTGATACCCCTCCTTTCCTAAATAGACACCAAGAATTTTAAGCCCTTCCCAGGTGGAGTTGAATGGGGAAGGAAGTACAGGGGGATTTCTCTCTTACCAGTTCCCTATAATAAAACCTTCACCCAGTTGACTTTTGCAGATGAGGCCTTTTCATAGAACTTTCTTTAATGCTCTTACATCATTATAATTTTTTTATAAAAACAGTAATGTCATCACATATACAGATACAGTAACAAGCCTGTTTTCAAACCCTTTAACTAAAAAAACCTTGCAATTTTTTCTTAACTGAAAAAGTTAAGGTTTAATTGCTAGAGAATATAATTGCCCTGATAAAGGACATCCTTGTCTAATGCCCCTATGTATTAAAACTGTCCGACTAAGCCCACTTCCCACCTTTAACATGGCTGATGCCCCAGCATATAAAAGTTTTATCCCTGTGTAAGTGAAGACACTCAGAATGAGGGAAGGAGGACACTGGCACAGGGTGCTTCAGGTCTCAGGTGAGCTTTTAATCACAAACTTTGGGTTTACACAGTCACAACTGGCACCATAACTTCTTCAGCTTCACAAACTCTTTAGCATCACAGGCTCTTAGTCACAGCCTCTTAATCATCACACAGTCTTTATCACAATTCTTTAATGTCACAACTCAGTAGCTTCACCGTGAGACTCTCGTGCCAGACTCTCTCGCCCTCTCTGCTGGTGGTGTGGCTGCTTATATGCCGCTCTCCCCATGATCACTGGAATTAGAGACAGGTGTTAGACATAATCTAGCTCAGGTGCAAGCACCCTTACCACTTTCTCTCTCTCCGGACAGATGCTTAGCCATGCCCCCACTGCCACATATCCCCACCGCCTGACTCAGGCCGGTGAGACATCCGGCCTGTCTACCACTCCCCCCCATTTCTGGAAAGGATGTCGGCGACAGCCATCTGTGCTTCCGGTCAGTGGACCACCTTGAACTTAAATGGCTGAAGAGCCAAATACCAATGGGTGATCCGCGCATTGGTATCTGTCATGCGGTGGAGCCATTGGAGTGGGGTGTGATCCGAGCAGAGGGTGAAGGCCCACCCCAACAGGTAGTACCAGAGAGTGAGGACCGCCCACTTGATGGCGAGACACCCGGATCCCCGTAACTCCAGCAGACCAGCCCAGGCACCACGTCCGCACCTGTGTCAGCGGACACTTCTACCTGAGGGGGAGAGCAGCGGGGCACAGTCGATGCTGCGCACGGGGTACTGGCTTCGGTGGTGGGACTCCTTGCCGATCCAAACAATCATGTGAATCATCAAAAAACTGGTCATTGGTTAACAACTTATGCAATGACAAAGTTGGACCATGCACAACAGAGGTTGGTTTAATAGTCAGATTAGCAGTAGCCAACAAAATAGCCTCATACCCCGATCGATGTTGTGCTGTCATGTGTTGTGTAGTAATATTATGCATAATTGCTCCTACCTGATGCAAGGTGTGCACAGTCATAGAACAATGACAATGCGAGAACAATGTGTTCTGCATCTTGTACCATCAATGCCGCAGCAGCAACTGCCCGCAGACACACAGGGAGGCCTTTGGCGACTGCATCTATTGTCTTTGACAAGTACACCACCGGTCTATATGTTCCACCATGGGACTGGGTGAGGATCACTGCTGCTATTCCTCCAGCCTCATGCATGTACAGATGGAAAGGTTCACCATAGTTTGGCAGACCTAGAGCTGATGGGGAACTTAGACTGTTATGCAAGTGCTTGAAAGCCATGTCCATTTCAGCAGTCCATTTTATGGCCACTTCGGCCCCTGAGAGTGTGGCCTCTCTCAATATCTTGTTGTACAATGAGCAGTTCAGGACCCAGGCTTGACAATAATTAACTAAGCCCAGAAAACTTTGCACTTGAGTCGGATGCTGAAAGGTGGTTATTGTTTTGACTCTATCTGTGGAGAGATGAACTGTTCCTTTCTGCAGCTCATGACCCAGATAGTCAACTTTCGGTTTCACCCATTGCAGCTTGTCTTTTGACACCTTGAAACCAGGATGTCATCAGCGTATTGCAGCAGACAGGTCTGTAGTGGCAGCATGGTGCCTTTCAAAGTAGCATGTACTACAGCAGAGAACACAGCAGGCGAGTCTCTAAATCCCTGGGGCATTCTTGTCCACGTGTATTGTCAACCTCCATACGTGAACGCGAACAGGGGCTGCATGACAGGTGAGACTGGCACACTGAAAAAGGCAGAATACAGATCAATAACAGTAAAATAAGTGTGGTCTGCTGGAACAGAATTAATTGTTGTGTACACATCTGGCACCACAGGATACAATGGAACAATTAAATCATAAATTTTCCTCAAATCTTGTGTTAGTCGCCACGTACCATTAGCCTTTTTGACAGGATGAATCGGTGTGTTATTTGGTGAATGGGTTGGTTCCAATATACCTTGTGACAGCAACAGTTGTATTATTGGACCAATACCTTCTTCCTTTTCTTTTGAGAGTGGTTACTGTTTGCAGTATACTGGTATGTTAGACCAAAGTTTAGCCACGTATGGCCTAACGTCAATTAGGCCAGCCTCATCTTTGTGGGTGGCCCACAATGCTGGGTTGACATTGAGTAGTTCCTGTTTCACATCAGAAGACCTCACAGACATTGAGCTGAGCACTTCACCACAAAAAGTGTCCCAGCTTACCACAGTAATAGCAGTTTCTATCGTTCTTACCTTGTATGACTTGTGCCATTACTGGGGTTGGTTTAGGTTTAGTCAGGAATCCCACCGTGGATCTTCCCACCCACCTTTTACCATCGATTTGGACTCGCTCATATATCGATCTTCAAATGAGCTGTCTCTAGGGTACGGATCTAATTGTGTTTTTTTTTTTCCTCTGACAACCCAGCCAAATTGCTGATATACGGCTCAGTATTATAACTTTGATTATTACAAAACATCCATTGTTTTGGTGTTTCCTCCGGTAAAGGATGGCTTATCTCCTGTCTCATAATGTCACCACAGTACGAGTATTCAGGTATATAGTGGTTAGTCAAGAGGAATGAAGCAAGTTAGTAAAAATGCTATCCAGACGGAGAACAGGACGGCAGACCAATATACATTTTTTTCTTGAGAATGTAATCTCCTTCCTATTCAATCTGAATAAGGCTACCGTCCACTCCACTGAGGAGGACTCCCAGAGAAATTTGACTTTGAGATTAGAATCTCCTTCTTATTTATCTTTCAAAATAAGGCTACAGTCAACCCTTAAAAAGAGGACTCCCCTACAGTCATGAATTTGAGGTGTAAAACCTCCTTCTTATTTATCTTTCAAAATAAGGCTACCGTACACACCCCCCTAAAGCGGCAGATGCTTTGGGAGAGGTGATTACTGCTTTTGGAAAAGGTCATGAGGCATCAGTGTATTACTCCCTGCTGGTTCGGAGTCTGGGGGATGGAGCTTTAGCTTCTATCAGGAGATTATGGGAAAAATATTTGAATTTGGTATTGGAGGAAGACGTGTGGACTAGGATTCTAAAAAATGTCAAGTCAAATGTTAAGATTTTACATAGATTTTACTGGACCCCCTCTAGATTATATAGGCTTGGTCTTAAAGACACACCCAACTGCCAGCGTTGTAAATCAGAAGTTGGAGACACAACTCATGCCTTTTGGGGGGGTGTTAAGATTCAAGATTTTTGGATGAAGGTGCAGAGCTATTTGTTTGACGTTTTGGGCACTCAAGTTTTGCTTTGCCTCAGACTTTGTATTTTGGGTGATGGAGCTGTCATAAATTTGGGGGACAAATTTATAAAAAATTGGGTTATGATTGGCAGACAAGTCATTTTAAGGGGTTGGAAGTCCAACAGAGCACCATAATTTCCAGAGTGGTGTACAGAGTTGGGTTGGGTGGCAGCGTTTGAAGAAGGGGTATCTAGAGGATTGGGTAATTTGGACTTGTTTATGGGAAAGTGGGGCAAATATTTGGCATTTTTGGAGGGCTCTCGGGGAGGGACAGTGGAGAGAGAGATGTAGAGGTTATGTGTGTGAATTATTATATTTGATTAATTATTTAAATTTTTTATATATTTTTTTGTGTGTCTATAATTATGTGGGACCACTGGGATGTTGTTTGGGTAGGGTTGGGGATTGGGGGGGGGGGGGGGTAGTAATAGAGGGGGTTAAGTATTGATTCTGTTTGTATATGTTCTTGCTTGTATGTGTTAATATAGGGATCAATAAAAAAATGTTAATATAAAAAAAATATATATATTTTAAATATAAGGCTACTGTCAACCCTTAAAAAGAGGACTCCTGACTGTAGGCGTGACCGTCAAATTCTCTACCAAAATTGTATGTGTAATATTTCAGCAGACAGGAGATCTTAAAATTATATATATAATTTTGTCCTATCTGTCTGGAAATATCCCACCTTCTGACACCAGGGCTGTTAGGAATTTTTAGGATTGGCCCCTAAGTATCAAGTCAGGCCTGCAGTTGCTGTCTCGATCCAGATCCTCATGAGGGGAGAAATGACACAGACACTTAAGTATGCATCAGAGATTTCTCGTACTTTATTGTTCAGCACAGCATTATATACCTTTGTAGGAACAGGAAAAACAGTACACTAACTGCATTGTCCATTACCTTATTTGAAAAAGACATACATACAGATTCTGCATTAATTACGTAAATGAAATGAAAATATTCTAGAATAGACAAGTTCAACTAGACGGTGTTCAACTTTTGATCTGAGACACTCAGAGGAGTGAAACTTCCACATGATTTCCATTACTGACACACACACACACACACTTTGAAAATAGGAACTGAGTACTAGCCGTTAAATGTCAGCTTGCTTAAATATATTTACTGAAAGGTCAACTTGAGGTCAACATTTCTCACAGTACTTAACAAATAAGAATGGTCAACTCTATCAAAAGCCTTTTCTTGATCAATAGAAAGTATACACAAATCTTGATTATCCATACATGCTAAATCAATTACATCCCTTAAGAGAAAAAGATGATCCAATATAGTTCTGTTAGGTACACAGTAGGTCTGGCTTTTATGGACCATATACTCAAGGTATTGCTTTAGTCTATTTGAAAAACACTTTGCAAGAATCTTATAATCTGTGCATAATAAAGCAACTGGTCTCCAGTTTTTTAAAAGACCAAGGTCACCCTTCTTGGGCAGTATAGACAATATAGCTCTTTTACAACTGGTTGGTAATTCCTTCATTCAAAAGAAGCTTTAAAAACCTCTAACATGTCTTCTTTAAATAAGTGCCAAAAATGTTTATAAAATTCTGCAGGAAGTCCATCAATACCAGGGGCCCGACCAACAGAAAGTTGTTGAACTGCTTTTGACAGTTCCTGTATTCGTATCTCAGAGTCTAATTCCTTTTGCTGTTCAGTACTCAGTTTAGGCAAATCCTTAAGTAAAAAGTCCATACTTGAGGCATCACACTTTTGCGCTCCAAACAGTTCATTATAAAAATCCATTGCAAGTGTCCGCATCTCTTTTGGATCAGACATCAAAGTTCCATTAGTTTCAAATGTAGCATCTGTTTTCTCTCCGATTCTTTCCTTTCTAAGTTAAAAAAAAGAACTAGGAGTGTCCATGTCCTGCAGCGAGGAAAAACGAGCTCTGATTAAAGCTCCTTTTGCATGTTCATGAAGAAGAGAACCTAAAGCCTTCTTTTTTTCTTCAACATTCCCACATCTGCTAAATTATTATTAATTACACTGATTTCAAGTTGTTCAATATCGCTTTCAAGTTCTCTAATAGTCTTTTTAAACAAACTATTATTGTGAGCAGTATAATTTTGACAAAACATTCTTATTTGGGTTTTCCCCACCTCCCACCATTGTACGATATCATCATATTCACTTTTTTGTTCTCACCATTTATGCCACAATAAAACAAACCTCTCACAAAAAAACTACACTGTGCAATAATTTAACATTAAAATGGCAATAAAAATTAGAGCGTTGTGATTTTTTCAAACTTATTTCAAATAAACACAAATTATGATCAGAAAAACCATTAGAAGAAATAATAGATTTTAAAACTCTATTATTCTTGTTTCTACTAATATAAAATCTATCTAACCTAGCTGAACTAATATGTGCATTGGATGCTTTAACCCAGATGTACTGTCTTGCCTTTGGATGCTGTTCTCTCCATACATCAAATAAATCATAATCTCTAATAATTTTACTTAAAACATTTACTGAAGGAGGGCAGGGTTCCTCTCCATTTCTATCTAAAATAAAATCTAGGGTACAATTTCAGTCACTACCTAAAACTAAGAATGCATTCTTATCAAATTGCCTTAAACCATCTTGTACTTTATCAAAAAACCTAGTTCTCTCTACTCCATTATTTGGAGCATAGATATTAACAAATACAAACAACTGGCCCATTACTTCAACTTGAACAGCTAAACACCGTCCTCTTTCTATCTCACAAGAAGAAACAACAGTCATGTTAAAAAAAAAATCAAAATAAAATGGCAACACCCCCACTTACATTAGAGCCATGACTAAAAAAGATAATTTTCATTTTCCAGTCTATTTCATTCGTAATGTCACTATGAGTTTCTTGTAAAAAGTGAATATTGATGTTCTTAGTCTGAATATATTTGGATTAGACTGCCCTTTTATTTCTATCCCTTCCTCCATTAATATTAATTGTTCCTAATTTTAGGCTCTCCATGAAAAGAGGGAAAAGAAAAAAGAACAAGAGGAAAAAGGAGAATAATCTAAGACAAGACAGGAAATTCACCCCTTGTGACATTAACATGGTTTGGTTAGTCCTTTGGTTGAGCTTTTCCCTCTCCATAAGTTTGTAACAAATTTCCTTCTACTAAGCTCATCAAAACCCACAGACTTCTGTTTTTTCCCACTGAAATCAAAAACTTGTTGATGTCTGGGAAAAACTTTCGCACTTCAACCGGTCTGCCAAAAATTTCATCTAAAAAATCATTGATTTCTTTTACAGTGTGCAACTGTTCATCTTCAGACTGAAAAGGTATTTCCGACATTCAGAAATGTTATCATCATCACCTATCTCCTCCATACCATCACTAGTTCCTGCTTCCTCTACATGTGAAAGAGAAACCTGTTCTGCACTTTTATTACCCCCACTAACAGTTTCAAGAGTACAAATAACTTCAGAGACTTCACATTCAACACACGCCTCTATAACCTCACTATTATCTACTACCACTACACCTGATGAACTTTCCTTACTATCCTGCACAACCACACCATTTACATTCTCATTTTTGGTTATATTTTGATCTTCCCCTGCTTCAACCTTTTGTACCTCTGCTATTGGCACCACAGTTTCAGTTCCATTTGTATTTACATTATTCTCAGTCTGCATTTTGTGTGGACAAGCAAATTCTTGTGTCCAATATCTCCACACTCAAAACATTTCAGACTGCCGGTACTTGCATAAATCATATAGGATTTCCCTTCATGCTGAAAGCGAAAAGAGATATCCAAAGACTGTGATTCCAAAAGCATAAACATCTAAATGAAAACACATGCTTTAACGGTTGATTTTTGCAACCTAGTGGAATTATTTTTATTCCGCTAGCAAATTTTCCAAATCTCATCAATTCACATTCAATATCACTGTTAGATATAAACGGCGGGACATTGGAAATAGTAACCCTCATTGAGAGTGAGACAAGCAGTGAAATAACAGAAAAAACACCACTTACCCACACTCCTGTGCTCTCAATCAGCCGTCTAAACAAACCAAGCTCCTTCAAAAAGATCATGATGGCCTTGTTAATTCTTGAGGCCGAAATTATATTCTCAAAGCCAATCTGTTCGCCTACAGCCACAAGCACATCTTCCACAGACGCACCAGCATCAGGCACACACCTGACTCCATGACATGAGTGAAAGAGAGGAATTCCACTCACTTGGGTAAGCTTCCATCCCTACACCCCGCCACAAGTTAAAATAAATAAATAAATAAATAAATAAATAAAATAAAAAGAAAGAGAATTAAACAAAACAAAGAACCAACCAACCCAAAAAAGAGAGAGAAAACAGTCGCTTCTCTCACCCGTAAAACGTTCACACACCCCACATTCCCAACATGCAAAGCAAGAGAGAGAGATCCAGGGCTCAGAGGACAGACTTGAGCAATTTGAGTGAGAAAGTTTGCTAAACTAAAAGTCCTAGCCAAGTCTTCTCTCCCCCCAACAACAGCAGCAGAGGAGGTCACTGCTTCACCTTTATGCACACAAACTGCCCCTCTCTCCCCACACACACCCAGTTTAACAGTTTCTATTCAGCGCATTCAGGAGTGCCTTTCCCAACTGGAAATGGAAAACGCTAGTTACGTATGTAACAGTGGTTCTGTGAATTCCGGATGACCGCCAGAGGCAGTGTTAAGTACTAATGGATAATCACAGCGCCAGCTAGATAGGTCGAGAAAATATAACAACATAGTCATGTCGTGACGTAGACCGAGCAAGAATATAATCCACAGTAGCTCGGTACTCAGTCTCGAAATGCTTTCTCACACATTCCGAATGACAAAGGACTCTGGCAGTCATCCGGAATTCACAGAACCACAGTTATATACATAACTAGTGTTCTGTTTCATTCCTACTGACCGCCAGAGGCAGTGTTAAGCACTAATGGATGACACATACCAACACAGTCATGAGGAATGCCACCCACCTGAAGTCATCAAGGTTGCTCCAGAAGAACTGCAGTTCCTTATCTGTCACTCACTCGAAGTTGTGTTGATGTAGTGACACTAGGGGTCACTCTTGGGAGCCTGAGACACCTCTGGTCTTTGATAAAAGGCCAATGAAAATTGGCGAGTGGTATTTGCATACCACTCCCCCGGACATACGGGTACAAAAGGAGCTGGTATGCAACCACTCATTCAGATTTTCTCTTCGGAGCCGAACGGTCATGCTCACTGAGCTGAATTCCCACGACTGTTCATTCACCTCTGCTGGATCTGACGGCGCATTTCAGCAGCTTCTCCCCCCTCTGCACTGGTGCACTGCAGAGAATGCCCCTGGGCGCTTCGGCAGAAATAAAAGAGTATATTTCTCTAAAACAGTATATATCTCTAAAAGAGCGGCACACACAGAACGTCTTTTTAAAGACGCGTCTTTTTAAAGATGCCTTTCCATTTGTGTGTTATTCCTGGTTGCGCTCATTATCTCTCGCCTTCTGACGGTCACGATCACTGTCTTTCGTGTCTGGGCACTGCTCACGCGAAGACAGCGTTCGTGGATGGGTCATGTACTCATTGCGAGAACATGTCCATGGCAACGATGTGGTCGCGGCTTACCTTCGTAAGAAAACAAGCCACCCCAGAGGCTCCCCGCCTCGGTCCTTCTACCCATGGGTATGAGGCCAGCGCGGCTAGCACTAGGGGCAATTTGGGGACCCCAATGGGACCACCTCCGCCAGGTATCCCCCCATGGACCTCCCATTCCCCAGCACACTCGTCTGCCCCGATCGGGCTTCCGGATGAGTCCGCCGGCTCGTCTCATGGCGAGTTCGACCTCTTATTCAGAGCCCGCGAAGGCAATGAGCTCTCGAGCGCAGCATCGGCGAGTGGGCTCGTCCAGTCGGACGCGGAAGCCTCAGCTGGGCTCCTCCCTTCAGGTGCGGTCGCCTAGTCACAGGCTGACGCGGAGATGATGACATGCTTTCCCGGGCAGCCGCGAGCGTCGGGCTAGAGTGGAACCCTCCGCTCTCCCCTGAACCCTCGTGGCTCAGTGATTGGTTCCTGGGCTCGCGGTGCCGTACAAAGCCACGCCCCGCCCCCGTTCCTTTCTTCCCGGAAGTGCATGAAGAGCTGACAAGGTCGTGGGAGGCACATTTTACTGCTCGATCCTGATCTTTCAATTTCCCCGCCCTCACTACCCTTGATGGTGGGGTGGCCAAGGGCTATTCGGCAATCCCCCTGGTGGATAAAGTCGCTCGCGGTGCACCTATGCCCGCAGAGCGCCGCCACCTGGCGCGGGCGCCCAAAGCTCCCGTCCAAGGCCTGTAGGTTTACGTCATCTCTGACGGCCAAGGCCTACGGTGCCGCTGGACAAGCCACCTCCGCCCTGCATGCCATGGCTCTCCTGCAAGTCCACCAAGCCAAGGCACTAAAGGAACTGCACGAGGGTAGTTCCACCCCGGCATTGATGCAGGAGCTGCGCTCGGTGACCGACCTCGCTCTCCGGGTGATGAAGGTCACGGCGAATACTTCCCGTCCGAGCGAGCGACAATGTGGCAGACATCGCGAGAGAGTCCAGTGTATTTCCGATAAAGGTTATGGAATGTACTGGAACCAAACAACTCTTCGTCTTGTTCACTGTGAGGCCCAACTTTTGAATGTGCTCTGACAATATCTTGTTGTTGCGTAGAGCATGCAGTTTTGTTGGGGAACAAAGCAACCAATCATCAAAATAGGGCAGAATCCTCATGCCTTTGGACCAAAGAGGAGACAGGGCTGCACTCATGCATCTTGTAAAAACATGGGGAGCCAGAGACAGACCGAATGGTAGGACATTGAACTGGTAAACTTGATCCTGAAAGCTGAATCTCAGGAACTTCCTGTGGTGTGGTGCAATAGGGACATGAAAGTAAGCATCTTTTAAATCTACACTTACAAACCAGTCTCCTTTCATTGCAGACCGAAGAACGTCAGCAGTGCGCAACATACAGAAAGGAAGAGACTTTAGGAACACGTTTAAACATCGTAAATCCAGAACAGGACGAAACCCGCCATCTTTCTTTGGAACGAGGAAGTATGTTGAGTAAAACCTTCCCTCTGATTGAGGGGAAGAACCTTCTCTATTGCTCCTTTCTCTAACATTGGACGAATTTCCAGAGCAAGAGCCATAGAACAGGTTACGTCTTCGACAACTGTCGGAAGAATTCTTGAAAACTTGGGGGGTCGGTGTCGTAACTGCAGAGAATATCCCCTGCTCAAAGTTGCCAGAACCCATGGGTCAGACACTGAGGTTCTCCAATAGTTTAATTGTTGTAGGGAGAAATTACCAATTGCCGGCCCAAGCACTTCCGGGCTTGTGGCTTCTGCCTTTAGCTCCTGTGGGGGGGGCGCTGATGTGGTCCCCCTTGTGGCTGATATTGAAAAGGGCGACGGCCCTGGGCCTCTTCAACGCCCTGAAGACGCTGTGGGGCCTGAGGTTGGGAAGCAGTGTGGTGACGAAATCGCTGCTCTGGTATTGGATAGCAATGGTGCATTGGAGCTGGCAGCATCCTAAAATTAGGTGCCCGTTGGACCCGAGTCAGCTGGTGGGAAGCTTCCGACAACTTCACCCTCTTCACCAATACCTCAGAGACATTGAGGCCAAACAGATGCCCCAGTACGATTGGCAGGTCCCTCAGCTTTGCCTGAGCAAGCCACACCTGTTAGCAGGGTTGCTGAAAGTGTACCCAGTTCGTGAGTCACATGACCCATGGCCAAAAAAGCCGTTTGTAGGAACTGAGGTACCAAAGTGTCTACATTTGATGACCCCAATGTGGTGTTTAAGGCAAGAAGCAGCTGGCAGATAGTATTCTCTGCTCGAGCTATATAGGCCACTGATTCGTAAGCCTTCTTTAATAGAGTGTCAGTACGTCCACACTGTGTGCTTGGACACCGTACATTGCCTCTTAAAGCCTCATCCGGTGAAACTACTAAAGCTGCCACCGGTTGTTTGATTTCCGGAGCCGCCCCACACCTATGGAGTTGGCCTCAGCCATTGAAGCTAGGGTACGGGCCGTCTTTGATCTCCTTTTAGGCACATTGGAACCTGACAGAGTGCTTGAAAACTTTGAAACAAAGTCTTTACACGTGGCATGGCAAATGCGTTTGTATCTGATGTTTGCTTGAAAAACACATTAGCCTGAATGGGTTGGACAGGTGACTTGTCCAGGCCCAAATGTGCCACCGCCATCTGAAGCACCATCAAAGTGTCATACGCAGAGGACAGACCCATCCCGGGTGAATGAGCCGAACCACCACTCGAGCCACCTGTAACAGATAGGCTGGAAAACACTTCCTGAGAAGGAGGATTTATAACAGCATCAACCAACTCCTCATCATGAAAATGTGAATTGGAGGCACTCATGGAAAGAACATCCAAATCAAAATGATGTGGAGGCTGGAAGTCACCCTCTTCCACTGTTCCCAGAGGACGCAGGTAACGCTGGAGGTTGGAGAGCTTGAAGACTTTTCATTTCTGCCATTTCTGATGAGAGATTAGCGACAGTCTTCGACAGCAAATGCTCAGAATTGTCAGTCTGCGGAAAAGATTTCTTCTTCGCCTGCGGAGCACCAGTCGCCGCCGACACACGGCGCTTCTAACAAGCGAGGCTAACAGGCGAGCGAGGATCTAACTCAGCGAGGCGAAGCTGTCTCTCTGACATAGGCAGCATACTACAGTGCAATCACAAATCCATCAAAGCTTCTCTTAAATGCTGGATTCCTTAACACGGTGGGCAGCGATTGTGTCCGTCATCAGGGAGAAGCGTGTTCGGACACAGCTTACAACTCGGCGGGAAGCCGGTGACAATGGAGCTGTGAGCCACGAGTCAGCCAATTACTGCACGCCCTCGGTTAGGACCGTAGGGAATCAGACAGCCAAGATATAATCAATAAAACTTGGATTATCAATTATATCTTCGGACAGAACCGAAAATAGTAAGTTGTGAATGACAAGCAAGCCAGAGAAACACGAGAATGAAATAACCGGCCGTCGGATAGCACTGTATGGCCCGCAATAAGTTATCGCTGGAAATAACCATGTAATGGCAGATGAATTGATAAATAATATAGGTTACGGGGTAACCGTTACCCTAGCGCGGTCAGATACCAGCCACCGGATAGTACCATGAAGCGCAGTGTATCTCCAGCACTAACAATCAGAAAATTAAATAATATACACTCATGAAAAATGTTCTGTCCAGATGAATAGTAAAGAGCATGCTGTCACAGCTTGAGATGGTGAGTCCTCGCTACTCAGGTAAGCTGCACTGAACAGCGTGGAGAAACGACCTACCATAGAGCGAGAAAGCGAAAGAGACTGAGTACCGAGCTACTGTGGATTATATTCTTGCTTGGTCTACGTCACGACGTGACTTTGTTGTTATATTTTCTCGACCTATCTAGCTGGTGCTGCGATTATCCATTAGTGCTTAACACTGCCTCTGGCGGTCAGTAGGAATGAAACAGAACACTGAATTCAAAGAAAGCAAACTCCAAGAAACTGACACTTCTCAACATCTAAGAGAGGCTTTAAAGGCTTTTAAAGAAGAATACAGCATCACAATAGGACTACTGGAGATGAAACAAAAAAATATCCTAAAAGACAACAATAATTTGAAAGAAGATGTGTCTAAACTGAGAAAAGACCTGATGGAATAAGGCTCTCTTATTTATAGCATTAATGAAAATCTAGGAAACTTAAGCAGAACCACTGATAAAGTTCATTTCAGTTGCTCATCCACAGACTCACAGACAGACAATGAGCAACCTGCTACAGAGAACAGTCAGGAGACCAGCGACAATACTGTCACACAGCCAGCTCAGCGCAGTCCTCCTCAAACACAAACCCATCAAACCCCTCACCACACCCCACAGCACTCTCAGAAGCCTCAAATCCGGAAACTACAACCAGCAAAAAGAGCAATTCTTATAGACTCAAATGTCAAGTTCTTGCACCACTGAAAGCTCTTCCCTAAACACACTGTTGGCAAACATCATCATCCAGACAGGAACCAATGAACTCTATACCATGAGGGAAAGAGTTTCAGACTGTGTCATAAGAGTGGCTAAGAAGGCTCGCAGGCAATTCCCGCAGGCCAACATCACCATCTCCACCCTGCTGCTACACAGGAAGGACTACCCTGCTGACCTGATCAATAGCGTCAACCAGAGTATAACAACTGCATGTTCCAGCCTTACAGCCATCAACATTGCCCACCACCCATGTCTAACAACTGAGGATTTATATGACCCTCAACCATACCCCCAACGCCCAATTCAGTTCCAAACCGGCCTGACCTGGAGGGGAGGAGTTGCCTCTTTGTCCGTTCCACCCCCGGCTGGTCTTCCCCGCCTCCTGGGAACCTGAGTAGGATGAGGGGAGGGTGAGGGGAGAGAGAAGGAGAGCGGTACAGCCCAAGAGAGAGGGAGGGGAGAGAGAGAGAGAAAAAAAAGAAAAACACTCCAGTTCACCAGCCCCGAACACGCTGTCACATGATCCTGAGCCAGCTGCACTGCCTCCTGGCGGATGGCAGCAGGCTCCTCCACCTCCAGGCAGACGGCAGCGGGCTCCTCCACTTCCAGGCGGACGGCAGCGGCGAGGACTCGCATCCTTCCTCCTTCTTAAGTTTCGGCACCAATGTAACAAGGTTCGTTGTTGGGTAGAGAGGAGGAAGCTGGGACTGGCTTGAACAATACATGCAGACTTTATGTTCAACTTAAACACAACATAAAACTTTGCTTTTCAGCAGAACACTGACACACAGACACACACACATACACGGCTCCATGTCTCTCTCTCTCTGGCATCCCCAGCTCCTCCATCTCTCTCTCTCCCACTGATTGGGGCAACTCAGTGCCAAGCATGCCCCCTCACGGCCTGGCCTCGCCCTCCTCCCCATCACAATGACCATATGCACCTAAGCCAGGAGAGTGTATGAGTCTTTGCTAAAAACCTAAAAGATTCATCACTCTGCATAAATTCCCAATCTGCACCCTCACAACATTGGCGTACAAGTTCCAACATTCATCGCAGTAACCAGCATTCAACTACACACAGGGACACAAACCAGACACAATCTAGTAAGAAGAGAGCAACCAACTAGACCACAACAAACTGAAACCCAAACAAACATCTCTCAGCCTAGCTCCAGTCAACCTACAAACATGGACCCTCAAACACAACAGCAGGAGGCACCTGACCAAACAGCACAGCCCTTCCCACATTTACAGCAGCTCACTCACACCTTCACTGATGTGAAGGGCAAAATACACACTGACTCCTCAGACATTACAGAGGTGAGACATCTTCTACATCTCATCTGTAGAATACTGGGGTAAGCCATCTGGACCACCAAAACACCTCACTTTATTTCACAATGACTTCTTTCACTATAAGCTCTTGGAATACTCAAGGCCTCTACTCCACAATCTTAGGGGCTAAGACTTGAAAAATAGAGTTTCTGAAAAACATTTATAACCAGGACATCATTATTCTGCAAGAAACATGGCACAAATCTAACGTGGAAAGTCACTGCCATTTAGGATAGAGGGAAATTGTATTGCCATCACTTTAAAACCATAACATGAAATGCAGAAGATCATTTGGTACAAAGAGACTTTAAAAAACAACCTATCAATTATGAAAAAAGACTCAACATGTTTGGCTTAAACAAAAAAAAAGGCATCATAGACTGTGATAAGGACCTTTACATCTGTTCAGCCTACATACCTCCATCAGAGTCTCCGTACTACAAGGAGAATCATTTTGATCAGCTTCAGATGGAAACCAGACAATTCCAGGCCCAGGGGAATGTGATGTTATGTGGGGACCTAAATGCAAGGACAGGTTCAGAATCGGACATTATAGATTCCCATGGGAATAACCACATACTGAAAGCCAACACACATCTAATCCCCCACCACTACAACATGGAACAATCTGGACAGTACAGTCAACAAAAACAGTAAGGAGTCTCTGTCGAGGCATGGGTCTCTATATGCTTAATGGTAGTATCCGAGGGGACTCTTTAGGTTGATTCACATACTGCTCAGCTCTTGGGGCTAGTGTAGATGACTATGCCATTACAGACATGGACCCCTCCTACATATGTGCATTCACTGTCAGACCACAGTCTTCCTTACCAGACCACTGTCAAATTAATGTGTTAATAAAGAAAATTCAACACCATAGAACAGACCAATAGCCCAGCAACCTGTTCAAACTAAACCCAACATACAAATGGTCCACAAAATATGAGTCTGAATTCCTTAGTGCAATTAGCTCCAAAGAAATGTCCAACCTAATCAATATATTTCAAATAACACAGTTTATGACTAACAAGATTGATGTAAATTCCACAGTACAACAAATAAATTATTGTGGCAGTGGGGGGTGGTCAAGCATCTCTCCGGAGAGAGAAAAAGCGGTAAGGGCGCTTACACCTGAGCTAAATTATGTATAACACCTGTCTCTAATTTCAGTGAGCACGGGGAGAGCGGCATAAATAGGGACACACCGCAAATAGGAGGGAGAGAGCCTGGGCACGACAGACCCGAGCAAGAAGCAAGGAGTTTTTTATTACAAATGATGAGAGTTTATTTTTGTGAAGCGGTGTGTAATTGTTGATTAACTTTGTGCATAACGCAAAGACTGGGAGACTGAAATTGGTGCTGCAGAGAGAGAGAAAATAAACCCTGACCTGAACCAGGAAAACTGCTTCTCGTCTCCTCTTTACACTGGTGCCGAAACCCGGGAACTGAAGTTTTGGGTCGAAGATGGATGGAGGTCGTCCCGTAGAGTCCTCCCAGTTGGCGGAGATCCTCCAAGCCCTCGCCAGCCTACATCGGAACCACCAACAAACGCTGCTTGAGCTCCGGCAAGATCAAGACCGCCGGTTTGTCGAGCTCATGCATGCTCAAGCCGAGGACCGGCAGGCGATCCGGAGCCTCCTCAGCCAGGGGGCATCCTCAGCCGCGACCCCGGACACACCCACGCCGTTACCCCCGCCAGCATTACAGAAAATGGGGGCGGCGGACGACCCCGAGGCTTTCCTGGATCTGTTTGAGCGGACCGCCGAGATCTGGGGCTGGCCGCTCGGTCAATGGGCAGCCCGACTGATCCCACTACTATCCGGGGAAGCCCAGCTCGCGGCTCAACAACTGCCAGCGTCGAGCCTCCTGGCCTACGGAGATCTAAAAAAAGCCATCTTGCAACGGGTTGGTCGCACTCCGGAGGAAAGTCGTCAACTCTTCCGGAGCTTGAAGTTGGAAAGCTCTGACTGCCCGTTTGCCTTTGCCCAGCGGCTCCGTGACGCCTGCCGAAGATGGCTGTTAGCGGGGGATCGCGACGTCCAGGGAATTATCGACCAGGTGGTACTGGAACAGTTCACAGTTCGACTGCCAAAAGGAACGGCGGAGTGGGTCCAGTGCCACCGCCCGGCGTCGTTGGAGGAAGCTATCCGACTTGCGGAGGACCACATGGCGGCGATCCCGAGGACAGAAGATCCCTCCTACCTTCTCTCTCCTCCCTCTGTTTCTTCCCCCTCCCCTCTCTCTCTCTCGTCTGCTCTCTCTCCAGGTCCCGTTCCTGCCCCACGCAGACGAGGAGGAACCCAGCCCCTGAGACCCGTTCCCCGGGTGTGGGAGGCGACACCTTCCCCTACTCCAGTGCCCCGCCGCTCTCCCCCTCAGGGGGGGGCGCCCGCCGACGCAAGTGCGGGCGTGGCGCCTGGGCCGGCCTGCTGGAGGTGCGGAGACCCGAGCCACTTCCGAGATCAGTGCCCTCTGATGGAGCTGGGGACGGTGGTGCGGGTCTCTGACCTCCCACAGGCTGCCCCCGACCGGGCCGGAGCGTACCGGATACCGGTAAGTGTCAAGGGGGGTACTCACCAAGCATTGGTGGATACCGGGTGTAACCAAACCAATATCCACCAACGCTTGGTTCAACCCGAGGCATTGGTCACATCCAAAACGGTGAAGGTGAAGTGTGTACACAGGGATATTCACAAGTATCCAGTGGTGACCCTGACAATTAAATTTCGGGGGAAAAAGCATAGAGTGGAGGCTGCGGTTAGTTCCCGCCTCACCCATCCACTGATTTTGGGGACTGATTGGCCTGATTTTAAAGCTTTATTAAAGGGAATTTGTGCGGATGGGTCCTGTGTGAGAATAGGGAGCTCTGGCAGGGGAGGCGGAGCCGGGGCCGTCCTCGACAGCTCCACGTCATGATGACGAGAGAGGGGGAGAGGCCGCGGCCCCTCCCCTTCTCAGGGAATTCCCTGAGGGGGATTTCCCTTTGGAGCAGTCGCGAGACGAAACCCTCAAACACGCCTTTGACCAAGTGAGAGTTATCGATGGTCAACGACTCCAGCCTGACATCGCACTTTCATATCCCTATTTTGCAATTATAAATGAGCGGTTGTATCGAGTGACACAGGACACTCGAACCAAAGAGGATACAACCCAACTTTTGATTCCAAGGAGCCGTCGGGAAATGGTATTCCAGACGGCTCATTATAATCCTATGGCAGGTCACCTAGGAGAAAGGAAAACACTGAACCGTCTAATAGCCCGTTTCTATTGGCCGGGCATTGGCGGCGATGTCCGCAGGTGGTGTGCGGCATGCCGCGAATGCCAGCTGGTTAACCCACCGGCCACCCCAAAAGCGCCATTGCGCCCTCTCCCTTTGATCGAGGTCCCCTTTGAGAGAATTGGAATGGACCTCGTCAGGCCATTAGAACGGTCAGCACGCGGACATCGCTTTGTATTGGTCCTAGTGGACTATGCAACGCGATATCCGGAAGCAGTGCCTCTTCGCAACATCTCAGCACGCAGTGTTGCGGAGGCACTCTTCAAAATAATCTCCCGGGTGGGGATTCTGAAAGAAATCCTCACCGATCAAGGCACAACGTTTATGTCACGGACACTACGCGAACTGTACGAGTTATTAAATATTAAATCGATTCGCACCAGTGTATACCATCCTCAAACGGATGGCCTGGTGGAACGATTTAATAAAACCCTCAAAAACATGATTCGTAAGTTCGTGCACGACGATGCTAGAAATTGGGATAAATGGCTCGACCCCCTGTTATTTGCAGTACGAGAGGTCCCGCAAGCCTCCACTGGCTTCTCCCCATTCGAGCTACTGTATGGGCGACGCCCACGCGGCGTGCTTGATGTATTGCGAGAAGCCTGGGAGGAGGGACCTTCGAACAGTAAAAATGAAATTCAGTACGTTCTTGATCTTAGAGCAAAACTCCACACCTTGGGGCAACTAACACAGGAGAATTTGCTCCAAGCTCAAGAACGACAGCACCGACTGTATGACAGGGGAACTCAGCTAAGGGAATTTGCACCGGGAGATAAAGTGCTTGTATTGCTTCCCACATCGAGCTCTAAATTACTCGCCAAGTGGCAAGGACCCTTTGAGGTCACACGACGAGTGGGAGATCTCGATTATGAGGTTAAACGATCCGATAGAGGGGACGCACGTCAAATATACCACCTCAATCTCCTAAAATTGTGGAGAGAGGCGGTCTCCATGACGTTGGCTACGGTGGTTCCCGAGAAGGCAGAGCTCGGACCGGAGGTGAGCTCAAAACATAAACAGTTCACCCCGGTCACTTGCGGAGACCACCTCTCATCGAGCCAACTCGCGGAGGTTGCCAGGTTGCAACAGGAGTTTGCAGATGTGTTTTCCCCTCTACCGGGACGTACAAACCTCATCCATCACCACATCGAGACCGAGCCGGGGGTGGTGGTACGTAGCCGCCCCTATCGACTACCCGAACACAAAAAGAAAATTGTTCGGGAGGAATTGGATGCGATGCTTGATATGGGGGTAATAGAAGAATCCCACAGTGATTGGTCCAGCCCAGTTGTTCTAGTGCCTAAGAGCGACGGGTCTGTGCGATTCTGTGTGGATTATAGAAAAGTCAACGCGGTGTCTAAATTTGATGCATATCCAATGCCTCGCGTTGATGAGTTGCTCGATCGGTTGGGCACTGCTCGTTTTTATTCGACATTGTATTTGACGAAGGGTTATTGGCAGATCCCCTTGACACCAATTTCCCGTGAGAAAACCGCCTTCTCCACACCGTTTGGATTACACCAATTTGTGACACTTCCGTTCGGTTTGTTTGGGGCCCCAGCTACGTTTCAGCGTCTCATGGACCGAATCCTCAGGCCGCATTCAGCTTACGCCGCTGCCTATTTAGATGACATCATCATTTATAGCAATGATTGGCAGCGGCATATGCAACACCTGAGGGCGGTTCTGAGATCGCTGCGCCGAGCGGGGCTCACAGCGAACCCAAAGAAGTGTGCGATTGGGCGGGTGGAGGTACGGTATCTGGGGTTCCACTTGGGCCACGGGCAGGTGCGGCCCCAAATTGACAAGATGGCGGCGATTGCGACCTGCCTGAGACCCAAGACCAAAAAGGGGGTGAGGCAGTTCCTGGGGCTGGCCGGCTACTATAGGAGGTTTGTGCCTAACTATTTGGACGTCACCAGCCCGCTGACTGATCTCACTAAAAAGGGAGCTCCAGACCCGGTCCAGTGGACGGAGCAGTGTCAACAGGCGTTCACGCAAGTTAAAGCCGCACTTTGTGGGGGGCCGCTGTTACATTCACCTGACTTCTCTCTCCCTTTTGTTTTACAGACAGATGCTTCAGACAGGGGGCTGGGGGCCGTGCTCTCACAGGTGGTGGGGGGGAGGAGCGCCCGGTGCTGTACATTAGCCGTAAGCTCTCGTTAAGGGAAATTAAGTACAGCACCGTGGAGAAGGAGTGTCTCGCCATCAAGTGGGCGGTCCTCACTCTCCGATACTACCTGTTGGGGCGGGCCTTCACCCTCTGCTCGGATCACGCCCCACTCCAGTGGCTCCACTGCATGAAAGATACTAACGCCCGAATCACCCGTTGGTATCTGGCTCTTCAGCCGTTTAAGTTCAAGGTGGTCCACAGACCGGGGGCGCAGATGGCTGTCGCCGACTTCCTTTCCAGGAATGGGGGGGGGAGTGGTAGGCAGGCCGGATGTTGCCCCGGCCTGAGTCGGGCGGTGGGGATATGTGGCAGCGGGGGCGTGGTCAAGCATCTCTCCGGAGAGAGAAAAAGCGGTAAGGGCGCTTACACCTGAGCTAAATTATGTATAACACCTGTCTCTAATTTCAGTGAGCACGGGGAGAGCGGCATAAATAGGGACACACCGCAAATAGGAGGGAGAGAGCCTGGGCACGACAGACCCGAGCAAGAAGCAAGGAGTTTTTTATTACAAATGATGAGAGTTTATTTTTGTGAAGCGGTGTGTAATTGTTGATTAACTTTGTGCATAACGCAAAGACTGGGAGACTGAAATTGGTGCTGCAGAGAGAGAGAAAATAAACCCTGACCTGAACCAGGAAAACTGCTTCTCGCCTCCTCTTTACAATTATATTTATCAAAGGTGCTCAATCAAAGCAAACCTACTCCGTACAAACAAGAAAACAAAACTAAAAACTGGGGATGAAATTTGGTTTGATAAAGAATGTAAAATTAAAAGAAAACTACTCAGACAGCTCTCCAACCAAAAACACAGAGAGCCACACAAAGCTGAAACCAGACAAAATTATTGTGAAGCACTCAGGGATTATAAAAATACAATATGCCACAAAAAGCAATAACACCTAAACCACACTCTTAATGAAAATGAAGACTCGGTTAATAATAATCAGTTCTGGGAAAAATGGAACCGTGTGAGCAAACAACACAGCCAGGACAAAACTGAGAATTATGGAAAGGCTATTTTAAAAACTTATTCAAAGAAATTTCTCCAGGAAATCTCACACCTGACCAGAAAAACATGCAAAATAGTCAATTGGAATCTACAATAAAAAAAATAACCAAAACCCTTTAGACTATCAGATTAGCAGAGAAGAATTGACAGATGCACTTAAGTAACTAAAACCCAGAAAGGCATGAGATTTAGACAACATTAGAACAGAAATGCTGAAGCTCAGCCCTGCAGTAATGCAGGAGGCCTTGTTAAAACTGTTCAGTCTGGTTCTGCAAACCGGCTACTTTCCTGATACCTGGAGTATGGGCTTAATACACCCATTATATAAGAGTGGAGACAAATTCGACCTCAGTAACTACCGAGGCATTTGTGTGAACAGTAATCTGGGGAAGACTTTCTGCTGTATCCTGAATGCCCGGATACAGGCCTTCTTTACCAAGCACAATGTCTTGAGTAAGAGTCAGACTGGATTCCTACCAAACCACCGCACCACTGACCACAATCACACGCTACACATGATAGTCAACCAGCACGTTCATCAAAAAAGCAAAGGCAAAATGTATGCATGTTTTGTTGATTTTAAAAAAAGCATTTGATTCCATTTGGCATCATGGTCTATATTATAAAATTCTACAATCCGGCATTGGGGGTAAAATGTACGACACAATCAAATCTATGTATTCAGACAACAGGTTCGGAGTTAAAATTGGCAATAAAAGAACAGAATTCTTCACTCAAGGGGCGTGGAGTGAGACAGGGCTGCAGTATGAGTCCAACTCTGTTCAACTTTTACATTAATGAGTTAGCAGTGCAACTGGAACAATCTGCAACACCCGGTCTTACTCTAAATAATTCTGAAGTAAAATTTATTTTCTGTGCAGATGATCTGGTGCTGCTGTCAGCTACTGCACAAGGGCTACAGCAGCACCTGGACCTACTGGAGAACTACTGTCAGAACTGGGCCCTGACAGTCAATTTGAAAAACTAAAAAAAATAAAATTATGATCTTCCAGAAAAAAGGTAGATTACAGGAAACCAGATACACATTCACTCTGGGAAACACTGCAATAGAACACACCCTACATTACGACTACCTTGGTCTAAAAATCAGTGCTTCAGGGGGTTTTGGTCTGGCAGTGAATTCACTAAAAGAGAAAGCTAGAAAAGCATTCTATTCTATTAAGGGCAAATTTACCCAAACATGAACATAAAGACTCAACAACTAAGACAAACTGAACAAGTTTCACAGACATTTGACTAACAGAAATGGAATAATGTGTCCTGAACAAAAATCAAAAGTAAGTCAGTATCTGGTGTGGCCACCGGCTGCATTAAGTACTGCAGTGCATCTCCTCCTCATGGACTGCACCAGATTTGCCAGTTCTTGCTGTGAGATGTTACCCCACTCTTTCACCAAGGCACTTGCAAGTTCCCAGACATTTCTGGGGGGAATGGCCCTAGCCCTAGCCCTCACCCTCCAATCAAACAGGTCCCAGACGTGCTCAATGGGATTGAGATCCGGGCTCTTCACTGGCCATGGCAGAACACTGACATTCCTGTCTTACAGGAAATCACGCACAGAACGAGACAGTCACGCACAGTATGGCTGCTGGCATTGTCATACTGGAGGGTCATATCAGGATGAGCCTGCAGGAAGGGTACCACATGAGGAAGGAGGATGTCTTCCCTGTAATGTACTGCGTTGAGATTGCCTGCAATGACAACCAGCTCAGTCCGAAGATGCTGTGACACACCGCCTCAGACCATGATGGACCCTCTACCTCCAAATCGATCCTGCTCCAGAGTACAGGCCTTGGTGTAATGCTCATTCCTTCGACGATAAACGTAAATCCAACCATCACCCCTGGTGAGACAAAACCGCGACTCGTCAATGAAGAACACTTTTTGCCAGTCCTGTCTGGTCCAGCAAAGATGGTTTTGCGCCCATAGGCGAGGTTGTTGCCGGTGATGTCTGGTAAGGACCTGCCTTACAACAGGCCTACAAGCCCTCAGTCCAGCCTCTCTCAGCCTACTGTGGACAATCTGAGTACTGATGGAGGAATTGTGCATTCCTGGTGTAACTCGGGCAGTTGTTGCTGCCATCCTGTAACTGTCCCGCAGGTGTGATATTCGGATGTACCGATCCTGTGCAGATGTTGTTACACGTGGTCTGCCACTGCAAGGACGATCAGCTGTCCTTCCTGTCTCCCTGTAGCACTGTCTTAGGTGTCTCACAGTACAGACATTGCAATTTATTGCCCAGGCCACATCTACAGTCCTTATGCCTCCATGAAGCATGCCTAAGGCAAGTTCACGCAGATGAGCAGGGACCCTGGGCATCTTTCTTTTGGTGTTTTTCAGAGTCAGTAGAAAGGTCTCTTTAGTGTCCTAAATTTTTATAACTGTGACCTTAATTGCCTACCTTCTGTAAGCTGTTAGTGTCTTAACGACCGTTCCATAGGTTCATGTTCATTAATTGTTTATGGTTCACTGAACAAGCATGGAAAACATTGTTTAAACCCTTTACAATAAAGATCTGTGAAGTTATTTGGATTTTTACAAAATTATCTTTAAAATACAGTGTCCTGCAAAAAGGGACGTTTCTTTCGAGAGAGAGAGAGAGAGAGAGAGAGAGAGAGAGAGAGAGAGAGAGAGGGAGGGGGCAGAGGGGCTCTGCTGGTGATGCTGACTGACTTCACCTCAAACATGGCTGCACAGGACGAGCTCAGTAAGTTTAACTCACTCTGTATGCTTCATGTCTTCATTATTGTCGCCTTTTAATCGATATGCTCTTTATTATAGATCATTGATATGAAGATTAAGTTCACCGTATGGTCTGTATGTTTACCGGTAATTTAATAAAGGGAAATGTGTAAAGTAAACATCAGTTTGGCAGCTAGTCGGCTAGTATGTGCTGACAGAGGCCCAGTGCTCAGTCATGCTCCAAAATGAAAGTACTTCTGTTCGGTTTGTCTAAATTAGAGGACATAACATTCTAAAATTAATACGAAATTAGTTTTATCTAAATGTCATACTGGTCAAACACTTGCTGTCATTCATTGACAGTGTCAGAAATAAGTATATACTTGATATACGTAACGTTAGTTAGCACACAGGCTAACCAACCAGCGTTTTTAGCGTCTTTATTTACAATATTTACAATGTGTATTATTGCCTGTTGTTCGTTGCATGCTTGTGTGATAGTTTTATTGGAAATTGTTTCGTGATATATACACAGAGCTGAAATATACTCATCATTCTAGGGAAATAGATGCATTGCAGTTGTTTGTAGAAAATAAATGAGCAGTACAATGAAAAGTCTTTTCCCAATCAGATCCATTTGAAAATAAGGGCACCAGAGGTCCTTTGTGTCTCATTTTGATATACTCTTTCTCATGCACTTTCTTTCTTTCGCTTTGTTTTTCTTTCATTTTGTGTCTCTTTGTTTTTCTCATCTTAGATCAGTTGGAGCGTGTGTTTTTGCGCTTGGGCCATGCTGAAACAGATGAGCAGTTGCAGGATATTATATCCAAATTCCTGCCCCCTGTACTCCTCAAATTGTCCAGTGTGCAAGAGGGGGTTCGCAAGAAAGTGAGTGTTCGAGAAAAAGACAACTGTCTGTAGGGCAGTCCGTGGAGAAAATAGATCAAACATGGAATTTTCTCCCATTTTCATGACATTTCTCATTTTATTTTACATTTAAAACTTATAAAACTTGGGGGCCTGGGTAGCTCATCGAGTAAAGATGCTGACTACCACCCCTGGAGTCACGAGTTCGAATCCAGGATGTGCTGAGTGACTTCAGCCAGGTCTACTAAGCAACCAAATTGGCCTGGTTGCTAGGGAGGGAGGGAGTAGAGTCACATGGGGTAACCTCCTCGCGGTCACTATAATGTGGTTCTCGTTCTTGGTGGGGCGCTTGTTGAGTTGTGCGTGGATGCTGCGGAGAATAGCTCAAAGCCTCCACATGCGCTGTGTCTCCGCGGTAACGTGATCAACAAGCACGTGATAAAATGTGCGGATTGACTGTCTCCGGCACGGAGGCAACTGAGATTCGTCCTCCGCCACCCGGATTGAGGCGAGTCACTACGCCACCACGAGGACTTGGAACGCATGGGAATTGGGCATTCCAAATTGGGGAGAAAAAAATAAAAAATTTTTTTTTTATTAATATTCAATAGTGTAAGACACTTCTTAAATAAGTTGAACTTCATAAGCAGCCCCTAAAGTATGCACAATAAAGATCTGTCTGTTGCCTTGTACAGGTCATGGAGTTGCTTGTACACTTGAACAAAAGGATAAAGAGTCGACCGAAGATACAACTGCCTGTGGAGACACTGTTGGTTCAGTATCAGGATCCTGCCGCTGCATCTTTTGTCACGGTATGATCGCACACACCCAAATGTTAATATCACCAACAACATGGCTGATTGAGTTGTAGCCTTAATAATAATGCTTAATTTATATAGCGCTTTTCACAAGCTCAAAGCACTTTACAAGCAACACGGGAATAAATGCACCAAAACAAAACCAAAAAAATAAAACAATACAGTATACAAAAACACAACGATCCAGGAGTCAAACGTAAAGTCCGGATTGAAAATATGGATTTGCACATATCCGACCTGACAGTTCAAACGAAATGAGCAGTAGGGGGGAAAAATAGCCACGTTTCCACTATCGGGTCAAATGAGGGCTAGTTGTGGTCCCACTGTCACTTCCGGGGCTTAATCGTGCCTACTCGGGGCCAACGGCCAAGTGCCTTTGGCCCGCCGATTACCCTTGGGCCAAAGTAGGCTAACTGGGGATTTAGGCGGGGTCCGTGTCAAAGGCTTCGCTGAGTCCGGTCTCGTTTTCCACCAAGCAAAGACCAAAATAAACAAACAAACAACAGCTTCTGTCTCCATGTTCATTTCGAGGGCTAGCTAGTGTAAGGAGGAAACGAGAAGCAGCTTTCCTGGTTCAGGTAAGGATTTATTTTCTCTGTCTGCAGCACAGTTACAGTCTCACAGTCTTGCGTTATGCACTAAGTTAATCTGCTATCACACACTGCTTCACAAAATAAACTCTCATCATTTGTAATAAAAACTCTTTGCTTCTTGTTCGGGTCTGTGGTGCCCAGGCTCTCTCTCTCTTCTATTTGCGGTGTGTCTCTATTTATGCCGCTCTCCCCGTGCTCACCGAAATTAGAGACAGGTGTTAGACATAATTTAGCTCAGGTGTAAGCGCCCTTACTGCTTTCTCTCTCTCCGGAGAGATGCTTGACCACGCCCCCGCTGCCACATATCCCCACCGGCCGACTCAGGCCGGGGCGGCATCCGGCCTGCCTACCACTCCCCCCCATTCCTGGAAAGGAAGTTGGCGACAGCCAACAGCGCCTCCGGTCTGTGGACCACCTTGAACTTAAACGGCTGAAGAGCCAGGTACCAACGGGTGATCCGGGCATTGGTATCTTTCATGCGGTGGAGCCACTGGAGTGGGGCGTGATCGGAACAGAGGGTGAAGGCCCGCCCCAACAGGTAGTATCGGAGAGTGAGGACCGCCCACTTGATGGCGAGACACTCCTTTTCTACGGTGCTGTACTTGGTTTCCCTCAAGGAGAGCTTACAGCTAATGTACAACACTGGGCGCTCCTCCCCCTCCACCACCTGCGAGAGTACGGCCCCCAGCCCCCTGTCTGAAGCATCTGTCTGTAAAACAAAAGGGAGAGAGAAGTCAGGTGAATGTAAAAGTGGCCCCCCCGCAAAGTGCAGCTTTAACTTGCGTGAACGCCCACTGACACTGCTCCGTCCACTGGACCGGATCTGGAGCTCCCTTTTTAGTGAGATCAGTTAGCGGGCTGGTGACGTCCGAATAATTAGGCACGAACCTTCTATAATAGCCAGCCAGCCGCAGGAACTGTCTCACCCCCTTTTTGGTCTTGGTCTCGGGCAGGTCGCAATCGCCACTGTCTTATCAATTTGGGGACGCACCTGCCCGTGGCCCAAGTGGAACCCCAGATACCGTACCTCCACCCGTCCAATCGCGCACTTCTTTGGGTTCGCTGTGAGTCCCGCTCGGTATAGCGATCTCAGAACCACCCTCAGATGTTGCATGTGCCGCTGCCAATCATTGCTATAAATGATTATATCATCTAAATAGGCAGCGGCGTAGGCTGAATGCGGTCTGAGGATTCGGTCCATGAGACGCTGAAACGTAGCTGGGGCCCCAAACAAACCGAACGGAAGTGTCACAAATTGGTGTAATCCAAACGGTGTGGAGAAGGTGGTTTTCTCACGGGAGATTGGCGTCAAGGGGATCTGCCAATAACCCTTCGTCAAATCCAATGTCGAGTAAAATCGAGCAGTGCCCAACCGATCGAGCAACTCATCAACGTGAGGCATTGGATATGCATCAAATTTAGACACCGTGTTGACTTTTCTATAATCCACACAGAATCGCACAGACCTGTCGCTCTTAGGCACTAGAACAACTGGGCTGGACCAATTGTTGTGGGATTCTTCTATTACCCCCATATCGAGCATTGCATCCAATTCTTCCCGAACAATTTTTTTCTTGTGTTCGGGTAATCGATAGGGGCGGCTACGTACCACGACCCCCGGCTCGGTCTCGATGTGGTGGTGGATGAGGTTTGTACGTCCCGGTAGAGGGGAGAACACGTCCGCAAACTCCTGTTGCAACCTAGCAACCTCCACGAGTTGACTAGGTGAGAGGTGGTCTCCGCAAGTGACCGGGGTGAACTGTTTATGTTTTGAACTCACCTCCGGTCCGAGCTCCGCCTTCTCGGGAACTACCGTAGCCAACGTCACGGGAACCTCCTCCCTCCACAATTTCAGGAGATTGAGGTGGTATATTTGACGTGTGCCCCCTCTATCGGTTTGTTTAACCTCATAATCGAGATCTCCCACTCGTCGTGTGACCTCAAAGGGTCCTTGCCACTTGGCGAGTAATTTAGAGCTCGATGTGGGAAGCAATACAACCATTTTATCTCCCGGTGCAAATTCCATTAGCTGAGCTCCCCTGTCATACAGTCGGCGCTGTCGTTCTTGGGCTTGGAGCAAATTCCCCTGTGTTAGCTGTCCCAAAGTGTGGAGTTTTGCTCTAAAATCAAGAACGTATTGAATTTCATTTTTGCTGTTTGAAGGTCCCTCCTCCCAGGCCTCTCGCAATACATCAAGCACGCCGCGTGGGCGTCGCCCATACAGCAGCTCGAATGGGGAGAAGCCAGTGGAGGCTAACAGGGGGTCGAGCCATTTATCCCAATTTCTAGCATCGTCTTGCACGAACTTACGAATCATGTTTTTGAGGGTTTTATTAAATCGTTCTACCAGGCCATCCGTTTGAGGATGGTATACGCTGGTGCGAATCGATTTAATATTTAACAACTCGTACAGTTCGCATAGTGTCCGTGACATAAACGTTGAGCCCTGATCGGTGAGGATTTCTTTCGGAATCCCCACCCGGGAGATTATTTTGAAGAGTGCCTCCGCAACACTGCGTGCTGAGATGTTGCGAAGAGGCACTGCTTCCGGATATCGCGTTGCATAGTCCACTAGAACCAATACAAAGCGATGTCCGCGTGCTGACTGTTCTAATGGCCCAACGAGGTCCATTCCAATTCTCTCAAAGGGGACCTCGATCAAAGGGAGAGGGCGCAATGGCGCTTTTGGGGTGGCCGGTGGGTTAACCAGTTGGCATTCGCAGCATGCCGCACACCACCTGCGGACATCGCCGCCAATGCCCGGCCAATAGAAACGGGCTATTAGATGGTTCAGTGTTTTCCTTTCTCCTAGATTACCCACCATGGGATTATAATGAGCCGCCTGGAATACCATTTCCCGATGGCTCCTTGGAATCAAAAGTTGGGTTGTATCCTCTTTAGTTTGAGTGTCCTGTGTCACTCTATATAACCGCTCATTTATAATCGCAAAATAGGGGTATGAAAGGGCAATGTCCGGCTGGAGTCGTTGACCATCGATGACTCTCACTTGGTCGAAGGCGTGTTTGAGGGTTTCGTCTCGCGACTGCTCCAAAGGGAAATCCCCCTCAGGGAATTCCCTGAGAAGGGGAGGGGTTGCAGCCTCTCCCCCTCTCTCGTCATTATGACGTGGAGCTGTCGAGGATGGCCCCGGCTCCGTCTCCCCTGCCAGAGCATCGCACATTACACATCTCCCTAATTTCGTACGGGACCCATACGCGCAAATTCCCTTAAATAAAACTCTAAAATCAGGCCAATCAGTCCCCAAAATCAGCGGATGGGTGAGGCGGGAACTAACCGCGGCCTCCACTCTATACTTTTTCCCCCGGAATTTAATCATCAGGGTCACTACCGGATACTTGTGAATATCCCCGTGTACACATTTCACCTTCACCGTTTTAGTTGTGACCAATGCCTCGGGTTGAACCAGGCGTTGGTGGATAGTGGTTTGATTACACCCGGTGTCCACCAACGCTTGGTGAGTACCCCCCTTGACACTTACCGGTATCCGGTACGCTCCGGCCCGGTCGGGGGCAGCCTGTGGGAGGTCAGAGACCCGCACCACCGTCCCCAGCTCCATCAGAGGGCACTGATCTTGGAAGTGGCTCGGGTCTCTGCACCTCCAGCAGGCCAGCCCAGGCGCTACGCCCGCACTTGCGTCGAAGGGTGCACCCCCCTGAGGGGGAGAGCAGCGGGGCATTGGAGTAGGGGAAGGTGTCGCCTCCCACAACAGGGGAACTGGTCTCAGCGGCTGAAGTCCTCCTCGTCTGCGTGGGGCAGGAACGGGACATGGAGAGAGAGCAGAACGAGAGGAGAGAGAGGAGGGGGAAGAGACAGAGGGAGGAGAGAAAATGTAGGAGGGCTCTTCCGCCCTCGGGATCGCCGCCATGTGGTCCTCCGCAAGCCGGACAGCTTCCTCCAACGACGCCGGGCGGTGGCACTGGACCCACTCCGCCATCCCTTTTGGCAGTCGATGTGTGAATTGCTCCAGTACCACCTGATCGATAATTCCATTGACATCGTGGTCCCCCGCTAGCAGCCATCTTCGGCAGGCGTCACGGAGCCGCTGGGCGAAGGCAAACGGGCGGTCGGAGCTCTCCAAATTCAAGCTCCGGAAGAGTTGACGATTTTCCTCCGGAGTGTGACCAACCCGTTGCAAGATGGCTCTCTTTAAATCTCCGTAGGCCAGGAGGCTCGTCGCTGGCAGTTGTTGAGCCGCGAGCTGGGCTTCCCTGGACAATAGTGGGATCAGTCGGGCCGCCCATTGGCCGAGCGGCCAGCCCCAGATCTCGGCAGTCCGCTCAAACAAATCCAGGAAGGCCCCGGGGTCGTCCGCCGCCCCCATTTTCTGTAATGCGGGCGGGGGTAATGGCGCGGGAGTGTCCGGGGTCGCGGCTGAGGATGCCTCCTGGCTGAGGAGGCTCTGGATCGCCTGCCGGTCCTCGGCTTGAGCGTGCAGGAGCTTGACAAACCGGCGATCTTGATCTTGTCGGAGCTCAAGCAGTGTCTGCTGGTGGCTCTGATGTAGGCCAGCGAGGGCTTGGAGGATCTCCGCCAACTGGGAGGACTCTACGGGACGACTTCCATCCATCTTCAACCCAAACTTCAATTTCCGGGTTTCGGCACCAGTGTAAGGAGGAAACGAGAAGCAGCTTTCCTGGTTCAGGTAAGGATTTATTTTCTCTGTCTGCAGCACAATTACAGTCTCACAGTCTTGCGTTATGCACTAAATTAATCTACTATCACACACCGCTTCACAAAATAAACTCTCATCATTTGTAATAAAAACTCTTTGCTTCTTGTTCGGGTTTGTGGTGCCCAGGCTCTCTCTCTCTTCTGTTTGCGGTGTGTCTATATATATGCCGCTCTCCCCGTGCTCACTGAAATTAGAGACAGGTGTTAGACATAATTTAGCTCAGGTGTAAGCGCCTTTACTGCTTTCTCTCCGGAGAGATGCTTGACCACGCCCCCGCTGCCACAGCTAGTCTCCAGAGTCTGATACCTCAGCTTGAGCTTTCCTTTTGCCTGTAAAATGGGCAGAGGTGTGTAATGTTGGCACCAGGGTGGCATATGAAATGCGGGTTTTAGGGCAGTGCTGTGGGGCTATTGGCACGATAATAGGAATTCGATTTTGGTCTCGCGGCTTGAGGTCCGAGGCTATTGGCCCCAGCTAACCAGTTGGTAGCCCTGGCTTGGACTGGCCCGTTAGTGGAAACGCGGCTAATGAGATGACTGGAGTAGTCCCTTGTGGAGTGCGGGCACAAGCAACCCGCTTCTACCATGCCAAGACAAGAACAAATTCCAGGACAACAAAAGGTGAATGCAAGCACACGATGACAACAGGCAACACGCCACGAAATCCCTCTGTCAGAGAAAGCAACAACGCTGCCATGTAGACAGGCCGGTGGAATTGGGTAGGCTGGGTGAGACACCAAAGCAGGCCGGCGGAGCTATGCAGCCTGCGCACCAGCGTGAACCACGAAAAGCGAAAGTCCATTAGAATGAAATCCCAAGAATGTCCATTTTATTGCTATGTGAAATGTAAATTTCAACAACTACAACGAGTCAGAACAAAAGACAAACAAACAGTTTCGGTGTGAAGCGGCAGCCAAACTTCTGCCCAGTCACTTCCTGTCTCTCTCTCCACTCTAATATCAACAAAGGCCCAAAAATTATCATTCTCTCATAATTTATTCAGTCTTGAGAACTATTCCTTTAAGGTCACCTTGTATCTGCCAAGGTGTCAAATTCACTTGTGTGTGTGAAGTGAGTTATTTTTTATTTTCATGGTTGACTGTGTTTTTGGCTTGCAGAACTTCACTATCATCTACATAAAGATGGGCTATCCCAGGTTGGAGGTGTCCAAACAGTGTGAGCTTGCACCTACTCTACTAACAGCAATGGAGCGCAAACCTCAGCCCCAACAGGACAGGTTAGTTTCATCTCTGTTTAATGCTAAGCAACATTTTTTTCATTATTAAAGTAGAACGTAATACATTCATTATAAAACACATTTGGTTTACACTTTTACATGTTTTTCTCATTATGTATCAGATGTTAATGATTTGGACTTTTAAAATGGCATGATTGTAGGAACAAATCTTGCATGGGACAGTTCATGATCGCAGCCTTAAGGCCTTTGCACACCAAACGTGAATGTTCGGTGTGATTTCTCGCCGTGATCAACATTTTGAATCAAAACAATAGATTCATAATGAGCCATTCTCACCTGGAGCGAACATTCGTGCCAAATCATGCAATTTTTTCTTAGCTCAGCGAATAAATGCCCTGACCAATAATATATAAGCTTTAGATCAGTGGTTCTCAACCTTTATGACTCCAAGGTCCCCCACTGTCCAAGACAATATTTGAAGGCCCCCTTGCCCGAAACTAGACTTGTCTGATTAAAACAACAATAATAGTATTTTTGATTCTAGAAGTTTCAGAAAGAAACTCCCCTTTTTCTCCCTAATTTGGAATGCCCACTTCCCAATGTGCTTTAAGTCCTCGTGGTGCCGTAGTGACTCGCCTCAATCCGGGTGGTGGAGGACGCCTCCGCATCTGAGACCGTCAATCCACGCATCTTATCACGTGGCTCAACTCACCACGCGCCCCACCGAGAGCGAGAACCACACATTATAGTGACCACGAGGAGGTTACCCCATGTGACTTTAACCTCCCTAGCAACCGGGCCAATTTGGTTGCTTAGGATACCTCGCTGGAGTCACTCAGCATGCCCTGGATTCGAACTCCCGAGTCCAGTGGTGGTAGTCAGCGTCAGTACTCAGTACCCAGGTCCCACAGCTATTTGGTTTGTTAAATGAAGCTTAACATTGTCTTTGTGTTTGTTTTTGAGTTGCCACAGTATGCAATAGACTGGCATGTCTTAAGATCAATATTAGGTCAGAAATGGCAAAAAAGAAACAACTTTCTCTAGAAACTCATCAGTCAATCATTGTTTTGAGGAATGAAGGCTATACAGTGCATGAAATTGCCAAAAAAAGATTTCATACAAAGGTGTACACTACAGTCTTCAAAGACAAAGGACAACTGGCTCTAATAAGGACAGAAAGAGATGTGTAAGGCCAGATGTACAACTAAACAAGAGGATAAGTACATCAGAGTCTCTAGTTTGAGAAATAGACGCCACACATGTCCTCAGCTGACAGCTTCATTGAATTCTACTCAACACCAGTTTCATGTACAACAGTAAAGAGAAGACTCAGGGGTGCAGGCCTTATGGGAAGAATTGCAAAGAAAAAGCCACTTTTGAAACAGACATTGGACAACAGATAATTGGAAAAGAGTGTTATGGATCTTAACCATTGAGCATTTGTGGGATCAGCTAGACTGTAAGGTACGTGAGAAGTGCCCGACAAGACAGCCACATCTATGGCAAGTGCTACAGGAAGCGTGGGGTGAAATGTCACCTGAGTATCTGGACAAACTGACTGCTAGAATGCCAAGGATGCCATTGCTGCATGTGGAGGATTTTTTTTATGTAAACTCTTTGAAGTAGTTTAAGAAGTTTTAAATGTTTTTTTTCAAATTGTAATAGTAATTTTTCACGTTATTAATGTCCTGACTATACATTGTGATCAGTTGAATGTCACTTTGGTGAATAAAAGTACCAATTTCTTTCCATAAGAGCAAAATCTGTACATTATTCCAAACTTTTGGCCGCCAGTGTATTTATTTATTTTAAGGCACAATTTACAGTAACAAACCGCACAATTATGACTTTCAGATGTTATAGCTTTTTCTGTAAAGCTGCATTAAAATGATGTGTGTTGTGGAACGTTTACATTTAATCACATTTAATTAGTAACATGCAGGGTTTTGAGCAAATATAAAACAAGTAGATGTACGTGGCAATACAATACAGTCAAATGTTTGTTTTAAACATTTGTTTGAACAGTCATTATAAGTGTGCATTACGCAGTGATTTTAAACAAATACAATCCAAGTATATACGGTAAACGTGGCAGTTGCATATAATTCGTTTTGTTCCAAATGATAATGTTTTAACCGTTAAACCATTTTTTACACTCCATTCTTTCTAATCACCCCTCAGACTGTGTATACGTGACAATACTGTCAGTCAACTTGTCCAGCAGGTGAACTGAAATAGTTGTGAAATGTCTCGAAAGTTTTCTTCCTCATTGAGCAAATCAACAACACACTTGTCATTGCTGCTTCAGCTGGTAGAGGGATGCGTTTTTATTTTTTCGATCTGCTCGCATGAGAAGACTTGTTTGTTTAGCAAACTTGTCAAGTGGTTAGTTCTTCTTCTCACCCGGTGATGGGCGGAGGGCGGACCAGCTCAAAGGTGTGTTGAGCTGCCTACCATACTGGGGTAAAATTGCTTGTCGATTAGCACCACCTATTGTAAGGCTTGAATGTGCTAATGGCGAACATTCGTTTCACTTTCTGTGGGAAAGGGCTATTCATCTGTGATTCGCCTCTCATAATCGTGTCGCATTTGGTGTGAAAAGGCCTTTAACCTTGCTCTGCAGGGTTATCAACCCTTTTAATAAATGTACTATAAGTTGTTTTGGATCAAAGCATCTGCTAATTTACTTAATCTAGCATGGTCGGCTATGTAAAACCCTGTTTATTGAAAATATAATGTAGTATTAGTATTCAACAGAATTGATGACATTGTCTCTTGTCTCTCTCCACTAGTCTGATGCACTTGCTGATTCCTACACTGTATCATATGAAATATCCATCAAAGCCATCTAAAGCTTCCCCATTTGTCCTGACGGAGAGACCCAAAACTGTACATCTGCTCCTGGAGTTCATGCTTGATGTTCTCCTGATGCCTTATGGGTATGTCAGATAGATGAGCTCAGTATGTTGTAGTTAAAGGGATAGTTCACCCAGAAATGAAAATTCTCATCATTTACTCAACCTCATGCCTTCCCAGATATGAATGACTTTCTTTCTTCAGCAGAACACAAACAAAGATTTTTAGAAGTACTTTGAAGGTCCAAAAAGCATCATAAATTTAATCCATAAGACTCCAATGGTTAAATCCATATTTTCAAAAGCGATATGATAGGTGTGGGTAAGAAACAGATAAATATTTAAGTAATTTCTGGTCGTTCTGGCCACCATTCACTTGCATTGAAAGGACCAACAGAGCTGAGATATTCTTCTAAATATCTTTGTTTGTGTTCTGCTAAAGAGAGAAAATCTTACACATCTGGGATGGCATAAGGGTGAGTAAATGAGAGAGAATTTTCAGTTTTGGGTGAACTGTCCCTTTAAGGATAATAATAATATTAATTTCTTACATTTATAATGCACTGTTCCTGGACTTCCACTTAAAGCACTTTACAGAGAATAGAAACTCCCTTCAACCACCAACAGTGCTCACTAATGCTAGATTTTTTTCACATTTTTTTTACATATTAGCTGCCGTAAGATTTTTTTTTATACTCATCTACTTTCACTATCTCTTTTCTGATATCAAGGTTTGTGTTAAGTGAGCCTCCCATTCGTCCAGCCCCCTCTTCTCCACAGGGGGGTTCTGGATCTGGAGCCGTGGCAGCACAGGGTCTCCCTCAGCCTCCTCCAGGAATGAGCGTTTACGCTGTAAAAAGAGTCATCGGAGAAGCACAGTGGAGCCCAGAACAACTTGAGCAGGTAAGCTTTGTGAGATTAGTTTGTTTAAACCTTCTGGTGGATATGTTGAAAATATCAAGCAGGCTATTAAGGTAACCTGCACCTGTTCTGTTTGCAGTGTAAGCTGGGGATTGTGAAGTTCATAGAGGCAGAGCAGGTACCCGAGGTTGAAACGGTCATTCATTTAGTTGTCGCCTCAAGTGACACCAGACACAGTGTCGCCACAGCAGCTGATCTGGAACTAAAAAGCAAGCAAAGGTGAGGCTGTCATCAATGGGATGTCCAATTACACCATGAGCTCTTGATATTGAAACTCCTCTTTTGTGATTTTGTGTTTTTTGTACAACAGCATTATTGACTGGAACAATCCACTCATCATCAACAAAATGTATAAAGTGTACCTGGGTGATATTCCACTCAAAACTAAAGTAAGTACATGCATTGAACACGATCTGTCATATATTAGATCAGACATCACTGATTTGCAGTGTTCTGAATATAGTGGATGTTTCTTATTTAGGTTGCCACGGTAAAACAGGAACTGAAGCACGAGCCGGTCAGCACCAGAGTCAAACTAAAGATTCTGCCTCATCTTCTCCGCTCCAGACTGGCTGCTGAATGCTTTCCTGCAAATATACAGGTCAGAGAGAGAAAATATGACTCAAAGAATGTAATTGCAGCTGAGAAACATGTTGAGAGAGACAGAGAGGGGTAGTCAGACAGAAGGTAGGAAAGAGAACTAGGAGGTTGATGTGGGAGGTATATTTGTACTACTTGTGTTGTACCAAGTGCACTTCTTGGCAGATAAGGTTCTTAATTACATGCTTGCAATCTGTTGATAACAACGGTCTTGTATGTGATGTTAAAACACTTCTTGTCAGTCATTCTTAATAAGAGTGTCTGCTAAATGCCTTAAAGGAAAAGTTCCCCTAAAAATGAAAATTCTGTCATGCATGTTCACATGCGAACTTGCGTCGTGTTTCGTGCTAATCGGTGAACAAGCTTTTCTCATAGAGCCCATTGTCACACAACGTACGTCAAGATTTTCACTTGATGACTTAATTATTTTCTCACAAAAACCTGTTGTATGCCTTCAGAAGAATTTGAGAGTACGTTAAAAGGATAGTTCACCCAAAAATGAAAATTCTCTCATCATTTACTCACCCTCATGCTATCCCATATGTGTATGTCTTTCTTTCTTCTGCTTAACACGAAGAATATCTCAGCTCTGTTGGTCAGTTGAATGGTGGCCAGAATTTTGAAGGTCCAAAAAGCACATAAAGGCAGCATAAAAGTAATCCATATGACTCCAGTGGTTCAATCCATATTTTCAGAAGCGATATGATAGGTGTGGGTGAGAAAAACATAAATATTTAAGCCATTTCTTTTACTGTAAATCTCCACTTTCACTTTCACATTCTTTCACAAGTTCTGGCCACCATTCACTTGCATTGTATGGACATACAGAGCTGAGATATATTTCTAAAAATATTTGTTAGTGTTCAGCAGAAGAAAGAATGTCATACACATATGGGTTGGCATGAGGGTGAGTAAATGATGAGAGAAATTTCATTTTTGGGTGAACTAATCCTCTAAGAATTTAAGTTAAATTAAGAGGACATAAAAGAAAGTATTTTCATTTTAACTACTACTTTAAATGTAAATGGTGAATCATTGGGGAATTAATCATCAGGTAATTCTGACAGCAGGTATTTCAATTTCTTGGTAAAAGCATGTTCAAAGAATGTCAATGACGGTGATTATCTGTGTTTTCAGGTGGTCTATGATGGGCTTTTTGGAGCAAACACCAACAACAAACTCCTGTCTCTCACTCTGCAGTTTGTGCATCATATCTGCATGGTGTAAGTGTGAAATAATTTATCAAACTGTCACGTAAAAAATCCAATTTAATACAATAATGTGTCATTTTGATAGGTATCACCTTTTAAAACCAAGTGTTTTAGTGCTGGACTGTTGATAGCTTCATGGAATACTTTTTGTGGAATGGTGCACATTTAGTCATTGTGATTAGCCACGATCGTAATTTGTCTTTTTATGTGAAGGTGTCCGGATACTAACAAACCACTAGGTTTGATGCTACTGAATGGGCTTACCAAGCTTATTAATGAATATAAAGAGGTAGGAGCACATTTACTTTTTAGTTGTCATTCAGATTATACTGTAGCTTATTCTGAAGTATCCAGTAAAAGTGACCTTGATTTGTTTTAAGGATCCTAAACTACTATGTATGGCGTACTCAGCTGTTGGAAAACTTTCAAGGTAAATCTTTTAAGTAACTAAAATTATGAAGAAAAAAACCCACTCTAAATTTTTTTTATAAAAGTTCCTAATGTTTCTATACGATTTTATTAAAATGCTTGATTTCCTGTATTTACTCTATGCTTCAAATAGTCGGATGCCTCAGCTTTTCACAAAAGACATTGCATTGGTACAGCAGTTTTTTGAGTCCATGTGCAAGGTTTGTTTAAGCATTTTTTACATTAGACACAGTTATTACTGTCTGACTTCTATTGTTTAATTCTTACCTTGTTTCTCTCAATTGAAACAGGAGAACGCTGATGTGCGATTGGCCATTCAGGAGGCCTTGTCTATGATGGTGGGAGCTTATGTTAACCTTCGGGGGGCGCTTCTGAACCTCATGGAAGCGCTGGTAGCTGCATATATCGGAAAGGCGAGTCATTTAACTCTCTTGAGTAAATTCAAATGTCTGTTTATCTTGTTGATGCCTAGGCTTGAAATATGCAAATACATGAAAGCAAAATCTTCTAGCTGTTCAAGCTCGATTTCATGCTTTGTTGCATTCTAAAATTTGTCAGACCAAAATTCATTATTCTAAGTGCTGTTGCATGGACTGCTATAGCGGACATTAGAATAAACTGTCTTCTGTGGGAAGTTCTTCCTTTCAGGTCATCTACAGTCATGGCGGAGCAATAGTTTGAAGAGAATCTTGCTGAGCAAGTTTAAGTCTACATGTTTATAGCTAGCTACCTAAAAAATTTATCTTCCGTGTTATTGGCACAGACATTTGATAGTAACTTTGTGACCCCCTTAACCTCTTAAACTCTACGGACCTACCTACATGTCCGTGGTCGGGGTCAGAAACCTGCGATAAGTTTACCCTTACATTTTAAAAGTCCCCAGATACACAAGTTATTCATGTGGTAGCATTTGAAAGCTTAGAATCTGAACTTTTCATAGAATATCATCATTTGTTACGTAGAATAACAAAATAAAACTAGAAAACCACAGTGTCGCAAATGAGTGCCACATTGAGGTGATGATATAGAAAATATGAGTATGAATATAAAATTCTTTCACATAGCACTTAAATTGAGAAGCACAGACTATACATTTATACAGCTCTAGAAAAAAAAATAAGAGACCACTGAAAATTTATCAGTTTCTCTAGATTTACTATTTATAGGTATGAGTTTGTATAAAATGAAAATTTTTGTTTTATTCTGTAAAGTTCTGACAACATTTCTCCCAAATTCCAAATAAAAATGTTGTCATTTAGAGCATTTATTTGCAGAAAATGACAACTGCTCAAAATAGCAAAAAAGATGCAGTGTTTTCAGACCTCGAATAATGCAAAGAAAACAAGTTCATATTCATTTTTAAACAACACAGTACTAATGTTTTAACTTAGGAAGAGTTCAGCAATCAATATTTGGTGGAATAACCCTGATTTTCAATCACAGCTTTCATGCGTCTTGGCATGCTCTCTATCAGTCTTTCACATTGCTGTTGGGTGACTTTTATGCCACTCCTGGTGCAAAAATTCAAGCAGCTTGGCTTTGTTTGATGGCTTGTGGCCATCCATCTTCCTCTTGATCACATTCCAGATGTTTTCAATGGGGTTCAGGTCTGGATCAGCACTGCTCTGTTGTTGACAAACACTCAGAATGCACGTGGCACTGCTGTTTTCAGTGCTGTGGCTCGCAATATGCAAATCTCAGGTGTAGATGTTTGATTTTTTTTTTTTTTTCGCTTAAAACGTGTATTAAGAACGGCATCAGAGGAGCATTTCAGCTTATGCAAAGCATACCTAGCCTACACACACAAATTTGAAGTTCTACTTGGAGTGTTCCACCAAAATAAAAGCCGAGATAAAAAGTAAAGTTAAAAGTGTACGACTAAAATTGTATTATTGTATAATATAACTATATTATTATTATTATTATTAACAATAATAACAGTAACGATATATTACAAATTACAATCATATTTAAATTAACTGAGTAATGTGATATACAATCAGAATTAAAGTGAACACAAAAGAAATCCACTAAAGAATCCAGTCCACATGTGCCAATAGAACTGACTTTATGTTCACTGAAGATTTTCGCTGGAATTACTCTTAACTTTGCTGCTGCATTTTCCCATAGAGAAGTTAACAAAAAAAAAAAAAAAAAAAAAGGTTTTCTTAATAGGTTACAAATTTTTGTAATTCTTCTCTTTTATAATGAAATGTGTAGTAATAGAAAAAGAGGTTTTGGTGCATCCCTATTAATATCTTCTAAAATTTGTTCAATGATTCCAAACCAGATTTGGTTTTGGTGCATCACTAATACATTATAATGATTTATTTTGTGTAACGTTATGTCCTGTTGCTTATTGTTTTGTGTTAGCCGGAGGTGCAGGTGCGTCAGGTAGCAATGAAGTTTGCCAGTACAGTGTTTGCTCCTGATCACGTGGCCTCTAGATATCTCTTACTGCTGGCTGCAGGAGATCCGTAAGTATAAATATACTTTGATTCTGTAGTGTTTTGAAGTTTTAAATTAAGTGTTGTCATTAAACCTTATTCATCATATAGCCGTGAGGAGGTGTCTAGAGAGGCCCAGCGTGCACTTAGGTCTCCCCCATCTAAGACGACAGAAAAGGAGGGATCAAGACCCATGCCGTCCTTCCCTGAGATGGTCTACTACATTCAGGAAGAGGTGCAGTGTTCTGATTTGTCATTGCAGGATATTTTTGAGCTTGGTTTCAAATTAATTTATAGATATAGTGGCTAAACTTAATTGTGATTTTGTTAGGCTGCAAAGAGATTGAAGACTCCTGCAAAATACATAGCTGGTACTTCCACGCTGCCTTTTAACCCTGCTACATTTGGGGAGGTAAATTCTGTAGAAGTCTGAGGACTTATCCCATTATTGCTTGAATGGATGAATATGCAATATTTATGCATGATGTTAACAAATGTATTTCTTTTCCATTTCCTCAGATAGTTCTTTATCTTAGAATGTGTCTAGCTTATAGCGCTGGAGCCACACCCACTTCTCAGAGCCTGATTGACATGCAGGATGATGCTCCTCTTATTGGACGCTATGTTCAATCAGTGCTGTTCAATGAAGATCCTCCTTCCTCCACCCCTAAAGGAGGAGAGGCCAATCCAGTTCAAGTATACATGGATTTACTACAACAGCTGCTGTCTGCTGTTGGAGGTGAGGGAAATTAGACATGATGGTTTTTATATGGGTGGTTGGTATGACAGTATATATACAGTATATTCAGTGTAACAGTAAAAATTGGTAGAAATTTTGCTATACTGCTTATACTGTGGTATATTAAGAAAATCTCACACCAAACAGAAAAGAATAGTTCCAAATAAAAAATGAAATAATTACTTGATTTAGTACCTTTCTTTTGTGAAGTGTTCAGTTCACTGGATTAACAAAAATAGACACTGATACATAATTATGTAATATCTAAAACATATTTTAAATTGAATTTCAAGTAAAAAATTATCATATCGTATACCGTTATATAAAATGTTTCATATGGTGATATAAGATTGGTCATACTGCCCACCTCTAATTCTAAATAATACTACTTGCATAACTCAGAAACTAGTTAATAGTTTGCAATAATGATATTATAGTAGTGCAATAATCTGTGCAATAATGTGAAAATCTCATATATTTTTACTTGGAACAAAGTCTTTAGGAAATGGATTATTGTAGATATATTGTGTGCTTTGACATAAAGTTTGTCTAATGCAGGGATTCCAGTGATGTACTGTCTTTTGGAAGTGGTTTCTGTGTGCCCAGAAAAACTTGCTCCCAAGTTTGCAGAGAAAATTGACTGGATAAAAGTAATTCATTCATGTAATCTCCTCTACCTTTAAGTATGTTTGACTTTAAAAATGTATTTATTTGACAAATGAATCATATTTGTTTTACAGGGTCTCATGAACACTAATAAAGAAGATCTGCGTGAGTTGGCAGCTCAGTTGTATGCCGTGGTTGTCTCTTCTATGTCTGGAAATGAACTTAAAACTGCTGTTCAAAATCTGATCAAGACAACTAAAGACACTCATGTATGTTACACAACTTTTATTTACACATTTTCTAATTCAGTGTTCAGAAAGTAAAGGTGAAAGGTTTTTCAGTTGACCATATGAACGATTTATTGTCTTTTTAAAAACAAAGAAGACATTGCTGACCTTTATAATTTAGAATTATAAACCATTTTGTATTTATAATTGTCCTCTGGGGGCAATGCATTTGTTCCAAAGATCATAATGTTTATGTAGTTTTCATTTGGCTGTACTGTTCTCTTGTGAAACTCAAGAGTCCTGAGACTCAGCATGGTGCCATCTTGGCTCTGGGCTACATGGTGGGCAGGTACATGAGTAAGAGACGGTGCCTGATGCCTAATGAAGCCACTCCCAAAGAAAATGAGGAACTAATTGCCATGGCAACAAAAACCATTGGTATGATTTTCTGCTCATGAATAACACCTGAAACTTTGTTTCAGTGGACATAGTTAACTATTGCAATAATAAAAAATATGGCATTTTTGAACAAAGTTACCAGTGTTTGTGGTTCTGTAGGTTCATTTTTGGAAAGCGATGCTCTTCTGTTGACTGTTGCTGCGGTGACCGCATTGGGTGAGATTGGGCGGAACAGCGTCCTGCTGATACCAGCAGATGGAGATGGCTTCACCAAACTTAGTCTAGTGGATAATCTGCTTGCCAGGATCCCCTCTGGCAAAGAGACTGGCAAGGTAAAATATAAACCCACCTACTCAGATAGTGAATGTGATGGTATTATTGCTGTATGCATTTTTTTTTATCCTGTTAGCTAAGAGCTTCTGGATAGATCATTAAACTTTCACACTGTCAAAGTGAAATTAAGAGATTTGGGGGGGGTTTTGCTTTTGTTTTGGTTTGTATGGAACCAGTTATCTATGGTTTGTGTTGTCAGATGAAAGAACGAGCCATTCAGACGCTTGGGTTTCTGCCAGTGGGAGATGGAGAATTCCCTTATCAGAAGAAAATATTGCAGGGCCTCATGGATTCAGTAGAGGTGATGTTTACCATCTTGCTGCATGGCATACAATATGGACTGTTTGTTTCTTACTTGTCGAATAAAAGATTTGTAGTGTCTGTTGGAGATGAGATGGCCTCCTCTTCAACAATAAATTGTGGTGTTCCGCAAGGATCTCTGTTAGGGCCAATTTTGTTTTCTTCTCTATATTACTGCTTGGTTCAGTGATTTGAAAATACAACATACATTTTCATTGCTATGCAGATGACCTACAACTGTATTTGTCGTTGAATCCTAATGATCTGACTTATTTAAATATTCTTCAAGCTTGTATAGCAGATATAAAAAATTGGATGGCATGTAATTTTCTTCAGTTAAATTCTGATAAAACAGAGGTTGCTATAATCGGACATGGTGTAAATAAAAAGAAAGTCAGATCGAGTCAGCAGTTAAACAGGTGGTCCTAAATATTCAGCATGTGGTGAGAAATATTGGCGTCTATTTTGATACAAATTTAAATTTTGAAAATCATGTTAGGAAGTTAGTTCAGTCTTGTTTTTATCAGCTAAGAAACATTTCCAAGGTGAGACATGTTTTGAGTTTTAGGGATACAGAGAAGCTTGTACTTGCTTTTATTTTGTCTCGCCTTGACTATTGAAATTCCCTGTTGTCAACGTTAAATCAACGCACTTTAGCACGGCTACAATCAGTGCAAAATGCTGCAGCTACGAGTATGGAACAGCCTGCTCTGGGGTATTAGATCCGCTGAATCTGTATCTGTTTTTAAGTCTCGTTTAAAAACTAATTTGTATAGACTTGCTTTTACTACTTTGTGAATTTTTGTGTGTGTGTTTTGGTTTTATATTTTGTAAAGCACTTTTTGCTAATTTGCTAAAAGGTGCTATACAACTAAAGTTATTAGTTATGGAAAGCCAGATAGACCATTTTAATATACTTTTTTGTTCAGCAAGTTTAGTTTCCAAAAGACTGTTATAAGCCTAGTTTCGCACAAGGTTTTTGCCAGCATAGTGCAGTCAATTCATATAATGTCAATTCATGAAATGTGAGTAAATTGAAAGAAAAAAGAAAAAAAATGTGGCTGTCTCTTCACCTTTTTTTTATTTTATTTTTTTTAGTTGATAAATTATTTGTTTTCTTATTATGTCTTCAGGCCAAGCAGGTGGAGCTGCAATTTACAGTGGGAGAGGCTTTAACTAATGCTGCTATAGGAAGCTGTTCTGGAGCGGCCCGAGATGTGTGGACGTGCACAGAAGATCAGTACTGCCCCCCTGACAGTGAGTGTCTGTGTGTGACAAGGAGCTTTTGTGTTCATACAGGACTCACTCTAACATGTTTCTACTTTTGTCTCCCCCTCTTTCTCAGATGAAAAGAATAATGATATAGTGTCATGGGTGTTGAACTCTGTCTTGGCTAAATACATACCGAGTCCAAACCCTCACGTTCGGCAGGCTGCCTGCATATGGCTCCTGTCTCTAGTCAAGAAACTCAGCCATCACAAAGAAATACAGGTAAACACACAAAATCTCTTTCTGTAATACACACATACAAAAAGAAACATTCAAATTATAAAATGTCCATCCTCTCTTTGTCTGTAATAGTCTCACCTGAAAGAGATACAGGTGGCCTTTATCTCCATCTTATCTGATCCAGATGGTGAGTGACAAATCTCCTTTATGTTGCTGCTCATTGAAGGTCAGATAAAGGGTACCATCTTCAACTGTCTTATGTATTGACAGAGTATCTAAATCCAGAGAGCTTAGTGATGATTTGTGTGTGTAGAACTCAGCCAGGATGTTGCATCTAAAGGACTTGGGTTGGTTTATGAGCTGGGAGGAGAACAGGATCAACAGGAACTGGTGTCAACCCTTGTGGAAACGCTCATGACTGGTAAAAGGTATTTATAAACTTATTTATTTCTGATTTTTTTCATTCTTATTCACTTTTGAAAAGCACATTCTGTGCGTTTACCCTCTCACTCTTTTCACTTCTGCTCACTCGATTTGTTGTTTGCTCATTCAACACGCTCAAGATTACTTAAATGCAGCACTGGTCCAATTGGGCAAGTTTCGTTCTGTCATCCTGCTCAAAATCCAGCCATCCTTATTTTTGAGCACTGTAATCAGTATTAATATGATTAGTCATAAATCGCTTTTGCTTACCAAGCACCTGATGATTGAAAAAGACAGGGCTCTTATAGAACTACTCTATTAACTACTAATCAATTATATCACATAGTAATATATCTCAGAATAAAGACTGACATACTGTGAAGTGCATTATGGCTAGAGTCTTTTGTGAGCTGTGGGATGTTTGTGTTTTCAGAGTTAAACATGCCGTTTCAGAGGACACTGAAGTCTTCCAGGGGGAGTCCCTTGGTAAAGCACCTGATGGGTAGGTCCTTCTTTTAGTTGATTTATTTTGTTGAATTTTGTTTTAGATTTTAAACATTTTTAGGGAGATAACCTTCACAAAACTGTCATAGTTTTCTTATCCTCATGTTGTTCCAAACATGTATTACTTTTATCACTTATGCACAATTATGTATAGTGCTTCACTTTAAAGATTAAGCTTAAAAGGACTCAAAAAGTATCATCATCATAAAGTAGTCTGTGTGACTTCTGCAGCATGTAAGTCTTCTTAAGGCATATGTTAAGATTTGGTGAGAAACAACCCAGAATTTAAGTAATTTATCAGTAAAAATCTTGTTGTTCGGTGCACGTTCATGTGCTATGACAGAAACTCATTTACAGTGGCACTAGTGTTCACACGAGAACTTGTGGTGTTTTTAGGTGTTTAAGTAATTTTTTTTCTTTAAAACCTCTCCTTATGTGTTCTGCATAAGGAAGAAAGTCAAGAGTTTTCATTTTTGGGTGAACTATTCCTTCACCAAAAATGTAATTTACTTTAACACTCATGCCATCCCAGATGTGTATGACTTTCTTTCTTTTGCAGAACACAAATTAAGATTTTTAGAAGAATATCTCAGCTCTGTAGGTCCATATAATGCAAGTGAATGGTGACCAAAACATTGAAGCTCCAAAAAGCAAAAGTAATCCATAAGACTCTTGTGGTTTAATCCATGTCTTCTGGAGCTATCCAGTTGGTTTTGAGTGAGAACAGACCATAATATAACTCCTTTTACAAAAAATCTTGACATCTGCAGTTTTCTTGGCGATCATTATTTCAAGCTCGATTACACTTTCTAGTGCCATCTAGCGCTCTGCGCATGCGTCAAGCACTAGGAAGTGCAATCAAGCTTGAGATCACGATCGTGCCTAGAGACTGCAATGTCAAGATGTACAGTAAAAAAGGAGTTATATTTTGGTCTGCTCTCTCCCAAAACTGATTAGATCACTTCAGAAGACATGGATTAAACCACTGGAGTCTTATGGATAACTTCTGTGCTGCTTTTATGTGCTTTTTGAGCTTCAAAGTTTTAGACACCATTCAGTTGCATTGTATGGACGTACAGAGCTGAGATATTCTTCGTATAGAAAATCTACATTTGTGTTCTGCAGAAGAAAGAAAGTCTTACAAATCTGGGATGGCATGAGGGTGAGTGAATGATGAGAGAATTTTCATTTTTGGGTGAATTATTCCTTTAATGAAATCTCTGGACTAGATGTTTTTTTTTTTATCTTTAATGTCATGTGTATATATTTTACTTTGGTAGGCACGGACTCTCCACCTACAAGGAGCTGTGTTCGTTGGCCAGTGATCTAAACCAACCAGATCTCGTTTATAAGTTCATGAATCTAGCCAATCACCATGCCATGTGGAATTCTAGGAAGGTATGCAATGTTAATCAAAATGTGACTGCTTATAACTTTAATCAAGTATTTTTTATTTTTTTAATCACTCTAATAATAGCTCAGAAGTCAGAACTGTAGTTGATATCATTTAAAGATTGTTGTTTCTTACTGTGCTGAAGGGGGCAGCATTTGGGTTTAACATCATTGCTGCAAAGGCAGGTGAGCAGCTGGCCCCTTTCCTGCCTCAGCTGGTTCCCCGCCTCTATAGATACCAGTTTGACCCCAACCTGGCCATCAGACAGGCCATGACAAGCATTTGGGATGCTCTCGTCACGGATAAAACCATTGTAAGAAAACATTAGTCAGAAAAGTAAATTCAATTGCATTAAAGATATTGGGACACTACACTATTTACTTCAATGTAAAACTGGATAGTTTGTCTTTGTTTTTTTTTAACAGGTGGAGAAATATTTTAAGGATATTCTACAGGATGTTATATCCAACCTCACCAGTAACATGTGGAGGGTGCGGGAGTCAAGGTAGCATGTCTAGATAGGAGGAAATTGGAGCTCTGTTCTTACTAGCCTATCTAGGTCATGTTACAATATCCAAGGGCTTTATCATTTCAGCTGCTTGGCTCTGAATGATCTGATTCGTGGGAGGCAGGCAGATGAAATCATCGACTGCCTATCAGAAATCTGGGAGACACTGTTCCGGGTCCTGGATGATATAAAGGTGAGAAATAAAAGTCTGTGGTATGTTTTGTCATGTTCTGACCTCATCTGATAGCTGTGCTTTGCCTTAAAGGTTCACCTAAAAATAAAAATGATGCCACATGTTACTCAGCCTTGTGTCGTTCCAAACACTTATGTCTTTCATGCTACAAGAAAGGAGATATTTTGTAGACTCTTTCTGTTGCTTTAGTCTATTATAAGTCCATATGACTTGTGTGCTATATTCCAAGTTTTCTGAAGCCTTATACTTTGTGTGGAAAATGTTCCATGGAAGAAAAAGGGTTCATATGGGTTTGAAACAACCTGAGGCTGAGTAAATGATGGATGAACCATTCATTTACAATACAGATATTTTATTTTGACACCCTTATTTTCTTCTTGTTTTAGGAGTCTGTTCGTAAGGCAGCAGATCTGACTCTAAAGACTCTCAGTAAAGTGAGTTGCTGAACTAAATCATATTGCTACTACTTCATTGACTTTCCATTCTCTGAGACACCACAGGTACTGATGTATGTGTATGTTTTTCCAATAGGTGTGTGTGCGCATGTGTGAATCGACAGGTGCTACTGCTCAGAGGACAGTGGCCGTGTTGTTGCCAATCCTACTGGACAAAGGCATCGTCAGCAATGTAGCTGAAGTGCGAACTCTCAGGTAAGAACACACACATTCACCAGCCATACACCCTAGATGATTATGTTCAGAGTAAATGTGTGAGTGTTGTTGTGTTTTAGTGTCCAGACTCTAGTGAAGGTCAGTAAGACAGCAGGCAGCCGTCTGAAGCCTCATGCTCCTCGACTAATCCCCGCTCTGCTTGAGGCCCTGAGCGTGCTGGAGCCGCAGGTGCTCAACTACCTCAGTCTGAGAGCCACAGAGCAGGAGAAGGTGAGCAGAAGCTCTGAAATCAGCTCCTTTGGATTTGTCTACACTGCAATGCCAAACAGTTAAACTTTGCATTCATAGTTCATTAAATCTACCAAACTTTATTTCACATTTTTTGTTATCTTATGCTGCAGAGTGCCATGGATGCCGCTAGGTTAAGCGCAGCCAAATCCTCTCCTATGATGGAAACTGTTAATATGGTAAAAAAAAATCACAAACACAAAAACTATATATAGTGGAAATTGAAAGCACATATGACCACATCGCATTTGTAGTGTAAACGCTATTCTGTCATGATGGATAATGGCGAAGGAAAATGTATAAACATTGCCAGTTACATGCAACCTTTAAGGAGTAGTTCACCCCAAAAATAAAAAAAACCTGTCATAATTTATTCACCTTCATGCCGTTCTAAACCCATATGACTTCGTATCCTTCTATGAAGCACAAAATGAAAAGCTTAAAAAAACAACACAAAAGCTTAAAGCATTTCAAAAGACCCAAAATTATCAAAGTAGCACGTGCGACCCATGCATCATATTCCAAGTCTTATGAAGGCATACGATAGGTTTTGGTGTGAAACAACCCGAAATTGTAATCCTTTTTCAATGAAAATCTTGATGTTTATTGCGTGTTCATGAGCGCTATGAGAGAAGAGTTTTATAAGACACGCATGTCCAATATCTAGTTATTTATTATGTTCCTGATGGCTAAAAGGCATATAATTACTTGCATCAGTATGTGTATAGACGCATTTACGGGATGTTTATGGTTGATAAGTGTGATGATTTTATGCCCTGTGTGTGTGTTTTAGTGTCTGCAGCACTTAGATGTGTCTGTGTTAGGAGAGCTTGTTCCTAAACTCTGTGAGCTACTAAAGAGTGGAGTTGGTCTTGGAACAAAGGTACACGCTGCTACATGTTTTGTCAATTATACACACACCCACACGTAAACGCACTCGAGCTAACAGTTGTGTATACTTTTATAGGGAGGATGTGCCAGTGTGATTGTGTCATTGTCAGTGCAGTGCCCTCAAGATCTCGCACCATATTCAGGTATCGCACACTTAACAGATCAGAAAAGCTCTACTGTTAAGTTTGTAAGTCATAAACATCTGTGTGTTTTTTGTTTTTTTTGTCTTTTTTTTCAACAGGTAAACTCATGAGTGCACTTTTGAATGGGATCAATGACCGCAGTAGTGTCATTCAGAAGTCGTTGGCCTTCGCCATTGGACATCTGGTCAGGGTATGAAAACATATGTATACATACACACTTATGTGCAGTTGAAGTCAGAAGTTTACATACACTTAGGTTGAAGTCATTAAAACAAATTTTTTAACCACTCCACAGATTTGTGAGCAAACTATAGTTTTGGCATTTTTTACAAAAATGTAACTATTTGGCCATAATGACCATCGTTATGTTTGGAGGAAAAAGGGTAAGTCTTGCAAGCTGAAGAACACCATCCCAGCCGTGAAGCATGGGGGTGGCAGCATCATGTTGTGGGGGTGCTTTGCCTCAGGGGGGACTGGTGCACTTCACAAAATAGATGGCATCATGAGGAAGGAAAATTATTTGGATATTTTGAAGCAACATCTCAAGACATCAGCCAGGAAGTTAAAGCTTGGTCGCAAATGGGTCTTCCAAATGGACAATGACCCCAAGCATACCTCCAAGGTTGTGGCAAAATGGCTTCAGGACAACAATGTCAAGGTATTGGAGTGGCCATCACAAAGCCCTGCCCTCTATCCAATGGAAAATTTGTGGGCAGAACTGAAAAAGCGTGTGCGAGCAAGGAGGCCTACAAACCTGACTCAGTTACACCAGTTCTGTCTGGAGGAATGGGCCAAAATTCCAGCAACTTATTGTGAGAAGCTTGCGGAAGGCTACCCAAAATGGTTGACCCAAGTTAAACAATTTAAAGGCAATGCTACCAAATACTAACAAAGTGTATGTAAACTTCTGACCCACTGGGAATGTGATGAAAGAAATAAAAGCTGAAATAAATCATTCTCTCTACTATTATTCTGACATTTCACATTCTTAAAATAAATTAGTGATCCTAACTGACCTAAGACAGGGAACGTTTTCTACGATTAAATGTCAGGAATTATGAAAAACTGAGTTTAAATGTATTTGGCTAAGTTGTATGTAAACTTCTGACTTCAACTGTACGTATAAATGTATTTCAAGCTGAACTTTGAACCTGAAGCAGCTGCAAAACTAAAAATATCAATACTCCTTTTTTTCCCCCCATTCAGACAGCCAAAGACAGCAGTGTTGAGAAGCTTCTGCAGAAACTGAACACCTGGTACCTGGAGAAAGAGGGTACGAGGAACTGTCTCTCCCATTAAAGGTTTAGTTCACCCTAAAAAGAAAATTCTTTCATTCATTCACCCTCATAATATCTGAAACCATATGACTTGCCTTCTTCCATGGAACACAAAAAAACATTTTGAAGAGTGTTCATGCTACACTTTACCCTAGCAAAAAAAAAAAAAACGTACAATTACCAGAGGCTGTCAAGCACCTAAAGGTCAAAATAGCACCATAAAAGACAAGTCCATATGATTTGTGTGCTGTATTCCAAGTCTTCTGAAATTAAAGTTATTATTCACTGACATCTTCCCTTAAAGGAACATTCTAGGTTCAATGCAAGTTAAGCTCAATTAACAGCATTTGTGGCATAATATTTATAAACACAAAAATACATTTTGACTTGCCCCTCGTTAAAAAAAAAGCAAAAATCTGGGTTACAGTGAGGCACTTAAAATGAAAGTGAATGGGGGCCAATCCGTAAACTTTAAAATACTCACTGTTTCAAAATTATAGCCAAAATACATAAACAATATGCATGTTAACATGATTTTAGTGTGATAAAATCACTTACTAACCTTTTCTGTGTAAAGTTATAGCCAATTTTAAAACTTCATTGCCATGACGATGTAATGTCAACAAGCCCTAAAACCTTTAAATGACTGTAAAAATTGTTTAAAAAATAACTTTACAGCTCAAGTAATACATGAGTTTCAACAGAAGAATTGATGTGTTTTTATTAGTGCTGTCAGTCGATTAAAAATGTTATCACGATTAATCATATTTTTTTGTTTTTTGTTAATCCCGATTAATCGCAGATTTTGAAAGTGCTGAAATTTGACACTATATGTACACTTCTTGTCAAAATGAATTTATTTACAATATAATGCTTCATTAAAATTTTCCAAACAAACCTTGGAAATGCACTGAAATAGCACCAATTCAAATTTCCCAGAGTCTAAGTGGGAGTTGACTAATTAAAAGAACTAGTTTCCCCATTGGTTGCATATTCATTGCAATGGGCATTAAATTCTTCCACAATATTAATCTGCCGGTAGACTTCTGCTGTCAGCTTTGCTACAGCAATCGTGAAGCTGTGTTCATGATTTCAGGGTACCCGCGGGTCCTTAAAGTCTTACATTTACTTTTTAAAATTTAAGGCCATAAAAAATTCTTCAATTACAAGCCTTTCAAATCGTGGTGCTTCCTTATTTCACATCACCTTTGAAAAGAATTGTAAAGATAACAGAACTACTCAGCTGCAGAGTTACACCTGTTATATCTCTCATCTCCACCTCAATTGAGCTCCATCTGACTTACAGGTATTTTCTCTGACATCTGAATCGGTCAATTAAAAAAATAATAATATACAAAACAATGATAATATAATTATATAAATATTAATAATATATATTACATAATATGAAAATATATTATCATATTTAATATTTAGAATATAATCTGTTTATGCAGCATAGTTCTCTGTCATACTTTGAGTCTGGTAACATTTTCAATACATTTTGTCAACTTTAAACAGCATTTTTAAGGTAACTGACGAGTTTGAACTTTTACTTGAGATATTTCAAACAAAAATGAAAATTGTCATCACTTACCTTCATGCTGTTGCAAACCGTGGATATCAAAAGTAGATATTAGGGAGTTTCAGTCACCATTAACTTTCATTGAATGAAAAAAAGATGTTGTGACAGTGAATGGTGACTGAGACTAAATGTTTTGCTTAACGTCTCCTTTTTTGTTCCACGGCAGAGAAAAATTCATACAGACTCATGGGTTAGCAGTGATGACAGAAACTGAATTATTAAATAAACTGCCCTTTAACTACCTGTTAAAGTATTTGTTAAAGGTATCTGCCAACAAAAAAATATGTAAATGTTATGGATGAAATTACTTAGACGTCCGGGTTCTTTCGAGCAGCAGATTTCAATGGTGGAAATAGGCAGCACTGCAGTTTAAATAATCTTTTAAGCTTTATAGTATGTAATAATATCTTTTAATGTTAATAAAAGTTATTATAAATGGTTTATCTATGGTTTACAGTGAAGAAATTGTGAGGGTTCTTTTCTGAAAATATCAGAAAAACAAGTTTAATCTTGGTTCAATGAGCCTGTATGATTTTGTCAGACATGTAACAGGTTGATGAATAAACATCCTCACATGTTTAACATGCTTCTAAAGCCCAAGAAATGTGATATATAAAAATAAAAACTACCACTAGAAATGCAATATGTGTCTTTACTGCTTAAATTATTAACCCACATACAATAAATAATAATATTCTTCAGTATGATCGTATTCCATATCAAAACTTAATAACAGCTGTTTTCGATTGAACAATATTATTTACTTCATTCAAAATAAATGCAAAGAAAATTTTCACTGTATGACATTATTTTTATTAACGTATCCTTTCACAAACAGTAGTCCCATGCGCGGCGGTGGTGGAGATGGGTCCCGTTCCTCCCGTTATATCATATATGGTGGTCTTGTTCATCGTTAGATCATATTTGACCTCATATCTGTCACAGTGACAGCACTTTGGAAATTAAAAAAAAGCAGTTTACAGTCAGAGTTAACAATTTCTTTTAATTTTAAAAAGTTAATATCAATCAACGGCTGCTGCGGGTCAACTTTTTGGGCAGTTTCAATGCAGTTTGAGCGAAGCGCCCATAGACCGCAGTTCTTTTCTGGGCAACCAAAAGAATCCGGAAGGGGTGGGGCAGAGTGTTTGTTTGTAAACGGTAACTTCATCTATTCAGCACATGCTAGACCTTATTCACAGCAGCGCCATATCTGTATATATATTTTTGAGGAGAATGACAGCGAGGCTGTAAGGGATAGACTTACAGTCTCTTTGATGAGCTGTACTGCAGTTTAAAGTGTTTTTGGAACGTTCCGCAGACAAAATATTGAAAATATATATTTTTAAGAACACTCAGTGGACAAAAAACTCCAGACAACATGAGTTGTGGAAAATCAGATGGGATCTTGGAGCTTTTTACAGATTTGTTCTGTGTGTGACATTGAAGAGATAAGTCTATTCCTCATAGCCTCGTTTCCATTCCCATTAAAAATCAAACATGGCACTACTGTGAATAAGGTCTATTGCATCACGTCTTGCTGGAAACAAGTGACTAAAGAGAAGGGTCACAATATAGACTACATATATATATATATATATATATATATAAAAAACATGTCCAGAGACATCCAAGTAGCTTCAGTGGTTTTGTATTAACCTGCTAATTAATTATTTTATGTGTTTTTATTATTATTATTATTGTGAAAGTGGTCTTAATTTTTTCTTTTGTTTGGCCTTAAAAATCTTAAGTCTTAAATGTCATTCCTTCGAACCTGCAGATACTCTGTGATTCGCATCAGAGCGTCAACGCCAGCGTCAAGCGCCGCTTTGAAATCTACATGAAAAGCGCTTGCAGACAAAAACGTCTCATTCTGCTTTTTGGTGATAGTTAAGATTTGGTGTGCTTCTGTGGTAATTAAAATGTGCCTTAGGCTGAACAATTGATTTCTATCACAAGTCTCATATGGACTTGTTTTGTACATCAAATAGCGCCTTCGTCATTTTATCACTGACAGGGAAGCACTGTCAGAGATTCAACAACCTCTGCGGCTCTATCATAGAAAGAGCATAATGTTCAACTAGCGTGTTACGACAGTACCGCCCATAGCATGTCTATGGGACCGTGCATTATGCTATTTTATGGTAAGCTTGTAGGCTCATCGTGGTACAAGGGCTCTGGCACTGTGTGTGTGTGTGTGTGTGTGTGTGTGTGTGTGTGTGTGTGTGTGTGTTTGTAGTGTGCGTCAGTGTAATGAATCCAGGCGGACACATTACAAGGTTCCGCCCTTCACACCAGTGTTTATGCTGTATTAATGGTAAATGCATTAATCGCGATTTAAGAAAAATGAATGCGTTAAACTTTTTAAATTAATCGAAATAAAATGTGTTAATGTGTTAATTCTGACAGCTCTAGTTTTTATAAAATTATAAGCTTCACACTTCTGCTTTTAAACCCTCAAAAAATTGGCCCCATTCACTTCCATTGTAAGTGCCTCACTGTAACCTCGATTTTTGCTTTTTTTTAAAGAAAAGGACAGACGAGTCTAAATAATTTTTTCTGGTAATCAACATTATGCCACAGATGCTGTCGATTGAGCTTAACTTGTATTGAACCTGGAATATTCCTTTAAGAAGACATGGAATTTTCATTTATGGGTGAACTATTCTGAAATGTATATTATACAGTAAATCCTTGTGTTATATAGATTTGTGACATGTTTTTCTGTGACTTTTAGAGGCGCTGTATAAGTCGTCGTGTTGTCTGGTGGTTCATGCCATCAGTCATTACAGTCCTGATGTGCTGAAGGCTCATGCAGGAGTTGCTCTCCCGCTGGCATTTCTGGGCATGCACCAGGAGCCTGAGGAAGAGAAAGGAGAGAACTCTGAGGCCAACCTGTGGACTGAAGTCTGGCAGGAACACGTACCTGGTATGTTCCGATATATAACCCTTGGACAAAGATCTGTATAGAATTAATGGACAGATTTCTGCATATGATGTTATTATTTGTGGTGCTGAAGGTTTGGTGTCATTACTCATCCCTATAAGTCCCAGGTAGATACTGTATATTAAAGTGTGTGTGTAAATGGCTTAAAAAAGTGCACAACTCTTTAAAAAAGAAAAAAAAAAAAATTACGAATTTATCTTTATTTTGTGTGTGTGTGTATTTTGCATTCTCTCCTCTCTTTAGGCAGCTTTGGGGGAATCAGACTGTACATGACAGAGCTTATAGCCATTACTCAGAGGGCTCTGCAGTCTCAGTCCTGGAAGATGAAGGCTCAGGGTGCTGCTGCCATGGCATCTATAGCTAAGCAACAGACGGGCTCACTGGTTGCACCTCACCTGGGCATGGTGTTGAGTGCACTACTACAAGGTCTCGCAGGACGCACCTGGGCTGGGAAGGTGATACATCCCTCTTAAACATACAGACATACACACACTCCCTGATGAGGGACAGACATTATGCCCATGGGCAAGGACACGATAAAGGTGATGTGTGTCATTTTTTCAATATTACAGTGAGCAGAGACAAGTAATTCATTCACAGGTTGATTCCCCTGACTGGTCACCAGCTTACAGTTTGTTTTGGGTGCTGTGGCGCCCCATCATGGGATGCTGGTGTCCCCACTAGGCTTTTAAACTAGCTTAACCAGCTTTATCAGAAAAACAATGCTGGTCAACCAGCTTCACCAGCTAGGATTCGGTCCACTATCTATAACAGCACCAACCAGCATAAATTGCTTTTTAGTTAAGCTTTTTTTTAGTAGGATGGCTCTGGCACTATCAAAATGTTGCTCTGTTTGAGCATCTCGAGACAATTACATCACCTTTAAAGGAATATTCCGGGTTCAATACAAGTGAAGCTTAATCGACAGCATTTGTGGTTTAATGTTGATTACCTCACAAAAAAAAAAAAAAAAAGTTCGACTTCTTTTTCTTGGAAAAAAAGCATAAATTGAGGTGAAAGTGAATGGGGCCAATTTTTGGAGGGTTTAAAGGCAGAAATGTGAAGCTTATAATTTTATGAAAGCACTTCTATTAATTATTCTGTTATAACTCATTTATTATTTGAGTTGTAAAGTTTTCAGAATCTTAATTTTTAGTAATTTTAGATTTTGTTGACATTACATGGTCATGGCAACGAAGTTGTAAGTTTGGATATAACTTTACAGAGAAAAGGTTAGTAAGCGATTTTATCACACTGAAATCATGTTAACACACATTGTTTACGTCTTGTAGCTGTACATTTGAAACTGAGTATTTTAACGATTACAGATTGGCCCCCCATTCACTTCTGTTGTTGAGGAAAGACGAGTTGAAAATGTTTTGTGGTAATCAACATTATTCCACAAATGCTGTAGATTGAGCATAACTTGTATTGAACCTGGAAGTTTGTTTGAAATTGATTTCTTCTTTCTCTCTCTGTATTTTGTGGTCAATGAGTATAATGGCTTGTATCTCCTCAGGAAGAGCTGTTGAAAGCTGTTGGATCAGTAGTGTCCAAATGCAGGTTAGATGCCACTGTCTATTTCTTATTCTTGTGTGCATACACACAACAAGCACAAGAACACTGGAAATTTTCAATGGAAGGCAGAGTTTCTTTAATGTATATCGCTTTGTCTTGCAACATGTGATAAATGTGTAGTGTGGAGCTACAGAAGCCTGCAGTGGGTCAACCGACTGTGAGCGAGGTGCTGGATCTAGTGCTGAAGGAATGCAAGAAGGAGAATCTTCTTTATAAAATGGCAGCTTTGCGGAGTGCTGCAGACATCTTGGAGTCGACGCAGACGGATCGTTTTCAAGAAATCACTGAAGTCGTGCTTCCTCTCATCAGAAAGGTGCAGTTATCCACACATCTCTTTGTTAAAGCCACTCTGCCCAATTGAGTTAAGGCCATAGTATTCACCTTATGCGCCAGAGAATCCAGTCTATTGTTTTCTATATAGATGTCTGTGGTGTTGATGTCAAAGTGTAATTAGCTAGCGAAGTGGATTAACAGGTTAAAGAGTTGCCAAAAGTTATAAGTATTTTAAAGTGTTCGGGGGATGTCATAACAACTGGAAGCAGAGCGGAGAGTTTTTAAAACAAGAGTACTTCATTCATTAATCCACAAGATCTTCATGATTTGGACAGACTGATATTCTTCTGTGCTCATGAAACGCCAAGAGGTAACACAAAGTCATTAAAATATATCTGTAAGACACTTCTGACCATCTTCTCATATCATTTACCCATCATTATAGTTAAGGTGAGCAGATTTTTTGAGTGTTAAACCGGGATGGGGTGCTACTATATTTATACACACACATATACAGTTGAAGTCAGAAGTTTACATACACCTTAGCCAAATACATTTAAACTCAGTTTTTCACAATTCCTTACATTTAATCGTAGAAAACATTCCCTGTCTTAGGTCAGTTAGGATCACTACTTTATTTTAAGAATGTGAAATGTCAGAATAAATAGTAGAGAGAATGATTCATTTCAGCTTTTATTTCTTTCATCACATTCCCAGTGGGTCAGAAGTTTACACACACTTTGTTAGTATTTGGTAGCATTGCCTTTAAATTGTTTAACTTATGAAATGTTTTGGGTAGCCTTCCACAAGCTTCTCACAATAAGTTGCTGAACTTTTGGCTCATTCCTCCAGACAGAACTGGTGTAACTGAGTCAGGTTTTTAGGCCTCCTTGCTCACACATGCTTTTTCAGTTCTGCCCACAAATTTTCTATCGGATTGAGGTCAGGGCTTTGTGAAAGTCAATACCTTGACTTTGTTGTTCTTAAGCCATTTTGCCACAACTTTGGAGGTATGCTTGTGGTCATTGTCCATTTGGAAGACCCATTTATGCCCGAGCTTTAACTTCCTGGCTGATGTCTTGAGATGTTGCTTCAATATATCCTCATAATTTTCCTTCCTCATGATGCCCTCTATTTTTTGAAATGCACCAGTCCCTCCTGCAGCAAAGCACCCCCTCAACATGATGCTGTCACCACCATGCTTCATGGTTGAGATGGTGTTCTTCGGCTTGCAAACCTCACCTTTTTCTTCCAAACATAACGATGGTCATTATGGCCAAACAGTTACATTTTTGTTTCATTAGACCAGAGGACATTTCTCCAAAAAGTAAGATCTTTGTCCCCATGTGCACATGCAAACTGTAGTTTGGCTTTTTTATGGTGGTTTTGGAGCAGTGGCTTTTTCCTTGTTGAGCAGCCTTTCAGATTATGTCGATATAGGGCTTGTTTTACTGTGGATGTAGATACTACTGTTTTCTCCAGCATCTTCACAAGGTCCTTTGCTGTTGTTCTGGGATTGATTTCGACTTTTCGCACCAAACTACATTAATCTCTAGGAGACAGAATGCATCTCCTTCCTGAGTGGTATGATGGCTGCGTGGTCCCATGGTGATTATACTTGCATACTATTGTTTGTACAGATGAACATGGTACCTTCAGGTGTTTGGAAATTGCTCCCAAGGATGAACCAGACTTGTGGAGGTCCACAACTTTTTTTTTTCTGAGGTCTTGGCTGATTTCTTTTGATTTTCCCATGATGTCAAGCAAAGAGGCACTGAGTTTGAAGGTAGGCCTTAAAATACATCCACAGGTACACCTCCAATTCAGTACACCTCCTATCAGAAGCTAATTGTCTAAAGGCTTGACGATCATTTTCGGGAATTTTCCAAGCTGCTTAAAGGCACAGTTAACTTAGTGTATGTAAACCTCTGACCCACTGGAATTGTGATATAGTCAATTAAAAGTGAAACAATCTGTCTGTAAACAATTGTTGGAAAAATTACTCGTGTCATGCACAAATTAGATGTCCTAAACGACTTGCCAAAATTATAGTTTGCTCATATTAAATGTGGAGTGGTTAAAAAATGAGTTTTAATGACTTCAACCTAAGTGTATGTAAACTTCTGTCTTCAGCTGTACATGTGACAGTGTATGTTTTATTTTATATCCCACTTACAACTATTTTAATCACATTTAAGCCTTTTTTTTTCTTTCAGATTAACAATTTTTTATTGATTCACATATATGAACACCATAAAACAAAACATATATACACAGAATCAATCTTAACCCCCACAATTACCCCTCCCAATCCTACCCTGACCCCAACAACATCACAGTGGTCTCAAATGATATAGACACATGCACAAAAAAAAATAGATAAATAATAAAAAATAATTATAATAATAATCACATATCCATTAATAACACACAACCGCCCCATTTCTCCACGAACATGTTGTACCTCCCCATTCTTCTAAATGCCCCTTCCTCAAAGGCCGCAACCCTTCCTATCTCCGAGCACCACTCCTGAAAAGAGACTGCTCCAGCCAACCTCCAGCCCCTTAAAATGATCTGCCTGGTGATCATGACACTGGTTAAGACCCAACTCTTTATGTGTCTACTTTCAATGTCGATGACCGCCCCATCGCCCAAGATACAGAGTCTGGGGCAAAATGATACCTGAGTGCCTAACACATCGCACACCAGACTCTGAACCTTTAACCAAAACTTCTGTATCTCAACACACGCCCAAAAGACATGGGTTATGTCTCCGTCCTCTGATTGGCATCGCCAGCAGGTGGGTGTGTCTTTAAGACAAAGCCTATACAATTTAGAGGGGCTTCAATAGAACTGATGTAAAATCTTGAATTGTATAAGGCGCACCCTTGCGTCTCTAGATGCAGTTATGGTTTTTAGAATCCTAGCCCACACTTCCTCCAATTCCAAGTTTAAATCTTTCTCCCATAATCTTTTGAGAGTGGTCGAGGCTCCGTCTCCCAGACCCTGATGCATCATGACCTTTTCCAAAAGCAGTGATCACCTCTCCTAGAGTATCTGCTGCTTTAGGTGGGTGTATCCTATTCCTAAAAATAGTACAGAGCAAGTGGCTCAGCTGTAGATACCTAAAAAATCTGGGGAGATCTGGGGATCCCAAAATGTTGAACCAAATTTTCAAAGGATCTCAACACACTACTTTCAGATAGGTCACCGAGTATATTAACCCCCCTCACAATCCACTCTGACCAACAGAAAGGGGACTTATTAATGCATAGTTTGGGGTTTAGCCATAAGCTCGACACAACATTTAGATAAATATCTGAATTAAACACTCTGGACACTTTTGTCCATACCGAGTACAAATGTGAAATAACAGGGTGTAATTTAAATTCTCTGGTTAGATTGATAGAAAGGCTTTGCAATGGCAAAATAGGGGCAAGAACTTCCTGTTCAATACAGAACCAGGGAGGGGCTCTTTCAGGAGGAAGCGACCAATGAGCCAAATGTCTGAGACCGAACACATAATAACAAAACAAAAAATCTTGGGTAGGCCTAGCCCACCTTTGTCAATCAGCCTATGCCGCTTACTAAAATGTAATCTGGGGCTCTTACCATTCCAAATGAAGGACTTCGCTATGCTCTCAAATTGCTTGAAATAAGAGAGGGGGACATCTATAGGGAGTGACTGTATCAGGTAGTTGAATTTTGGAATACAGTTCATTTTAATAACATTAACCTTCACAATCATCGATAAATGTAATGAAGCCCACCTGTCCACATCGCTCGAAAACCTTTTTATTAAAGGGTCAAAATTAACTAACTAAATCAGACAAATATGCTGGGAATAAAATACCCAAATACTTAATACCGTGTTTGGGCCACTGGAAGGCGCCCATCTGGAAGGCCGTTACTGGACAGTACACTGTCAGAGCCAAAGCTTCGGATTTAGACCAGTTGACTTTGTATCCTGAGAACTTGGAAAAGTAATTAATAATTCTGTGGAGGCAAGGCATAGATCTAGTAGGGTCAGAGACGAATAATAAAATATCATCTACGTAAAGCAGAAGCTTATGCGCCACACCTGCCACCACCACCCCTGGAAAATAATCCTCTTTTCGTATCGTGGCTGCTAATGGTTCCAGGGCAAGACAGAACAATAAAGGGGAAAGAGGGCAACCCTGCCGAGTGCCCCTATTCAGAGTAAAATAATCTGAAATTAATCCACTTGTTTGTACTGCTGCTACAGGGTGTCTATAAAGTAACTTGATCCAACCAATAAACGTACTCCCAAACCAATACATTTCCAAAATCTTAAAAAGATAATCCCATTCTACCATATCAAGCGCCTATTCGGCGTCAAGTGAGATGGCAGCGATCGGAGTCTGATCATTTGCCATTGACCACATGATATTGATGAAACACTTAATGTTATCAGAAGAGCTACGACCCCAAATAAACCCCACTTGATCTGTATGTATAAGAGATGTCATAACTTAAATCGATTAGCCAGAAATTGACAAAAATTTTACATCTAGCTGGATCAGGGAAATTGGACGGTAACTTTTACACTCGCTTGGATCTTTGTCCTTTTTAAGAATCAGACTGATCCGGGCTTGTGTCATGGTTGGCGGAAGCTTTCCATTCTTTAATAATTCTGTATAAACTTCTAACAAAAGTGGAGCTAGTTCTGTAGCATAAGATCTAAAAAAATTCAGCAGCAAAACCATCTGGCCCCAAAGCCTTGCCCGTAGATAAGGCCTTAATTACATCGTCAAGTTCCTCCAAGGTTATCTCAGAATCAAGATAATTTTTTTCATCAATTTAGGGAGGTCTAATGGTTCCACAAAGTTTCTAATATCTTCATCAGTAGACAAAGACGTGGAACTATAAAGATCAAGGTAGAACTCTTTAAAGGCGTTATTAATATCAATGGCTGAGGTACATATTTCACCACCAGCAGATTTCACTGAGGAATGGTAGAAAAAGACTATCTCTGCTTTATATATCTAGCCAAAATCTTCTCTTTCAGTCTTGCCCTGAATAACCAAAACTCCATTTTCCACAACAAAATAGTATTATATCTGTATTTCAATCGGGTCAATTCTCTGAGGCCATCAGCTCATATATTCCCTTCCAACTCCACAAGTTCTCGTGCTTTGGATTTTTTGATGAATGAGGCACACTGTATGAGCCGACCCCTAAGAATCACCTTGAGTGCCTCCCAAGCCACGCCCACAGAGGATACTGAGGACCAGTTGGTCTCCATATAAACATTGATTTCAGTCTTTAACATTTGTTGGAAATCAGGATTTTGCAAAAGGGATACATTAAAGCGCCAGCTGTATGATTTATTTTTCTCCATATGTGGCAACACCTCTAAACTCACCAGGGCATGATCTGAGACTAAGATGTTTCCAATTGAGCAATCAACAACAGATGAAATGAGGGATTTAGATATAAAATTAAAAAAAATCTATTCTTGAATAAATCTTATGGACTGATTAAAAGAATGTATAGTCTCTAAAAGATGGGTTCAAAAGTCACCAAATATGACTGCAAGACCAAGATTTTTACACATCCTGTGAAGCATCAATGTTGCTCTAGGGGGCTTGCACACTTGCTTCACTATGATCAAGGACTGAGTCCATCAAAAGATTAAAGTCTCCTGCCAATATTATATCATGAGGGGTGCCAGCGGCTTGCAACATCCCTTCAAGATCTATAAAAAAAGCCCTGATCATCAGTGTTAGGTGTGTAAATATTAGCCAAAACCAACCTTTGCCCCTGAATTTCTGCTAAAACAATAATGACTCTTCCTAATTTATCTTTAATCTGTTTGAGACATTTGAATTGTAGATGTTTACTTATCAATGTAATGACTCCCCTGCTCTTACTTGAGCCAGCACCAAAGAAAATATGTCCACCCCATATCTTCCCAAATTTTTCAGCTTCCTGTGAGGAAAGATGAGTTTCTTGAAGAAACACTATTTCATATTTCTTATGCTTAAGAAAAGAAATAACCTTCCTTCTTTTTATGGGGTGCCCCAACCCATTCACATACCACGTGGAGAAAGATAACCCACTCATATTAACATTTGACATTTTGATATAATAGAATAAATAAATTGTGCATCAAAAACAAGATTACAAAGACCACATTTCAACATTTGTGCAGCAATTAAACCCCAAACTCCCCCCCGAACCAAACAAACAGAAAAAAGAAAAATGTGCGCATTAACCCCGCACACAACAGCGCCAACTCTCTAAACTCAAAAGGTCCATGTACGCCTACGAGAGCCCCCGTGACAACTTTGCCATAAGATTGCTGAAGTCCGGTGCTTCTGCACAACTTTTGTGAGGCAAAATTACATTACAGAAAATACTTCATAAAACAAACCTCAGCCGGTAGGTAGAATAAACACAAAGAACGTGTAGATTCATTCACAGAACTGTCTCGAAGGTGTGTTCCTCCACAAAACAAATTTCAGCACCAAAAAGAAAACATGAGTGAGCAGGCAAAACACATTTATTTCTTATGGGATTCATATTCAACTGTAGATTATCACAGAATGGCACAATCATAACAAAACATGGCAACAAAGAAAAAAATGAAATGACCCCTGTTCAAATGTCTGTATACCCTTAGTTCTTAATACTGTGTATTGCCCCCTTTAGCATCAATGACAGCGTGCAGTCTTTTGTAATAGTTGTCTATGAGGCCCCAAATTCTTGCAGATGGTATAGCTACCCATTCGTCTTGGCAAAATGCCTCCAGGTCATGCAGAGTGTTTGGTCATCTTGCATGGACCGCACGTTTGAGATCTCCCCAGAGTGGCTCGATGATATTAAGGTCAGGAGACTGATGGCCACTCCAGAACCTTCACCTTTTTCCTGCTTTAACCACTGGAGGGTCAACTTGGCCTTGTGCTTAGGGTCATTGTCGTGCTGGAAAGCCCAAGAATGTCCCATGTGCAGCTTTCGTGCAGAAGAATGCAAATTGTCTGCCAGTATTTTCTGATAACATGCTGCATTCATCTTGCCATCAATTTTCACAAGATTCCCAGTGCCTTTAGAGCTCACACACCCCCAAAACATCAGTGAGCCAACACCATGCTTCACAGTGGGGATGGTATTCTTTTCACTTTAGGCCTTGTTGACCCCTCTCCAAACATAGTGCTTATGGTTGTGACCATAAAGCTCTATTTTGGTCTCGTCACTCCAAATTACAGTGTGCCAGAAGATGTGAGGTGTGTCAAGGTGTTGTCGGGCATATTGTAACTGGGCTTTTTTTATGGCATTGGCGCAGTAAAAGCTTCTTTCTGGCAACTCGACCATGCAGCACATTTTTGTTCAAGTATTGCTGTATCGTGCTCGTTGAAACAACCAAACCGTCTTTTTCCAGAGCAGCCTGTATTTCTCCTGAGGTTACCTGTGGGTTTTTCTTTGTATACCGAACAATTCTTCTGGCAGTTGTGGCTGAAATCTTTCTTGGTCTACTTGACCATGGCTTGGTATCAAGAGATCCCCGAATTTTCCACTTCTTAATAAGTGATTGAACAGTACTGACTGGCATTGTCAAGGCTTTGGATATCTTTTTATATCCTTTTCCATCTTTATAAAGTTCCATTACCTTGTTACACAGGTCTTTTGACAGTTCTTTTCTGCTCCCCATGGCTCAGTATCTAGCCTGCTCAGTGCATCCATGTGAGAGCTAACAAACTCATTGACTGTTTATACACAGACACTAAATGCAATTTAAAAATAAACAGGTGTGGGAAATTAACCTTTAATTGCCATTTTAACCTGTCTGTGTCACCTTGTGTGTCTGTAACAAGGCCAAACATTCAAGGGTATGTAAACTTTTGATCAGGGCCATTTGGGTGATTTCTGTTATCATTATGATTTAAAAAAAGAGTCAAACAACTATGTGATAATTAATGGCTTCATATGTTCACTATCCTTAAATAAAAGACAGTTTTTTTGCAGGATCAGTCATATTTTCAAAATCAATGCCAAAATTTCACAATTTCTGCCAGGGTATGCAAACTTCTAAGCACAACTGTGTGTGTGTGTGTGTGTATGTATATGTGTGTGTGTATATATATATATATATATATATATATATATATATATATATATATATATACACACACACACACACACACACACACACACATACGTACATAAAATAATTTAAAAAAAAGCCGTTCAGTTTTCTCGGACAGTCAAATGAGTGTTCAGTGAGCCGGATGTTAATGAGTGCATCAGATGACGTAATCCTCCCAATGTCCTGCAAAAATACTCCACAAAACAAACTCCAGCTGACAGGAGGCATAAGCCCAAAGAACGAGCAGATTCATCCACAACTGTCCCGAAGGAGTATTATTCCACAAAACAAACTCCAGCCGATAGGTGGAGCCAGCACAAAAAGAAACAAAACAGGTGTCCCAGTTCCTCAGACAGGCAATAGTGTATTGAGTGAATCAAATTCACTCGAAGGCCACATAAAAAAACACACCATGACTTCCTCAGGCCGTCAACTTTATAAAAGACGTTCGCTTGTTGTGGACATATAGATATTTTGCGGCCATCCTTGGTATCCATTCTCAATCTGGCCGGGAACTTCAGTGTAAAAGCGAACTTCCGTTGATGTAAGAGTTTCTTGAAGGAGTGTTATTACACCAAACAAACTCCAACCGTTAGGCAGTACCAACACAAACATAAACAAAAAATGGTGCCCAGCTTCCTCAGACAGCCAAGGGTAAGTACAGCGAGTCATTCCACTCTGGAGCCACATGAGAAACACCAAATGGCTTACTCACCCAATGTTTCTATGAAGGACAGTGCTTGCTTGGGACATGTAAATACTTTGTGGCCATCCTTGTTATCTGTTCTCAATTTGGCCGGAAACATCAGAGCAAATGCGATCTTCCGTTGATGCATTCCTTGAATCGATCATGTTTCTTTCTTGTCGAATTCGCAAAGTCCGGGAACAAGAAAATGTTGTGATTCTTCCAAGAAAGCTTTCCTTTGCTCCTTGCCTCGCGTAACACAAGATCTTTATCGGATGATCTGAGAAATTTGGCCAGAATTGGCCAGCGGATCTCCGAGCCAGGACTCTGTGAGCTCGCTCGATTTCCAGCTGTGGCCTGTTATGTCGAGCAGACTCGGGAAGAGATCGTCTAGGAATTTCACCATATCTCTGCCCTCCTCATGCTCAGGAATTCCAACAATTTGCACATTATTCCTCCTACCGCGGTTCTCAAGGTCTTCCAGCTTTTCAAAAACGTGTTGTAAATCTGTAATTTACAAAAGAGTATACTTTGAAAGGCAGAGTGCTCGACTGTGTGTGAGATGACCCGGAACGTGGAAAAAATTATTATACTTATAGATGGTGACAGTATTTCTGAAAGATTTTGGTGATGATTTTAGGGGTGGCCTATACATTCTCTACTTGGTTGTGGGATGATTTTGTGTGTGTTTTTTGTATATAATTATTTTTTTTATAGAATCAGCCAGCTGGCTCTAGTGCTGGTTCCCCGAGGCATGATGATGATGATGATGAAGAAGCTAAAGTTCATGAGTTGCAGACAGAACTTCTGCTGTGTGCATTTGAAACGCTTGGAAAAGCCTGGCCTAAAACCATCCATACACAAAGTAAGTCTCTTTCTCTCTCTCTCTCTCTCTCTCTCTCACACACACACACTCACACACACACACACACACACAAAGGCTTGGCCTAAAACAGTGAAAAGTCCTAGTCACACTGAATTAAGCATATATATTTTATATAGAATCCGTGCATTCCTATGGACCTATTTCACCCCAGGGATGAAAACTTTTTTTTCTTGTTGTTGCAGATCAGTTCCAGGTTGAGGTTTGTAGTGTAATGTGTGATAGACTGAAGTTGAGCACATGGAGGGTCCAACTGGGAGTTCTGCGTGCCATGAAGGTCTTCTTTCAGAGGTACAGTATGCTTAGACCAAAAACACTGGAGTATTTGTAAAAAATCATGCCTTGTTCATGGATAAAAGGTCATCCTGAATGGAAATATACATATATTATTTGGAATATCATGTAATTTAATTATCATCTACTAATTTCTGAACATATACAAGTGTATTTTTAAACTAGATTTGCATTTCCTGGTGGAAATATCAGTGCTTACATGGAGGAAAATAAGTTTTGGTAAAATAATTAGAAAAATTATAAACCTGAATATAGATTGGAAGTGAGCAAGCAATGCGGTGGATCAAAACTGAATCGCTCCGGTTATAATCAGCGAAGCTGTCCACACTGAAAGCGAACATCGACTTGTAGACTGCTTTGTTGATTATAAAGGAAGTGATTTAGTTATGTTTTGCGACACATCGCATGGGTCAATGATGTGACACCTGAAATGATTAAAAAATACATAAAAAAATGCAATTCATACTAAACAATTACTTAAATCCAACTCTACAATGATGAATATGTTTTCAATTTCTGAGTTCAAAGTCATTTTTATATTTTTCTGGGGCTTAAAGAAATATTCCGGGTTCAATACAAGTTAAGCTCAATTGGCAGCATTTGTGGCATAATATTGATTACCACAAAAATTTATTTTGTCTTGCCCCTCCTTTTCTTTGAAAAAAAAAAAAAAAACTGGGTTCCAGGGAGGCACTTGCAATGGAAGTGAATGGGGGCCAATTTTTAAACATTAAAATACTCAATGTTTTAAAGGTACAGCCACAAGACGTAAACTATATCTGTGTTATCATGATTTTAGTGTGATAAAATCCCTAACCTTTTCTGTGTAAAGTTATACCCAAATTTTACAACTTCATTGCCATGACAATGTAATGTCAGAAAACCCTAAAATGACAAAAAAATTACGATTTAAACAACTTTACAGCTCAAATAACACATGAATTTTAACAGAACAATTACTGTAAGTGCTTTTATAAAATTATAAGATTCACATTTCTGCCTTTAAATTCTCCAAAAATTGGCCCCATTCACTTCCATTGTAAGTCCTTCACTGTAACCTCGATTTTTGACTCGTCAAAATTCATTTTTGTGATAATCAGCATTATGCCACAAATGCTGTCTATTGAGCTTAACTTGTATTGAACCTGGAATATTTCTTTAAAGTTAAAAAGTGTCATGTGGTGTAACTAAAAAAAAAAAAAAATCAAAGTCTCATTAAAAGCTGATATTCTCAAAAAATTAATGTTGGCACGAGTAATGCAAAATAATCTTCTATTAATATATATATATATATATATATATATATATATATATATATATATATATTTTTTTTTTTTTTTTTATAAAAGCAGTGAAAGTTGTTTTTAAATTAGATTTGAAAAACTTTTTTTCCACCAAATCAGTCATCTTGTGTAACCAAAATATTGGACACAAAGATTACATTTCTATAAACTTGACGTGTTTTAAACTAGATTTTTAAAAGATTTCTCATTTTAACACATCAGACCACCTTTTTTATCAATGTCCCCTGTACAAGGGTTTTACTTTTAAACTCACAGCATGTGTAGATTATACATTTATTTAATAGCAGCCTTTTGTGACTTGATAATTGCTAATAAATAATGTATGTGTGATGTAGGTTGCTGCTGTTGAATATAGAGCAGAAGAATGCTTCCCTTCTGACTGAGATGTTGTCAGAAACCTGCACTGCCCTGGCATCACCACTAGGTGGAGTTTCTCATAAAGATAAAATCAATTCTTACATTACTATTTTTTCATTCATATAAAGCTCATGAGAATCATTCTTTTCTTCATACAGAAAACAAAAGTTATTCATCAGTAAGAACAGATGCCTTGGCCGTAGTTGAACTTCTTTTGAAGAGGATTGAAGGTAGCGTTGTTTTGCTCTGACATTCATATCCTGATTTATGAAGAAACTAGTTATTCAATGCAACAGTAGTTTCATGAATCAGGTGTGAATATTCAGTTGAATACAAGTTAATCATTATTGATAGCATTTTGACCATACAGTGCTGCTCTACAATATAACCAGGGTTCCCACGCAACCTGGAAAACCTGGAATTTTGCAATGCAGTTTTCCAGTCATGAAAAAGTCACGGAAAATGCATCCTGGAAAATATTTTAGTGTAATAAAACTTTGTCTGTGTCACTAACATGGTAACGATCAGGACTAGGGATAGGTGTCAAATACACACATTCTTATATTTTTGTCTGTGCTGGCGGCTGTGCATTGTGAAACAACATCAGCTGTTGACTGTGCATTCTCTGCTCATCTGCTCTCAACTCTGTTTTACTCTGACGAAATAGTAAGTGTTGATATAGTGCAACATATGATTTTTTTTTTTCCATTTGAACATGGGTGGTGTTAACTACACACATTTGAGTTGTAAACTTCAGACAATGACAACGGATAGGGCGCTGATTTAAAAAAATAATTATTCACACTACCACCCCTGGAGTCACGAGTTCAAATCCAGGCGTGCTGAGTGACTCCAGCCAGGTCTCCTAAGCAACCAAATTGGCCCGGTTGCTAGGGAGGGTAGAGTCACATGGGGTAACCTCCTCATGGTCGTGATTAGTGGTTCGCGCTCTCGGTTGGGCGCGTGGTGAGTTGTGCGTGGATGCAGCAGAGAATAGTGTGGGCCTCCACACATGCTACGTCTCCGCAGTAACGCACTCAACAAGCCACATGATAAGATGCACGAATTGACGGTTTCAGACGCAGAGGCAACTGAGATTCGTCCTCCGCCACCCGGATTGAGGCAAGTCACTACGCCACCACGAGGACCTAGAGAGCATTGGGAATTTGGCATTCCAAATTGAGGAGAAAAGGGGAGAAAATCACAACAACAACAAAATTATTCACACCCTGAAGTGGTAGTGTGGTGATGCGGCCTTTACACCTCGGGGTGGAAATTCATTTTCAATAATTCAATGATTGGAGTCCGCGGTAACCACATGTAGGGTGAAAACATGCATGGAATCACGGAATACAGTCATAAAAATTGGCATTAGCTATAAAACGCAGAATTTCATGAATTTGAAATATTTGGGACAAAAATTAATGTTTGAATGCACAATTAATCAAAATAAAATTGCGATATGTCTTAATGTGATTAATAAACCACAAAAGGCTGTGATTTAATTAAATAAATATATAGTCTGCTTGTGCTGCGCACTTCAAAATGAATGTGTGAAGCCGGCTGCTAATGCGCTGAAAACAGTTTATCATGATCATCACATGATCTCTGCATGTGTGTGTAGTAGATTACAGAGAGCCAAGTAATCTGAAGCGCATGGCACATACTGACTACATATTTATTGAATAAAATCACAGCTTTTTGGGGTTTAATAATCACAGTGGGTTTTGTAGCGAAATGCTTATCCGGAGGTGAGAAACTACCGTCAATTTACCGCTTGATTTAAATGGACGTGTAAAATGGGGAAAAAATACTAACATTTTACTACTGTATAGTAATGCAATGTTCATTTTAATAATAACAATGAAATTTGTTGTAATGATGTAATAACGTTTAAAGCAATATCTCACATTTGTGATGTTTTGTTGTGCAGCACTTCATTTTACATACTGAGGTTTGAGTCAAAATTATTTGCTGTGATACCCGAATGCATGCCAGCTTGTATTCAACCTGGAATATTCCTTTTATCCTTTTAAATGTTTTGTCTGAAATATTAAGGACATTTTTGTAAGTGGGGTAAAATCCTCTCACTATTTTTGTGTGTGTGCGTTTTAGAGAGCGATCAATGGGAGTGTCTGTCTGAGAGGAGCCGGCAACAGCTTCAGCGTTCTTTAGCTACCATGGAAACAGACAGTCGTCCGGAACTTAAGGAGAAAGCCCAGACAATGAGAAGAAAAATACAGGCCCTGCCATGAATAACCTGACGGTTTATTCGTTAATATGCACCATAAATTACAGTTGAACACAAGCACACATACTATGCCATAATATCTACACTTCATTTAAATACAACATTTCATTGTCTGCCATAAATCATTTCTCAAGTATGAACAATCTGTTCTTAATGAATCATACAGAGGCTGCCACACAGAACTTAACCAATGTGCAAAGACTACATCCAGAAATTCAAATTTTTAAAATCACAGAATCAGAATTTGTAAAGTCTGTTAATATGTTGGCAGATATGTTAACAAATAATTTTCTAGGTTCGCTGAGACATTTTTGTTTTTTTGTCCTCAGCCTTTTTGGCTCCTTTTAACCTTGCATTTGGAAAAAGACTCCGTATGTGCCGTGTAAGAATGCATCATGTCTGTTGTGCTATAGTTACTGACAAGGGGGTGTTACCTCCTCCCCATCCCCCCTGGAAACTACGCCCCTGGCTACTGAAAATCATGGAGATTATGTATCAAAAGAGTTGTTGCACATATGAAACTGCTTGTGGCAGAGGCATTAGAATCTGTTTTGTTTATGAAAACAGAAACTGCCTGTGTACATCATATATAATGACTTTGGCCTTCAAGATGTGGTGTGACTACTGCAGTTTGCTAAGATGTAAACCCCCTCCAGTTTGCTTAAGAAATTCTCCCATCATTAAGGCACATACTGTGTGAAATTGGATGATTGAAAACTATCTACAGAGAGTTGCCCTCATCCATTGAGTGCTGTTAGAAGTAACAGGAAGTGAAGCAGAAAGAACAATGAGCTGTCAATACTGAATGGGACTTTGGATAAAAATTGTATTATTTTCTAATGAGGGTTGGTTTAGAGGTATTAAGTGTGTATTAATGGGAGGTTTGTAAAATAAACTAAATTGAAACCTTAAACCTGCCTTTGTCCATGTTTGCGTGTGTGAAAAATAAAAATTCTCTTAAAATATACTCTTCCTCATGCCATCCCAGATGTGTCTTTCTTCTGCTGAACAAAAAGTATAGACCAAATAAAGACCAAAATATAACTACTTTTCACTGTACATCTTGACACAGTCTCCTTGATGATCATGATTTCAAGCTCGATTACACTTCCTATAGTGCCAGTAGAGCTTGAAATCATGATCGTGACTAGAGACTGCAATGACAAAATGTAAAGTTAAAAATTGGTCTGTTCTCACCCAAAACCAACATTATCGCTTCAGAAGACACTGACTCTTGTGGATTTTATGCTGATGTTGTATCCTTTTTGGAGTTCTGGTCACCATTCACTTGCATTGTATGGACCTACAGAGCTGAAATATTCTTCTAAAAATCATTGTGTTCAGCAGCAGAAAGAAAGTCATGCACATCTGGGATGGCATGAGGGTGAGTAAATGAGATTATTTAAATTTTGGGGTGAACTATCCCTTTAAGTAAGCTCAATTGCAGCATTTGTAGCATATTGATTGCCACAACAAATATTTCTGTTGAGACTGTTGTGTGTGAAAATCCCAGGAGATCAGCAGTTACAGAAATAATCAAACCAGCCCATCTAGCAACAACAATCATGCCACGGTCCAAATCAATGAGATCAATATTTTTTCCCCATTCTGATGGTTGATGTGAACATTAACTGAAGCTCCTGACCCGTATCTTAGGGTGACCATACGTCCTCTTTTTCGGACCTTAAAAAAAGCGTCCGGCCGGGATTTCTAAATTTGCGAAAATGTCCAGGACCGGGATTCTGCTTTAGTTGCATTATGATGTGCGTCTGGTAATACTTAATTGTGTGTGCGCGCATATTTGCATTGCTTTAACCCTTCTTTGTAAGTCCCGCCTTCTCGCACACCAATTGGTCGATTATAAGATGCTTGTTCGGCATCAAACAGTTGCTTGACAGTAGCAACAAATGACAGCTGAGTGGAAACAATGCCCAAACGAAAGTGCACAAAAAATTCCCATGCTTTCATCCAGTTCGAGATCCGTGGGAAGCAGAATGTGTGACATGTAAATCTGGCACTTATGTGTCAGTTTCTAATAAAGGTGCAAGTGATTTAGAAGCACACATTATCTCTGCGAAGCATAAAGGGTCAGCAAAAGGTGAAAGTTCATCAGGTAAATTAAAGGACTACTTTTTGCGACCAGGTAAAATTGTTATCACATTGCTTCATTTTCCATGGCCATTCAAAATAATAGTAATAGTAAATGAAGGTACACTCATGGCATCAAATATTTTATTTTAGTACATGGACATTCAAAAGAATGTTGAAATTGTATTTATTTTTATATATTTATGTTATGCTAATAGAGTGTCTTTTTCATTGTATTAAAGTTTGCATTCACAGTAACACTGTTTTGAACCCTATGATTCCACCCCACCCCAATCAGAATGCTATTATGACATGCGGGTTGGCGCTGTTTTGGCGGCACGAGGGGGACCTACACAATATTAGGCAGGTGGTTTTAATGTTGTGGCTCATCGGCACACACACACACACACACACACACACAAATTCTGAAAAAGTTGGGACAGTATGAAAAATGTTAGTAAAAATAAAGAGTGATTTGTAAATTATATTCACCCTTTGCTATATTGAAAGCACAACAACTAAACATTATATGTTTTACCATGTGAATTTCATTGTTTGTTTTTAATGTACAGTAATTTCAAATCAGATGACTGCAACACACTCCAAGAAAAGTTGGGACATGGGCAGTTTAAGATTAATAACAATTTGACAAGTTAAAATAACAAGACAATGTGAAACTGGAGATGTTAAACAGGTGAGGAAATTGTGTCATAGTGTATAAGGAGCCTCCAAAAACAGCCTTGTCCTTCAAGAGTAAGGATCATTCGAGACTTGTCAATTTGCCAACAGATGCTTCAGCAAATAATCCAGCACTTTGAGAACAATGTTCCCCAAAGACAAATTTGAAGAATTTTTGGCATTTCACCCTCTACAGTGCACAATATAATTAAAAGATTCAAGGAATATGGTCAAATCTCAGTGCGTAAAGGGGAAGATGAAAACCACTTCTGAATGTGCGTGATCTCTGATCCCTCAGACGTCACTGACTTAACAAAACATTATTCATCTGTAATGGATATCATGAACATGGGCTTGGGATAACTTTAGTAAACCTTTGTTAGTCAACACCATTCACCACCGCATCCACAGATGCAAGTTAAGACTTTACTATGCAAAGCAGAAGCCCTACATCAACACTGTCCAGAAGCGCTACCGACTTCTCCTGGTTCGGTCTCATCTTAGATGGAAAGTAGCAAAATACGATGATACTTGAACAAAAATGAGCTACATGTTCGAGTTGCCAGAAAGAAGCCAATGCCACAAAAAAAGCCTGGTTACAATATGCCCGACAACACCTTGACACGCCTCACAGCTTCTGGGACACTGTAATTTGGAGTGACAAGACCAAAATAGAGCTTTATGGTCACAACCACAAGTGCTATGTTTGGAGAGGGGTCAACAAATATTGTGCTCCTTGAAACAACCACACCGTCTTTTTCCAGAGCAGCCTGTATTTCTCCTGAGGTTACCTGTGGGTTTTTCTTTGTATCCCGAACAATTCTTCTGGCAGTTGTGGCTGAAATCTTTCTTGGTCTACTTGACCTTGGCATTAAGAGATCCCCGAATTATCCACTTCTTAATAAATGATTGAACAATACTGACGGGCATTTTCAAGGCTTTGGAAATCTTTTTATATCCTTTTCCATCTTTATAAAGTTCCATTACCTTGTTACACAGGTCTTTTGACAGTTCTTTTCTGCTCCCCATGGCTCAGTATCTAGCCTGCTCAGTGCATCCGTGTGAGAGCTAACAAACTCATTGACTGTTTATACACAGGCACTAATTGCAATTTAAAAATCCACAGGTGTGGGAAATTAACCTTTAATTGCCATTTAAACCTGTGTGTGTCACCTTGTGTGTCTGTAACAAGGCCAAACATTCAAGGGTATGTAAACTTTTGATCAGGGCCATTTGGGTGATTTCTGTTATCATTATGATTTAAAAAGGAGCCAAACAACTATGTGATAATAAATGGTCTCATATGATCACTATCCTTAAATAAATGAGTTTTTTGTTGCATGATCAGTCATATTTTCAAAATCAATGCCAAAATTTCACAATTTCTGCCAGGGTATGCAAACTAAATATATATATATATATATATATATAGTTATATATATATATATATATATATATATATATATATATATATAGTTATATAAATATATATATATATATATATATATATATATAAAGCAAAGTTACAGTAAAGCACTTACAAGAGAAGTGAATGTGGCTAGTCCATAAACATTAAAATACACACTGTTTCAAAAGTAGTCACAAGACATAAACATACAGGTTATGAATTCAGTATCATAAAATTGCTAACAAACTAAATGTGTAGTAACAACTTCATTGTCATGACAACAAACCCAAATACATGTGGCTATACTTTTGAAACTGTATTTTAACATGAATTGACTATTCCCATTCATTCCCATTGTGAGTTTCCTACTGTAACAATTAGCAATTTTTCCTTTTTTTTTTTTTTTTTAAATAAACGAGGGGCAAGTCAAAATTGGCTATGCACAGATTCAGAGAAAATGTCAAATTTGCCTGAACAACTAAAAGCTCAGCTTAACTACAAAAATGTATATTCGTTATAGAAATTTACATGACTTTTCCCCGGCAAGAAATCATAATTATTTTGTATTCAGTTCATTTTCTGATACTTTATTTTATGCCATGACATACACTACCTAGTATAGAAATGTCACACATTTACTGGCAAAATACCGAACGAAAAAATTAGCACCTTCCTACTCAATTCTCCTAAATGATTTATGTACATTGGGCATGGTGGTTTGGCAAAATTTTTTAAATCAAAATCTTACTTGTAAAAGTTTTTATTTATACAAAACAAGCCAGCAGAAACAGTTAAAAAAAGAAAAGAATGACAGGTCTGTTGTACATCCTACAAACAAATACACTGAAATACAATGTACAGAGAGTGTGAGAGAGAAAAGAGACAATGCTATTAAGCGTTTTAAAATAAGTAATGGAAAAAAAAGTGATTTACAGAGCTGTTTGACATGTATTAGATGCACAAATGTGAGTGTATTAGCCCTGCAAAGTTTAAATACACCTTTTAATTTCAGCTGATACATCAACTGATTACTGAGAGTAATATAGAAAGTGTGTCTAGCTGGCCAGCATCTGTCGCTGGCGTTTGTCCTTGGCTTTGTTGTGGGTGCGCTGGGCCAAAACTTTTTCCTCATGTGTTTGAGCTGTGCGAGTCACAGTAGAGATGCCGTCCACAAACCTGGTCTTGAAAAGCACGTTTGCATTGGTGAACATTCCATCTTTCAGAGACACCACCACAAACTGCAAAGTAAAAATGTCATTGAATTGCTGTTTTGATCAAATACAGTGATGTTACATCTAGCGTTATGGTTAAAGAAAGCTAACAGTTTCGTTATTGGAAAAACAAACTAAAATTCATTTTCATGATTCCACAAGTAATTAAAATAAAAATGACCACAAACTAAATTTACTTTTAGATACACTGTATAATATTAAAATATATACTGTGTTAAATGAACCTACCTTTATTAAACATGGAAATGCAACTAAATAGCGATAACACTTCATGGACCTGAGAAATTTAATGCTGTTATATTTGAATAATAACCTAACCCTAACATACTAAAAGTAAAATATACTGAAAAACTAAACTGAAGAAAAAAAAAAAAAAAAAAAAAAAAAAAACATTATAACGGTAATGGTAACATTATAGTGATCAACACTCCGGGTGTGCTTGTAAGTGTGCGTATTACCTGTGAGTGTGTAAAGTGTGTGCGCAGCATCTGTCCAATGTTTTGCGTGTGTGAGAGATCGAGAGCAGCGTCCACTTCATCCAGGATATAAATGGGAGCAGGTTTGAACAGCAGCATGGCCAAAATCAGAGAGAGCGCCACCAGAGACCTGAAAAAAAAAAAAAAAAAGAAAACACACATCAGGTATCATAATGGGCACAAAGAGGGCATCTCATGTACACGGATGATGCTCTAATGGATCTGTGGGTATAAGATGTTGACCTGGAGAGCCATAACCTAAATGGCTATTGATTCAAAGAGTAATATGGCACTATCAGCAGTAGAGTTGGCAAATGCTGACCTTTGACCCCCACTGAGCTCGGTCAGGTTCTCTTTCCAGGTGTTCCCCAGAGCCACTTTAAACTCCAATCCGTCCAGGACACCACACCCCTCGGGCGGAGCCAGACGGGCATTTGCCCCAGGCAACAGGGTGGAGAATATGGAACCAAAATCCTTATTGACCTTCAATCACAATAGATTGTACTGAACATGATACGTCACGTATTTGTTAATTTGTTTTTATTTACTAGTTTTACTTAATGTAGTATTGTCAAAAAGTGACGAGTGGGTATTTTACCTTCTGCCACGCCACATTGAGAGCCTCATTCTTTTTCTGGTCCAACTCCTCAATCGTTTCCAGAATTTTGGCTTTATCGTTCTCAACAATTCTTTTCTTCTTCTTCAGATCATTGTACTGAGAGAGGACACAGAGTGTTATGACTATCATTTACTGACCCTCATGCCATTCCAGATGTGTATGACTTTCTTTCTTCTGCAGAACACAAACAGAATATCTCAACTCTGTAGGTCCATTCAATGCAAGCTCCAAAAGGCATATAAAGGCAGCATAAAAGTAATCCATATTACTCCTGTGGTTTAATCCATATCTTCTGAAGCGATCCAATCAGTTTTGGGTGAGAACAGACAACTAATTTTCCCCCCACTATAAATCATGACATCTGCAATCTCCTTGGCGATCATGATTTCAAGCTCAATTACACTTCCCAGCTCCATCTAGTGCTTTGCACATGCATCAAGCACTAGGAAGTGTAATCGAGCTTGAAATCATGATCGTGCCTACAGACTGCAATGGCAAGATGTACAGTAAAAACAAACAAATATATTTTGGTCTGTTCTCACCCAAAATCGATTGAATCACTTCAGAAGACATGGATTAAACCACTGGAGTCTTATAAATGACTATTATGCTGCATTTGTGTCTTTTGGAGCTTCGAAGTTTTGGTAACCATTCACTTGCATTGGACCTAAAGAGTGGAGATATTCTACCAAAAATATTTGTTTGTGTTCTGCAGAAGAAAGTAAGTCAAATGAAAGAGTAAATGAGGAGAATTTTCATTTCTGGGTGAACTATTCCTTTAATGGTGCCAAAAATAGGCTTCCATTTTCACTAAGCAAAATAGTAATCTTTTAATTTTGGGGTGAAATATGGAATTGACATATTCTTGACAGGTTTAATGAGATTTACCCAAATGCTCTTTTACTTTTATCCACATTCAATGATTTTTGTAATTGTAATGGTCAGGACATGAGCAGATAACAATGTTTAACACAGTGGTTCTCAAACCTGTCCTGGAGGTCTCCTCTATCAAACACACCTAATTCAACTCATCAGCTCATTAGTGGAGACTCCAAGACTTAAATTGGGTGTGTCAGAAGAGGGCGACATGCAAAATGTGCAGTGCTGGGGTGCCTCCAGGACCAGTTTGAGAACCACTGGTTTAATAAATAGCATCTTTCACAGCTAAAAACAGTGAGAGGTCAAAGGTCATACCCTTTCCTCAGCCTCGCTGAGCATATTCATTGCCCTGCGGTTGACGTTTCTCTCCAGCTTGTCCTTGGTCTCCTCGAGTCTCTTTAGTCTCTGTCCGGCCTCTTTGGGATTGTTGGTCTTGAAGTCGTAGGCCGTGTTTAGTTGGCCGAAGAGATGCTTCTCAGAAGAGATCCAGTCATTCTCAGCTAACATACGGGCCACCTGAACACACACAAACATTACATACACAAATATTTATTCACATACTTGTCTCCGATGGTCTCATTGACATCCTCTCACATAAGGTTAGTGGTTGACACACCTTTGCTGTGGCATCAGCACTGTCTTTCTTGTGTTTGCTGATGTTGTGTTCCTGCTCTTTGATTTTCAGCTGGGCATCATTGTTTTGTTCACGGAGACGGTTTGCTTCTCCAGTCTTTCCTTTAATTTCTCTCTCCTGTCCTAGAATCACCTCCTTCTGCTGGGACAACTGCTCCTGTGCAACACGCACCGCTTCCTACACACACACACACACACACACAGTGTAAAACATTTTTTTAATTGATTTTCACCATATGTCCATCTTTATAAGGAAACGGCATACAAAGAAGTTTGAAACAGCTGAGCAATTTTATACTGTTTGCGAACATTCAGACACCAGCCACACCGCTGTGGGAGGGGTTTAGAGGAACATTTAAATATTTGGATGCACAAGATTACATGTAAAACCTTAACTAATGGGACATTAAAATGTGTGACTTCAATGATTTTATGCCTCATTCTGAGTAAAGTTCACAAGAGATCAGTAAAAGAAGCTGTTATAAAGTTGTCATGAAATACTCCCTTTTTATTCTTTTATCTTCCCTGAGTTCCACTGATAATCTTAGTAGTTTGTTTTGCACCAAAACAGTCATTATTTATTCATATATGATCATTTTCCACCATGTCTTTGGCCCTCTGTCTGAAACACCAGTTTTCTGAAACCAGTTTTGGCCTAAGCTCCTCCTTTAAACTTCAATGTAAACGGCCACTGTTATGATTGGCTAACATTGCGCAGCCCCTCAAAAACAGCCATATTTGAAACACAATCGGAAGAGAATAAACAAGCTCCACATTATAAAACAAAATCTCAGGGTTTACACATAATGCACATCCAACACATTGCATTTGAATATATTAAACTCTTCATCTCAAGCACAACTGTTAACACACCATAAACTATCAAACAGTCATGACATTTGAAATATTCATGAATGAAACTGTTTACCCACAGTTTTGCAATTGGGTTCAAGTGTGTTTAACTGCCCCATCCTTCAATAGCACTTCCTTTGTAAAGCTTGAATCATTCATTATGACTGGTTCACAAGCAATCCACGCTGATGAGCCAAAAAAAAAAAAAAAAAACACAACACGCGCACACACATACAGTATCATCCTGCAGTGAGGCGCAAGTCACCAGAAACACATCAAACGGTCAAGGACATCCATCTAGTTCGTGTTTACATCCACCCAACAATTAAAAATAGCACAGATGGTTGCAAGCACGCATCCAGGACGTGTTTGTGCTGAAAACAGCAAGACACAGAGCAGAGATGAATGAAACAGAACGGGGTCTCCTATTCAGAGTTGTAACTTGTCACCACGTCTTTTAAAAGTGGCGCGAGATACATGACAACGGTCAAAGACTTCTGTCTAGTGCATGTTTATATACAAAAATAATTCAAAATAGTCCAGATGGGTCCCCTTTGGTGTTCAGGAATAGTACGTAGGCCACACTAGGCCAGTCTGTCCTGTTCTCTCTCCGTTTACGAACTAAAGCACCAGTGGGCGGGCCAAGGGTGCGTTGATGTTGTTGTTGCTGCTGCTGCAGAGGCAAGTCATGAATTAATGAGCCCTCTAGTGGTGTAGGGAAATTGCTGAAGTAGAGAACGAGGTGTTTCTGCAGCTTGGTTTCAATAAATACTTATATTGCATTGGGGGATTACGTTTTGAGTTCTGAAATTTATAGTATGTTTTTATAGTAGAATGACCTCTTATGTGTCAAAATATCAAGGAAAATTTTATTCCTTCGATGACGATTTAAAGTAATATTTATGCCATAGGTAATGTGTAATTTGTCATATTTACATCCTACATTTATGGCGCAAATGCGCCAACACTCTCTATGTGCCCATAATATGCATAGGTTACATTCTGTTAATGTAAAATCACATAACACGTTCTTGGAAAATGTCTCTACGCGAACGATCCTACAGATGTAGGTACGTTTGCACCAGCTCGTTAATAACTCTGCACACGGGTGTGTTTAGTTTGACTGAGCTTCAAGTCACACCTACTGATGACGTGGACCAATGGCAGTACAAAGGTGTTTAGCAGCCGGTACGAAGTTTTCCTTAAGGTTCACCTTGCCGAGCTGTTACGAACCAATGAAACAAACTCAAAAACATGTTCGTTTTACCCAGATACTGTTCTAAACGACGACACACTCGTTCATTCTTCGCTTTCATATTAAGTATGTCGGGGCCTTTATAAGACATGAGATATTATTTCTACACCTTATTTGCTGAAACATCTGTGGTCATGGTGTCGATCTGCTCCTGGATGGCTTTGAGAGCTTCATCTACAGCCTGAATCTGCTGCTCATATCCGGCCTGTTCTCTCTTCAGCTCCTCTAACTCCAGGGCTACTGCATCTGCCTCCTACACAAAAGAAGGTAGATAAGTGTCTCAACAGCTAAGATACTAAAAAAAAAAAAATTCCATTAATTTCCAATTTCTTTCAGCAGTGTGTGATTAACGATAAGGATTTTTACAAATCTTAAAAACTGCCTAAATCTGTTTTGTGTTATCAAATGATTTTAATGATGCAGACTTTAAAAACAAGACTTTAAAAAGACTTTTAAAAATGCATCTCGAGGCCAGTGGCTTTCATGTACTGTTTTCAGTCTGAAGCCCTGATTCAGTGTCACAGTAAACACACAGTACCTGCTGTTTCTCTTTTAGTCTCTTGCTGAAGGCATCTGCTTTGCTCTTGGCCTGGTTGAGTTTCTGCTGAGCTGCTTTCAATTCTTTCTCTCTCTCGGCCGCTGCGTTCTTCATCTTATTCTCCAGAACTTTGTACTTCTCCTCTGCTTTCCTCTGTATCTCTTTTGACTTTTCTAGCGTTTCCTCGCATTCCTCTACAGAAACAAAGCACCTAAATGTTAAAGAACAACAACATCGAAACCAATAATACCTCATATATTGTACATGGGTGCTAGAGTTTGCACACACACACATTCTAACATTAGTCAATATAAACATTTGTCTCTAAAGGTGTTTTTAGAGTTTTCAGTGGCATGTCCAAAATTAAAGGCTCAGAGGGTCAATTGTTTGGTATTATTTTAAATAAAACTTTTCTGCTGGAGAGAAAAAAAAAAGAGCCAAAAACTAACTTTTTTCTTATTTTACATTATATTTCTCAGGGTGTAAATAAGGTAGCTCTGAACATCTGCTTTAGTTTCGTTACCAATCATGTCACCTCTAATTGAGTAAAATGTTACGTTGATATGACAAAGCAATCAAAAGTTATTGCATTAGGAATATTATTTATCCCAGTGTCCAAAAACGTCTCCAAGTGTCCAAAAGCCTATATATAATAATTGTAAGGGGGGCCTGGGTAGTTCAGTGGTAAAGACGCTGGCTATCACCCCTGGAGTTCGCTAGTTCGAATCCCAGGGCGTGCTGAGTGACTCCAGCCAGGTCTCCTAAGCAACCAAATTGGGAGCATGCATGCTGCCCGGGAGAACTCGCCGCTGCCGTCCGCCAGGGGATGGAGGAGCCGCTGCCGTTCACCGGGAGGAACCGCTGCCATCCACCGGGAAGCGGAGGAGACGCTGTCGTCCACCAGGGGACGGAGGACCCGCTACCATTAGCCAGGAGGCGGAGCAGTGGCATGCCCGCGGGAGCCGAAGAAGAATGTTTGCTTTTCTTTTCTCTCTCTCTCTGTCTCTCCCGCTCTCTTTCTCCCTCCCCTCGTCCCTCTCAGATTCTCAGGAGGCAGTGGTGGACCATCGGGTGGCAGAACGGCCAGAAGGGCAGTGGAGGAGCGACGAGGAGGAGGGTGTGGCCGGGCCGTGAGGATGTACGCCCGGCGCCGAGTTGCCTAATCAGCGGGAGAGAGATAAGGGAAGCGCCGGGGACGCCAGAGAGAGAGAGAGACAGACACACGCGGCAGCTCTGTGTGTGTGTTTATGTTGCTGTTTTTTCAGTTTGATGTTCTGTCTAATTAAAGTCTTGTTGAATGTGGATCCGGCTCTCGCTTCCTCCTTTCCCAGACGAACTGAGATCCTTCACAGCAGTTTATAAGCAACACGTGTTTATATGTAACATGTACAGTATGTCAAAGACATACACTTGGCTATTACCCCTATATTTTTGTCTGCGAGTTAAAAAAAAAAAATAGGCCGGTTGTATTCTACTCTTTGAGAGCTTTCCAACAACATACGACACATGGCTATTTGATCAGATTGATGTTTTTACTGATTACAATAATATGTACAGTGCAAAACTTTTAATAAATTATCAAAACAGAACACTTCTAATTTGTCTGCAAATTTCAAAGCACTTGGTCATAATGCATCCATGCATTGCTAAGATTTAAAACGATACCCATTTTGTGTTGAAGACTGTAGTTACTAATATTTTGATAAATATTTTTTTTCAATTCGAGCTTAAAGGGTTAAGAAACAGTTCTTCCCCCAAGTAATATAATTGATTCTTCTAACTCTAGGGTGTTTACCGCTGTCAAGCAATGTAGGAACTTGGTACCTTTATAAAGAATATGAAGTCAGAGATGCGCATTTTTTACTATATTTTACAGCAGCTTTTAATGTAGCGCACCCACTTAGAATTTAGAGTCTAACTATCTGTTTTATAAGACTACCGACAATTCAAATAGCATGAATCTGGCAACAGAAATATGCTTGCATATGTTTCTCATCCCCATCATCTCAGCTGCATGAACATTCTCTCCATCAACACAGCATTGGACTTGCCAGAAACAGCAAAGAGCTGAATAGCATATGGAAAGTTATTTATATAAGGAAAACACTTAGCCATTGACTAGTCGCAAATTAAATAAGTAGTTGCGCAATCCCGTGCGCTTGTGTACCAATGGTCTTGCGCAGGTTCTCCAGCTCCTCCTGTTGTTTGTGGAAGGAGCTCTGCTGAAGTTTAGTCTCCAGGATCCGAGCCTCCTCAGTCTTCAGGTCCAACTGCTGCTTCAGCTGACGAAATCTGCCAGAGAACAACAAACACTTTAGCCTTTCACCATTTTACCTTTGACCTAAATGGTCAGTGAGGATTTGAGAGATTCTCACTTCTCAGCTGTTCCCTTGAGGCGGCTGAGCTCAGACTCCACTGTGGAGAGTTCAACCTCTTTTGCCCTCAGACTGTCTTGAATGTCCTTCACTTCAGCCAGCTTAGTTAGGACAGATGCTGTCTGAGCACGTGCACCTACACACATATAAACAGTTAAACTACTTAAGACTACATTTTGTGTAATGTTTTGTCAATTATTGGAGAATAGCACTTTTAGGGCCCTATGAAATCAGTTTATTTTTTTTTCAAATTCCATTTTATTTTTTTCCCAAATTCCGTGTTTTCTGTTTTATTTTCTCTGCATTCCGGGTTTTAAAGTGTAATTACATTTTATCATAAAAACACGGTTCCTACAGATGCTTCATAGATAAATTCAAGGACTTTAAGCACATTTTTATTTGTTTTCAAGGACTGTGCTCGAGATGCCATTAAAACAAATTCGTTACATTTGAAACTTATGTGCAATTGTAGTGTGCTCCCTTAAAACGCACTTTGCTTTCCAACAAAAGTGAATAACAGGGTCCGTAAACATTAGTCCATATGACTCATGTGCTGTGTTCCATGTTTTCTGAAGTCACACAACAGATTTATGTGAGGAACTGACCGAAATTGGAAATGGGTCATTCTCAAAAAATTTTGACTTTCCAACTTACAAAATATAGATATTTTTCATTCAGTTCAGTTTTTGCCTAAAAACACCGAAGGTAAACATTTTGTACACTTCGAACACTTTGTATGAACCCTGTAAAAAAACCTCTCTAATCAAATTCATTCATTTAATTTTAATCAAATGAAAACAGAACAATTACACTTCAACATACCATTGCATTATATTTTATTAAAATGAAGAGCGTCTATACTGGTCCTCTCACAATCCAAAACTGGAGTTTTTTGTTTTGTTTTGTTTTATTTTAATATTATTTGGTCAAATAGTGCTGCACAGTAGAGCACAGTATTAATGAAAGCAGTGATGAAACTCTTGCTTGGGATTTTGCTTAAATGTAATTATTGATTTATTATTATCATTATTATTACTACTACAAAAACTACTACATTTGAATATAACATTTTACTATACAGAAGTAATACATTTCTGTCGCATTATTTTTAATTTCACGCGTCTAGTTAAATACAGCTTTTAATTTTGGTGGAAAACCAGAGGTTTTTGACAGCTTGACTTCTCACCTCTCGAAAAGCAGTTTGCTATATGGGCTAATGTGCTTATTAAACCACAAAAGGCTATGATGTAATTATATATAGGCTGCATGTGCTACACAATTAACAGTGAATAAAGTGCTCTGCGCTTTGTCATTTATACACACACAGAGCAAACGTGATGTTAACGATGCGGTTAGTGTATAAGCAGTGGCTTCTCACATTCACTTACTGAACGGCCCAGCTCATGCAGACCGTAAATCTCAGCCTTTTGTGGTTTAATCATCACACTTAATTTGATTAATTGTAAATTTACACATTTATTTCATCCCAAATATGTTAAATTTCGTGACATTCGTGTTTTATTGATAATTACGTTTTTATGACTGGATTCCGCACCACGTAATTCATAGGGCCCTATAATTTTTGCCTTGCAAGATATATTCAGACCCAAAACCAAGTCTTTCTCCTGTATAAAACCCCCCACAGTAAATGTATAAAGTTGTAAAAAGTGGTTGACTGACTTAAATTTCTCAATAGCAATAGCGGATATATTATTTAAATTTTAACGTATTTGTACATCAAGGACATAGGTCGCATTGCTTTTAATTAATGCTTATTTTAATTAAATAAAAATTACTGTACTACAGTAATGAGAATTGGGAGAAAAAAACAGGATTTATTTCATTATACAAAATATAATTTTTTTCTCTTCTAATTTTGGAAAACAATTTAATTCAGACATACTTTCATGGAATTCCCCATTATATATCTTTCAGAATATATTTCTTAACATCAAAGCAATGTCAGATTTAAGTATGGAAATTTGCTCTGAAAAATCCGAGAACACAATGTCAGATCTGTTGTTTAAAGGAATAGTTTACCCAAAAATATAGTGACAGAAACTCCAAAAAAGGAGATAAAGTCAGCACAAAAGACTTCAGTGGTATAATCAATGTCTTCTGAAGCAATCCAGTTGGTTTTGGGTGAGAACAGACCAAAATAGAACTCCTTTTTCATTGTTCATCTTGACAGCAGTCTCAAGGCACGATCAGGATTTAAAGATAGATTACACTTCCTAGTGCTTGACGCATGCACAGAGCCCTAGACGGCGCTGTAAGAAGTGAAATCGAGCATGAAATCATGCAATAACAATATGCACAGTGAAAAAGGAGTTCTATTTTGTTCTGTTCTCACCCAAAACCAACTGGATCACTTTAGCAGACATTGATTAAACCACTGGACTCTTATGGATGACTTTATGCTGACTGTGATTAGCCCGATTGGGGGCCGGGCGTGCGTAGTCACGGCCCGGCCCCACCCTCCTCCTTGCCACACTGACTTTATCTCCTTTTGAGCTTTTAGGAGTTCTAATCACCATTAACTTGCATTGTATGGACCTATAGAGTTGAGATATTCTTCTAAGAAATTAAGTTTGCATTCAGCAGAAGAAAGAAAGTCATAAACATCTGGGATGGCTTGAGGGTGAGTAAATGATAAGAGAATTTTCATTTTTGGGTACAACAAACCTTAATAAATCAGAAAACTAATGATGGGTCTGAACACTTTTGCAAGGCATCTTGTGAATTTGCTGTTACACACAAACCTCCAGTCAATGTTCCTTGTGGGTCAAACACGTCTCCTCCAAGCGTAACGGTTTTGGTGCTCACACCCTTGTCAAAGGCAACTTTTTTAGCATTGTCCAAACTGTCACAAACCAGTGTAGTGCCAAAAACATACTCCATGGCTTTCCTCAGCTCTGATTCATAACCTACCAATGACAGAGCTGTGTGCACGTTATCTGGCCCAACCTGAAACACAAAACAAATAACTGAAAATCACACTAACAATGTTTCATACAAGAAAAACGATCAAATCAATAAGATTGCAATTAAATAGCAGGGTTCCTCACCAGGTTTTTGGCAGTGCGCACTACATTGTTATTGAGGGTACGTGCTGAAATTTTGTTCAGAGGAATGATGGTATATCTGCGTTTCAGTTCCCCCTTTTCCAGAAGTTTCTTTCCAGTCACCTGCAAATAGATTTGGCAAGAAAATTCCTGAGTCTTGCAAGTTTAAAACCAAAGCATAAGTTTGCCAATGAATGACAGAAATTGTACTACAAATAAATCAACGCTTCATTTATGGCAATGTGTTCTGTAGGAGAAGTCTCACCTCGTTGTCGACCACTACGTTATAGAGTCGACCACCAGCTACCACCTCCAGAGCTGTAGCGTTAGACACATCAGTCACACTGAAGAGATTTGCCACCAAACCTTTCACTTTACTGTGGTCCCAGCCCCTCTCTGGGTCCCTGCAAACCCATATATAGTACCATTTTAATCAATGTTGTATTTGTAGCCAAATGAAAGCAGTGTATGAACTTCACATATGTAAAATGAGTGTGGATAAAATGAGCAGATGTTCTCACGTGTACTCAAATCGCAGGTTGGGAAATTGGCCCATGAGAGACTCGTAGGTTTCTCTGAGCTGACTGACATCACGTGAAAACTGCCTCTTCTGCTCCATCAGACCTTCCTCCCGTCCATCTAAACAACAAAAGTTATTCTTCAGAATCTTACCATAACACCAAAGAATGTGTTAAACAAAAATTAATACAATATTTTAGCTTTGAATTTAGTCGCAGGTTTGAATAAACATAACTGCAAATCAGATTTTAAAGCTACAGTAGAGTGGTGAACAGCTTAAATTTCAGTCTGTTCCTCACACAAAGCTCTCGTATGGCTTCTGTAGCACACAATTTGAAAAGACTACTTTTTATAAAACTTGTGGCAGTGTAAAAATATCTTCATTCTACCAATCATCTCTTTTTTTTTTCACCAAAGAAAGAAAATATGGGGTCAGAACAATACCTTCATAGTTGAGCTTCTTTATTTCAGCCTCCAATTTCTCTATGCATTTTTTCACAGCCTCATGTGTGTCCTGGTCTTTTTTGTAGCCACTGTCCATCTTCTTGACCTGAGCCTGCTTAGTCTTCAGCTCCTGTTGAGCATGTTTAAGCTTCATCTGGGCCTAAGAGACACAACAGAGGTATTTACAACCACTCTTTATAATAATAAAAAATTATATAAATGAGATCATCATATCAGATAATAAATTAGTAAATGTCTCAAAACTACACACATCAACCAACAGAGCAATAATACACTATGGACAGCAAACAAAGTACAACAGTATACAGTGGACAAACATTTTCGTATTTCTGTGATTACTGAAATTGTTGACGGTTTTCAAAGGTCACCTGTTTGGCCTCAGTTTCAGCTTTACTCATGTCATTCTTGCAGGTCATCATCTGCCCATTAAGTGTAGCTGCAGCTCCATCCTCATTGGCGGAGAGGCCAGCTGACACTGCCTTAAAATGCTGTTGGGCTGCCTCCAGCGCTTCTGCATCATTCTGACCCTCCTCCTGCACTGCCTTCAGCCGCTCCATTGCCTTCGTAACCTCCACTTCCTTGGCTGACATCATCTTTTTATCCTTGTTAAAATAAAGATAAAAACATCAATGAATAATTTTACATGTACTATTACAGCATCCGCTTTTATCAGTTTTCTTTATTTGAATAATAATAATAATAATAATAATAATAAATAAAAAAGACATACCTCCTCCATGTTTTTGATAAGCTCTTTTCTTTTCTTGGTCTCATCTTTCAGATTTTGCTTCTTAAGGTCGAGAGCACTCTGGGCTTTTGTGTCCACTCTCTGTGCTTCAGACAACGTCTCTTCCAGAGTCTTCAACACTCCCCCGACCTCCTGAGAGATGCAGACACAGATATAAGACATGCTAATGGACAACAAGAGCAGGAGACACAAATATCCAATCAATCAACCACACACTTTTCTAACAGGTATCAATTTGCATCATAAAAAATTCAAAAATGTTTTCCCGTACAATGTATGAAATTCTTTTGCCAGTATATTACCCACCATACTACCCTCTATTTCAGACCTGCAGTCTCCACTGGACAAAAACTGTCACCAGACCAGTTTAGACAAATGTAACTCTTTACAACTTAACTAAATTTCTATCTAAACTCGATGTCACAAATCAGGGACCACATTCTAATATAAACATTTTGTCTTCACACAGAACAGTTAAGCATTTTTTTTTTTTTTACTTAAAGACGACACAGAGTAGCTGCATGTGAAGCAACATGTATAACATTAGATGCGTTTACACCAGTGATTCTAAATTTTTTTTGTCATGCCCCCCTTTTGCGTGCAAAAAATGTATGTTTCAAGTTGTTCTTTTTAACTGCATTTTTTATTTATTTATTTTACTTCATTTAATGCAAGTTTTAATAATAATAATAAAAAAATACAATTACATATTCAGTTTTCACCTTTTTGCTGAATAATGACTTAACTGTTCTGTTATTTTCTGTATACTTTGTGTAACAAATACATAAAACATTTAATAATGCCTATATAATTGTAAAACATCTAAAAAAGTATTAATAATAAGTGATACTGCTGCAGGTTAATATGTAACATCTCACCGTGGTGACGTAGTAACTCGCCTCAATCCAGGTGGCGGAGGACGAATCTCAGTTGCCTCCGCGTCTGAGACAGTCAATCCGCACATATTATCACGTGGCTTGTTGAGCGCGTTACCGCGGAGACGTAGCGGCATCCACGCACAACTCAACACGCACCCCACCAAGAGTGAGAACCACACATTATAGTGACCACGAGGAGCTTACCCCATGTGACTCTACCCTCCCTAGCAACCGGGCCAATTTGGTTGCTTAGGAGACCTGGCTGGAGTCACTCAGCACACCCTGGATTCGAACTCGCGACTCCAGGAGTGGTAGTCAGCGTCAATACTCGCTGAGCTACCTAGGCCCCCCATTAATCAATATTATTAATAGTGATTACAATATCAAGAGAAATAATCTTTAATTATGATTTTAGTCATAATCGTGCACCCCTACTCCTGCCAACAACTCATAAGAATACCGGTCACTCCCGCAACGCAACAAGCTTATTGGTTCCCACGGTTACCGCAAGTAAAGTCATGGCCTCTACACAGCAGTTATAACCATAAATCACTAATGATTGCTTTGTGTTGTTAGACCACAGTTCTTGCACTTACATTCATATGCATGATGCATGATGACACAGAGGCAGAAGTACTTGCAAATTCTCAGTAATGGTGAAGATGCCACGACAACTAGTGGTTGAAATAATTATCAAATTTAGTGCACTGGTAATACACTGCGGTCTTGACTAAGATCATAAGCCAAGACCCAGATCCAGACCAAGAAACTGAGTAGCAAGACCCAGATCCAGACCAAGACCACTTTTATATGGTCTCAAGACGTCTTGAAACCAAGACCACAAGATCAAGACTCCAACTCTGAGACAAAGCACAATGTGCTTAAGCTAACAACACACAAGTATAATCTTTCATGTCTTTACTGAACACATCCCATTAAAGATTCACAGTACTTTGGAAAAAGTGAATCCTAGAATTTAATAACCTCAAACAAGCGTTTCTGGTTGCTGCAGATTAGACATGCACATCGTTCAGAAGGAATTTTGGTCCATTCTTCCTTAAAGAACTGCTTCCGCTCAGCCATATTCTTAGGATGTCTGGTGTAAACGGCTCTCGAGGTCATTCTACAGCATTTCTATTGGTTTAAGGTCTTGGCTCTGACTGGGCCACTCCGAAAGTTGGATTTTCTTTTTTTAAAGCCATTCTTTAGTGGATTTACTTTGATGTTTATGGTCATTTTCCTGCTGCATTACTCAACTTCTACTGAGCTTCAGCTGGCGCACAGAAACCCTGACATTATCCTATAGGATATCTTGACAAACTTGGAAATTAATTTTTCCCTCGATGATGGCAAGCGTCCCAGGCCCCGTAGCAACAAAGTCGTACTTCACCATTGGGATGATGTTTTCTTGTTGGCATGCGGTGCTCTTTTTACAGCATATTTAGTGCTGCTTTTTCTTCCCAAAAAATTCAACCTTAGTTTAATCAGTCCACAAAATATTTCCCCAGTAGCGTTGTGGAGCATCAAGGTGGTCTTTGGCAAACTTCAGGTGCACAGCAATGTTTTTGTTGGAAAACATCGGCTTTCTTCGCGGTGTCCTGCAATGGACACCATGCCTGTTTAATGTTTTCTGTATAATATACTCATGAATAGAGATGCTAACCAATTCCAATGAATACTTTGAGTCTTTAGCGGTCACTCTAGGGTTCTTTTTTACCTCATTGAGCATTCTGTGGTCTGCCCTCTGAGTCATCTTTGCTGGATGGCCACTTCTAGGGAGAGTAACCACTGGGGTTGCTCGGATACAAACATTTTGGCTTCGGTACGATACCAGCCCTGGTACCTCAGTATCAATACTAACTCGATACTTAGGCAACAAATAATAAAAAAAAAAACCTCAGATTTTTGAATAAATTATACAGAAATATACTTCTAAAAAAACTGCATAAAGTCTTATAGATACAAATTATGCCTTTTCGGTTTTATTTTTTTCTGGATTCCATGTTAAATGTTTTATTGAATGTTAAATGTTATGATCAAATTGTGTTTAATAAAATAAATACTGTACAGCTTTAATCAAATGAAAATATAATACTTTTCAACAAATATATATATATATATATATATATAGTACTGTGCAAAAGTCTTAGGCACATAAGGTGTTTCACAAAAGCATTTGTCTTAAGATGGTTATTTATATCTTCAGCTTCAGAGTGTCAATAGGAAATATAAATGTTAGACTCACAACCATTACTTTTGCAAATAGAAAAGATTAGAATAGAAGAACAGGGAGCCCTGCAACAGATGTCCTGGCCCCCACAAAGCCCCCCACTGAACATCCTGTCAGTCAGAGATTACATAAAGAGACAGAAGCAATTGAGACAGCCTAAACAGATAGAAGAACTGTGGCGAATTCTCCAAGAAGTTTGGAACATCCAATCTGCCAACAACCAAGAAAAACTGTGTCCAGGTGTACCTAGGAGAATTGGTGATGTTTTAAAGGCAAAGGTGGTCACGCATGTGACTATATTATTTCATTAAATGACATCCTGCTGTTTAATGATCAAACTTGGCCATATAAAGGCTTTTTTTTATTATTATTTTTAAATGTTCTTTGATTTCATCTTAAAATTCTTACATTGCATGGCATTTTGTTAATGGCAGCATACTTTAATATGGTACCAAATTAACAACAAGATATCGTACCATTTTAAATGTTTTGGTATTGCGACATTTCGTTGGTACCGGTATACCACGCAACCCTAGTAGCCACAGTACTAAATCGTCTCCATTTATAGAAAATTTTTCTAACTGTTGACAGAATATCTAAGCTCTTCGAGATAACTTTGTAACCCATTCCAGCTTTATGCAAAGCAACAATTCTTGATCGTAGGTCTTCTGAAATATTTTTTTTGCGAGGCATGGTCCATGTCAGCAGATGCTTCTTGTGAATACAAACTCAATGTTTGAGTGCTTTTTATAAGTCAAAGTAGCTCTAACCCACACCTCCAATCTCGTTTCATTAATTGGATGCCAGGTTTGCCAACTCCAGACTCTAATTAGCATTTTTTGTTGTCTTTAGCCTAGGGATTCACTTACTTTTTCCACAGCACTACTTATTTTTCCACAGCACTGTTAATGTTTAATGGGATGTGTTCAATAAAGACATGAAAGATTATAATTGTTTGTATGTTGTTAGCTTAAACACGTTGTGCTTTGTCTATACTTCTGAATTTGATGGATGAGATCACATTTTATGAGCAATTAATGCAGAAAACCAGCTAATTCCAAAGTGTTTACATAATTTTTCTTGCCACTTTGTGTATATATATATATATATATATATATATATATATATAAAAAATAGGAAAACTTTAAATTAATGTGTCTTTCTCTGCCACAATGCATTTACAATGGTGCCGCATTTCATTTACACAGAATCACATGAAATATTTAGTTTCTGCCCTAATACTGCATCTATTTTTTATGTGACAGAAGTCAGTATAGTATTTTTCATATCCTAGACAGCCTTCTTTTGACTCTTTTGAAAGTACGATTTCTTATTATTTGTGGGACTGTGGCCACAATTTAAAATTAATCATAGGAGAAAATATATCTTCATAGAATCATACATATTTTTATTCCATTAATCATAGGAATAATCAATAGATTAATTATCAACATAACTGTTAGTTGCTAAAATAAATACAATTCAACCAAATGTGCCAAGTTTGTGACATACATAACTTAAGTTGCAATTTTTGAAAAACACTCCATGAGACTACAGCATTCTCATAGTATGAGAGGAGGCTGAGCCCCCCCAAAGGCGGCTGCTCACCTTGTCCCTCCTGCGCTCCAGCTCTTGTATTTCTGCACTCAGTTCCTTCACTTTGGCCTCGTTCTGTCTCATGTTCTCCTGCAGCTGTGCGATGGAGCTTTGCATCACTTGCAGGTCTTCAGCAGACTTCAGCTTAGTCTCCTCAGCACACACAAACAGATACGCCACATACAGACGGCTTAAGTGCTCGATTTCGCGCATCAGCTTCTGGTACTCCAAGTAGGACGCACGCTCCTGTAGAGAGAGAGAAGAAGAGAATGTGTGAAAGAAATGTCACAAATTTTCCTTATTAAAAAAAGCTTCACACAAAGAAATGAATAGCAATTTTGAAAAATATGTCTAAAATAATATACAGCTCAGCTCTACATGGAGGCTGCCATGTTGAGATCATATGACCAGCGGAATTCTACTAATTTTATCTTGGCAACCCACTATAGTTGGACACATTTGCTCACCACAATAAATTAGCCAAGGCTGGCTGTGAACAGTGCATTTGAACAATGGAATCAGTAACAAAAATGTTTGCTTTTGCATGCTGCTGTATCCACGCCACTAGGTGTCAGTTCAAGACTACTGCCATATCGGCCAGCACAACATAAATTAAAAATTAGAGTATAATACAAACCTCCTTCAGTTTCTCCATAGCAGGGGTGATCTCTTCATCCAGGATCTGTTCCACACACACAAACTCCATGAGATTAAATTGCTTGGTAAATCAAGAAATTGAAATATAATTGAATTCGATACTAAAATTAAAAATAAAATAACAATACTAGGCTTCATGCAGTATTGGTCGGTACCGGTGTATTTGCGAATGCACTGTGATGAGCGCTAATATCTTGCATGAATGGAAATGCACTTCATGTTCAGAATTCTTGTCTCGACAAGGTATTAATTTAAACAGTCAGTTATGTCTTAAGTGAATGTAAACAGGCAGGACAAAAAAAATAAAATCTGATCTGTGCATTAGGACTTGCAGATAACCAAATAGACCTGCCGCTGTCTATTATGTCTTTAATATTAATCATGCAACAATATTGACAAGATATGAGAAAACCACTCATTGGTCTTTAATTATTTCTTCGTTCTTTATTACTGATTCAACTTGAGTAACAAACTAATAACAATAATGAAATACAATAGAGAAATACTTTCTGGCTACATGCTATTGTTTTAATTTAATTTGTTAATATTTAAATTAATATTATAAAAGTGTGTTTGCTGTGCTATCGAAACTGTTATCAAGAATTATGAAATTTCACCATTAGTATCAACTACCGAACTTTTGGTATTGTGACAACCCTAAATTTAATAAATAAATGAAAGTGCATACGGTCTGAATCTCTTTCAGCTTGGCATCTTTCTTCTCAATGGTTTTCTGAGCACCGATCTTCTTGCACTCGTACATCCGTGTACCTGCCGCCTCCTCAATCATGGCCAGAATCTGTACACAAACACTTTTTAGGAGCCAAGAAATACATCAGAGTTTCAGCATTTTTGACCAATGAATTTACATGAGTTTTTTTTTAATCATTTGTGATTACTGGATAAGAATTTTAAATAATAATAATAATAATAATAATAGAATTCAGAACGATTCGCTAACATGTCAGTCAGATCAATCTTTAAACAGATTGAGGATTTTGTTTTGTTTCCATGACTTTTCCAAGCCTGGAAAATTATCTGATATTTCTAGGTTTTGCATTACCATAGAAACCCTGGTCAAATATCACTGATGAAAACACAAAATATTAACTTCGCATCTCAGACATTGGATGCTTGTGTCACTCAGCTCAGGATCTCAATCTCACCTCAGGAGGCTTCATGTTTAAGACTTTGGTGATTCTACCCTGAAATGAACACACAATTAGAGCGATTAGGAATGTGAACAACTGATAATTGTTTAACTAGCTGAAAATCCAAAAACTAAGTTGTATAATCAGTCTTAAAATATCAATGTGGTTCAGAACATATCCTGCCCTTATACTTTAGGGTATACTGCCTGTTTGCAATTAGTGCCTCATTGTTAGATCAAACATGTTCATGTAAATAAAACATTCAGGACACATAACTTGAGAAGTCCTTAATCAGTGTGTTTTTGTGATAATTACCTGCATGATTAGAAAATGGGGGTTGTTAACATTCAAGCCAACTGAACAAAACAAATCTTGGACTCGCAGATTGTTGGCATTCACACCGTTGATGAGGTACTTATTCCGTCCACCTATGACCACCTGAACAACACAAACAATAACATTATCACTGGCTCCTTGATTTGTGCCGCTGCTCATCTTTCAAAACGCCTCAGTTATCTCAGGCCGAATACCTGTCGTGTGATGGTAATCTCATCGTGTGTTTCGAACCCAAGTGGACTCTGTTTCTTGTTGGAGTTGTCGAAAGTGATGGACACTGTTGCCTTGGTAATCCCAGCCAGGCCATTTTTGTACACCAGATCTTGAAGATTAGTGGCACGAACCTGTTTAAGTTTAATAAACCAAAACCAGCATCACATTACAGCTCCTAAACTCTAGAACTCAAATTCACATTTTACTAGACAGTCATACTGTGTACCCATATAATATACAAAACACATCTATTCTATTTAGATCCAATTTAGGCAGGTCTTTGCATTTTTATCTATATGTCTTTGCTGTTGTTTTTGTTGTTTATACATTTAACTTAAGTTACATTTTGTTACTTGTTTGAGAAATGTATTAGTAATATTGATTAAAAAAAAAAAAAAAAGAAAAGACAACTTAAACTTCCATCAAAAATCTATGTAACATTTATATATGGTCATGTGTTCAGATAGATAGATAGATAGACAGACAGAGAGAGAGAGAGAGAGAGAGCGACAGACAGACAGAGAGAGAGAGACAGACAGAGAGACAGATAAATAAATAGATAGACAGACAGACAGACAGACAGACAGACAGATAGATAAACATATTTGCATGCGTTTGTTTAGTACTGGCCTGTGATAGGTTAGATATGCCCAGCAGAAAGCAGATAGAGTCCAATATATTTGACTTTCCACTGCCGTTCAGTCCAGTGATGGCGTTAAAAAACTGATCAAATCCGTTAATCTCCGTCCTCTCAGCGTAGGACTTAAAGCCCTCTAGTACAATAGACTTTATGTACATTTCGACCAGACACCGTATGAGAAAAATGGAATAACAACGCTATAACCCACTAAAGCGTATGTGGTAAATAACCGGGACGAACCTCAACGCTTCTTTCACTTCAACCAGACAAACTTGAAATTTGGCGCCAGGCGCGTTTCCGCTCCGCCGTTCAAAAAACATCAACAGATTTCAGCTACCAGTTAGAACAAAAACACACAAATTCCTCGATATGTTAAGAATTTTTTTTAGTTTATTGTGTGAAGTATCACGAACACTACAAATAAAACATTGCCATTAGAGGAGAAATTAAATATTTATTTTCAGTCAGGCTAATTTTTAGCTGCCGCATTGCTGGACCCAAGCAATTCAAGCATGTATGACGTCAGGGCCATTAGAGATCGAAATTGTAAATGCAGTTATCTTTCTTTTTTTACTTGTAACACAAACTATGGCCATACATATTAAAAGAGATACATTTTGCGGTATTAAACTTTTGAAGAATGAAATAAAATGCTCCCAATTAGCGGACGATACTACCCTTTTTTTGCAAAATGAAATTGAAATAAAAAAAAAAGCTATTGATTGTCTTCATACTTTCTCATCTGTATCTGGTTTATTTTTAAACATCAAAAAATGTGTTTTGTTTCCTTTGAGAACTTGTAACCTTAATAACATACATGGTATACCAGTGAAGGAGGTGGTAGATTATTTAGGTATCAAGATCTGTAAAGATCAGAAGGAGAGAAATAATTAGAATTTTACACCAATTATTGGGAAAATTAAACAAAAATTAAATTCATGGTTAATGAGAGATCTATCATTGAAAGGTAGAATATTATTATCTAAAACTGAAGGGTTATCGTGCTTAGTTTATACAGCTCTTGCATTAGACGTTCCACGATCAGTCATAAAAGAAGTAGATACTATTTTGTTTAATTTCATCTGGAAGAACAGACCGCACTATTTAAAAAAGACGATTCTATGCAATCCAATTAAAGAAGGTGGTCTGAATGTACTTGATTTTAATACTGCTAATTGCGTATTTAAGAATAAATGGATAAAGAATTATTTATGCTTTAAAGACAAAATATGGAACATCATCCCTGACCTGATTTTTGGAAAGTTGGGAGGTTTGGAAATTTTTTTTAGATGTCATTTTGATGTAAACAAGGTTCCGATAAAGCTATCTTGTTTTCATAGACAGGCTTTTTTTGTTATGGATGCTCATTTATAAACATAACTTCTCTCCACACAAATCTGTAATATGGAATAACAAGAATATTGTGTTTAAAAACAACTCTTTATTTTTTAGAAACTGGTATGATAATGGTATTGTACTGGTGAGACAGTTATTTAAGAGTAATGGACAACTTTTTAATTATTGTGAATTCCTTAATTACTATAAGAATCCGGTGACTGCTAAAGAGTTTGCAATAGTTTCTGATGCCATTCCTGGTGGCCTTACTCAACTCTTATCGGGTGATATATCCTCTGAGTGTATTTCTGTATATAATACTCAGATAAGTATTAATGGTGTGGAGATTTTAGATAAAAAATTTAACAACTTCTTTATAAAAACAATATGCAGAAATACATTGTTACCTAAATGCAAACCATATTGGCATTCATTGTATAATCAGATTGAATGGAAAAAGGTCTGGAAGTTACCTAGTAAATACTGTCTCACCAATAAAGTTAAAGAAGTCACATATAAAATTATTCATTTAATTTACCCAGTGAGACAAGTAGTCTCAAGATTTTTTTTGAGACACGGAGACTACATGTGTTTTTTGTAACTTAGAGGAAGAATCCATAAAACACTTATTCTTTGAATGTGTGTTTACCCAACTTTATTGGATTGAAATTGAATATTTAATACTTAAACACACAAAATTAAAGATTCGGCTAACTGGTAAAGATATATTTTTATTATTTAAGAATAAGAGTTTGGAACAAAATTTGGTGATAAATCTGTTAATTATATATGGAAAATACCATATACACAAACAAAAATGGGCAAACAATAAACCTAACATCATACCATTTAAAACTGAACTGATGCATTATATTGAGACTCTAAAAGATACAAGAAATAAAAAGGCAAAACGAATGTATAGAATACTTGAAACCTTTTCTCTTGTTAATTCATTTTAAGTTATCCCCTGGTTTTATTTGGTTAATTAATATTATTTGTTATTGTTTCTTCTTTCTTTCTAATTTTACTCTGCTGCTACTATAATTGTATCAGTGAGTTCATTGTGATCATTTGTATGTATATTTTGTTGTAAGTGTTCTTGTTCTGTAGGTGATTGCAAGATTTCTTTCTTTCTTTCTTTCTTTCTTTCTTTCTTTCTTTCTTTCTTTTAATAACTTTTTCTCCCAATATAGAATGCCCAATACCCACTACTTATTAGGTCCTCGTGGTGGCGCAGTTACTCACCTCAATCCGGGTGGTGGAGGATAAGTCTCAGTTGCCTCCGCTTCTGAGACCGTCAATCAGGGCATCTTATCATGTGTCTCGTCGTGCATGACACTGCGCAGACTCACAGCATGTGGAGGCTCATGCTACATTCCGCAATCCACGCACAATTTACCACGCACCCCATTGAGAGCGAGAACCCCTAATTGCAACCACGTGGAGGTTACCCCAGACTGGGCCAATTTGGTTGCTTAGGACAGTGTTTCCCAAGCACTGTGCTGCGGCACACTAGAGTGCCGTGAAAGACTGTCAGGTGTGCCGTGGAAAATTATCAAATTCCACAAAATAAATAAATGCATGAAAAAAAAAATCATTTCAGGGATCCAAACTCCTCACCTTTCAGAGAAATTCGCCATTTTGAAACCATAATCAGTCACTTTTGTGATTGTGAAGAACAATGATTAATGTGCAAAAGTGACTGATATTTATTCGCGTTAAGGGTCTTTCACATGACTCGCATCAGCGCTGCAGAATACACTGAAGTCTGTGAAGTGACGCTACATTACACCAAAGTGTTTTTCACACACGTAATATATTTGAGAGTACTAAACAACAAGAAATATTTAAAAACTGTCCAAATTTGTGAAGAGACATTGAATGTCTCATAATTTCTTTTAATTAAAAATTACCTTATCATTTATGAATGTCAGAGACCCCAGTTATTGTACTAATTTAATTTCACCAAGAGAACACTTAGACCTAAACATAAACGAGCCCTTTTATTACTTTCTGCTATCAAAGCAACTGCAAACTTTTTTTCTCTCTTCCAAATACATGAGATCAATGTTTATTGAGCACACCTCCTGCTTTTTTTACGTGGCAAACTCGTAAAACGCCCCTCTGTGACACTTTCTGCAACTCTTGTCATGTGGAGCTTGACGCTGGCGTTGAACGAAGCGTTGGCGTCTCGACTCAGCTCATGTGAAATGCGCTTTACAATGATGAAGAAAACATTATTGAAACTCAAAATTATTATTATTTGTCTATTATTGTGGACTTTTCTGATAAAAGCCATGCTCAGCAGTTTAAATAGGCTACTGTTGGAAAATGATACCGTAGATCTGTTTGTGTTTATAATTCTTATACTGAAGTCAGTAGATTTGTAGCCATGCAAGTTTTAATAAAGGAGAAGGTAAGGATGTTATTGAAACTCACTATTATTAGACTATTAATGTTGTCATTTTGGATGAAAAATAATGCTCCGTCTGAAGGAAGACTATAGATCTGCTTTGTTCTTTTAATGCTTAAACACTATAAAGTCTCTTGGTAGATTTCGGTCATGAACGACTCAAAATGATTCACTGACTCACTCATAGCACATAAGATGCTCATTTGTCGCCACCTAGTGACATTTCCAGAAGGGGTCACTGAACTTATCAGTTCATAAAATTGAACACATTTGTGAAACAGAAGCAAGCCACACCAAAATACACTTTATTTTGCAGCTAATTCTGCACAGTTGTGAACTTGAATAAACTTGAATCACTAAAATAGCTGGAATTGGTGCTTTTAGCTTATTCTTTAAAAAAAATATCCCCAGAAAAAATGTTTGTGGACCAGTGATTGTCTTACCTTTTTCGCCCCTCATGAGTTTGCATCCCTGTAATTTGTTGTGGCATTGCAAGAACAAATCTACAAATTAGAAAAGAAGCAAATTTGTTGTTTTTTCATTATCCATTTAGCGTAGCCTACCTATGTGATTTTCTTTTTCTTTTTCTTTTTTTTTGCATAGCTGAATTTCAAACATTACAAGTAAACATGTTACTAAGACGGACAGAAAACATGGACAAATTCTTGAAAAGGAAAAATATTGACGATGGTTAGCCTATGTGGAATAGTGGTGTGCCGTAGAATTTTTTTTAGTTGTAAAAAGTGTGCCGTGGCAGAAAAAGTTTGGGAAACACTGGCTTAGGAGACCTGGCTGGAGTCACTCAGCACCCCTTGGATTTGAACTCGCAACTCCAGGGGTGGTAGTCACTCGCTGAGCTACCTAGGCCCCAGGTGATTGCAGGATTAAGGAAAGACACTGGTTTAAAATGTGCTTTTTGTAAAATTGAACTGAAACCATTGTACACCTTTTCTTTGACTGTATCTATACAAAACTGTTTTGGTGTTATTTGGACTATTTTATTAGGGTAAATACTGGTATTGATATACATTTAAGAAAAAGGGATGTTTAATTTTGATAATAATACTGAACATAACGCATGACATATCAAAATGTATTGCTAATTTATGGGTTTTTGTATTAATATATGTAAATGGTCATCACATAAACCTAATTTTAAACACTTTAAAATAAATATGTCATTATTTTAATGCAAGCCAAAAAGAATGTGAATTTCTGAAAAGCCTTGAATCTTCCTTTTTGATCCTTATTATTATATACCTTCTATATATATTTATTTTATTTTGTAATTATTTATTTTAATTTAATATATAGCATTTAATTTATACTTTGTACAACTTTTATTTTTTAAAAAAAAATTTTTTTTTTGTAAATGGGACTGTTCTGTTGCCATCTTGTATTTATTACAGCAATAAAAATAAAATAAAAGACGGGTCTCAAATGTCATTCAGTCATTGCACAGAGTCCCGTCCACATTAAATCTGCTAGGTAATATTATCATATTACAAAATGGGGATTTTATCATTTTATTTTTAGTGATCCACATTCCGCACTGTTTAGGAGGCAACACTTGGAGACCCAAAATGTAATATACTGCATGCTTTAAGCTTAGTATTGACTGTTATACTTACCATCACACATTCCATTTACAACACTAAATAAATATAAAGTATTAAGATTAAAATGCACCACGTTACTGAATGCATCATCAGAGACCCCTTTTGTGTGCATTTGCGCAACACAAATTAGATTTCCGCCACTGTCAAGTTATGTTACATATGGTGTATGTGTTAGGTGTAGTGGACTAAAGCACAGAATTGGTAAGCAAAAGGTTGTTGGTTCAATCCCCACAGCCACCACCATTGTGTCCTTGAGCAAGGCACTTAACTCTAGGTTGCTCCAGGGGGATTGTCTCTGTAATAAGGGCACTGTAAGTTGCTTTGGATAAAAGTGTCTGCTAATTGTAAATGTTACAATTAGGTCTAAGAGCTGAACTCCCTTTTTTTTTTTTTAATTCTTCTTTTTAACAAGAGAGTGTTCTGTAACAATTAAAGGTGCACTCTTTTTTGCTGGCTCTTGCTCATCCCAGTGGTTTTGTACTTCAGACTCATTTGGGATAGTTCATCCAACATAGGAATAGTTCACCCAAAAATGAAAATTCTCTCATAATTTACTCACCCTCATGCCATCCCAGATGTGAATAACTTTCTTCAGCAGAACACAAATGAAGATTTTAAGAAGAATATTTCAGCTTTGTAGGTCCATACAATGCAAGTGAATTGTGACCAGACCTTTCAAGCTCCAAAAAGCACATAAAGGCAGCATAAAAGTAATCCATAAGACTCCAGTGGTTAAATCGTCAGTATGTCTTCAGATGCGATGTGCTTTGTCAAGGATTGAAATATTGATCTGTTTCTCACCCAAAGTGATTGCATTGCTTCAGAACACATACAGTATATTACAGTATTTCTGAATTGCTAAGACACATTTCTTGAAACCTTCACCCATTTTCTCACAACTTTAAACACAAAATCAAATCTTCAAACTACATTCACAAAACCCCTGACTTTTCTGGCAAAATCAAATAATCGCTTCAAAACCATTTCATCTGTGCTCAAAATCAAACAATGCTTTCAGATCATACACACAGCCAGTCAGTACATAAACACTACAGAGCATTCATTAAACACTACATAAAAAATGGACATACAATGCAACACAGCGTCCAGGGCATGTAGTTACAGATTTTTTTTTTTTTTTACTGTATATAGTAAGCGCATTTTGCAATTACTGTCAAAAAAATATAGTAATCACAACTTAGTACAGTGAATATATTGTATATTGTAAGTATAGCAACTAATACAGTATTGAATGTCTGTATATTCAGCACTTGCATACTGTAAAAATACAGTAGACCAACTGCAAAAGAACAAAGTAAACTCTAAATGAAAAGCACATTACTGTAAACTCAAAAATTTTGTGCAACTGCAAAATCAAAGTCAATGAGAGATTCGTTTTGCCACAGCATCACGTTTTCACGTCATTAATAACAAGTGAATTTTGAGTCATTGTGTGTAAACGATGACAACTGTGTTGTAGTTGTGTTTAACTTTTGCTGCCCATGTTTACCATTTTGCAACACAAGTGGATCACAGTGCGAAATGTGTTTTAGTGAGTGAGAATGTGTTTAGAGTTTTGCAAAAAGAGTGATTGATTCGACAAATGGGTTTAGGCCACTGAGCATTTGGTTCAGAGAATGGGGTTTAGTGTTTTAGCAATTCAGAAAAACTGTAAACCAATGGAGTCATATAGGTTAATTTTATACTGCCTTTATGTGATTTCTTTTTTCTTTTTTCTTTTTTTGGTGCTTGAAAGGCCTGGTCACCATTCACTTGCATTGTATTGACCTGCAGAGCTGAGATGTTCTTCTAAAAATCTTTGTTTGTGTTCAGCAGAAGAAAAAAAATCATACACATCTGGGATGGCATGAAAGTGAGTAAATTATGAGAGAATTTTAATTTTTGGGTGAACTATCCCTTTAATACTGACACCTATCGTCATGGATGCACAAAGCTTGTTTACTAACTGCTGCTGCTTCACACAAAGATGTTTGTTTATCTTCTATTTTGTTACTTTTAGTCTGTGTTTTTTTCCGTCTCATACTACACACATCCGTGTAATGGAAATTCGCACTAGACTGTGACTGGACTGCTGCAGCTCGCAAGGCGAACTCTCTGGCGGCTGATGTATTCTCACTTGGCGCTTGATGTCGCGCCGTTCATCCGTGAATCATGCCTAGAGAGCTGCAAGTCGTTGCGGTTTGTTTCATCACTCCAGCAGGGACCTTTTTTTTTTTTCTTTTTTTTTATCAAGGACATTTTATCTTTCCACTTGCATTCATTCTGTATGGACTGTTATTATGTTATGTTATTATTATTGTCAGTGGTAATAAAAACTCGGTCAATTGCATGACACAGGTTGTCATGTGTTGTCAACATGGCAGCACCCATGAGGTGGTGACCCGCTCAATGTAAAATTTATCTGCTTTTATTGAGCAACTGACATGACTGGAGTCTTCATCTAATGTGAGTGTGCATCAGTGTAAACATAGTTCTAAAAGGTGCAATTCATGTCTTTATGTGTAAAACTTTTTTTTGATTAGCAAAAACTTACTGAGTGCACCTTTAACAATAACTTTTAGTCAACATCAAACATCAAGACAAGGTTTAAATTTATATGAATATATCTTGACACATACAGTACTTAAACAGTTTCTTTCTTACACTTTTTCTATGCCACCCAGATAGTACACCTACATCCCCTAGATGTCTGTTTTAGATCTTTTTATCTGGAAAGCATTACATTCTAATTCTTTGAATGTTTTTTTTTCTGCTAAACATCTTCAGATCAGATTTACAAACATTCTATGTCATAAACATCTCAAAGACATCTGCTGAATGTCTTACTGACATCCGAGAGTAAAACATCTTATAGACGTAATGCAGATAAACAAACAAACTAAAAAATACGTCTTCCAGATGTAAACACACATATAAAATAGACGTCTGGGTGATGTACATGTGCTATCAGGGTAGAGGCACAGGGCACAGAGAAAGACACACCAGATTGAAGGCATAAAAACAGATCTGCGAAAGGACCATACAGTCACCACGGTCTGAGTACATAGAGGTGGGTTCAATATATGACTGGTCAAAATTCTGCAGCTTTAGTGCTGTGTGGTGATACTTCCTGCTGAGGGAAAGCAGACAGCGGGCCAAGTTGTATTTCGCAGCACAGCTCACTGCTCTGATGGTCCGCACTGTGTCAAAATGCATCAAGAAACAGGGATCGTCCTAACACAGCAGACAGATGGAGACAGAAGGTTGGGTGGAAACAGAACATAAGTATTATGCAGTGGAAAGACTGGGATATCACTGCAAACAGCGTCAATGCACATGATGTACCCTAACACAACCTGTCTGTCAAACTGTGTTGTAAAGCTTCTTGAGGTGACAATGTTTGTTTAAATTTTTTAAAGCTACACTATGTAACTTTTGGACCTCTAGCGGTTAAAAAATACAACTACATGTGTCTTGCAGGAAAACATTGTTTTGCTAATTATGTAAGTTGTGCTTCGGCTCTGTTCCTCTGCGCGAATGAATATGGTTTGAGGCACCGGTGTACACATGAATACAGGACATCTTATCAGAGCGAATGGACAAATAAATAATGAAAGAAAGGAAAAGACATATCCAAAAACATGTCATCTGAGCAGGTAAGTGCCATATCTTATTCTGTTGTTTTGACTTATTGGAAACATTGATGTTTTGAAATAAATGACGTTACAAAAGTTAGGCAACGTTCATTAACATTAGACATAATGTTTGCTAGTCTGATAAGGTCAAACGTTATACAGTTTTATAACTGCAGGATATTCTGGCCAAATAGATCACGGTAGTAACTAATTTATAGATTGTCATTGTTACCAACCAATGATCAACATCATTTCAAGACTCACATGTCCTTGCAAGCCTAGGACTAAAGGATTTATTTATATAAATTATTGCCGTTATAAAGAAAAATACACACGTGCTAGCAAGTGAAATGTTCTGCACTGATTACAGTATAATTATTGTATTTCACTACACACATACACACAGACGCGTGTGTGTGTGTGTGTGTGTGATTACACAACTATACATAAACCATATCAATAAAATGTCTTACCTGTTGAGTAAGAAAAAAGCCATCTCTAGGTCTCTTTTAAATCCTTTCAGTTGTCGCCACCTCTGAAAAGCCAAACCAATGTCGATTCGGATTTTATTACGGACTCTGTCGCTTTCCCTTTTTGCTTGCAGACTCTGCTCTGTTTGGGGTTTCTTTGTTTTTACAGCTGGTGATTCCCCAGATTTTTGCCATTTTTAATGATCCAAGGTCAATTTTTCTCATTCATTGTGACAACAAACTTTTATCTGTCCCGACAGCTTTAAAATATTAATTATTATTATAGGTTTATCAAAGTGTATTTGGCTAAAGTAAAGACATGTTTTGGAAGATGGATTTTTTTGCACTCTCTCATTAATAAACATTAAAAAAAAAAAAAAAAGTGACATAGTGTAGCTTTAAATGTGTGAGATTTGATACAGCAGGGCCACGTTCATTATTAAATAAAGACATCAATTTGGAAAGAGGTCATATCAGCAGAGCAGAATGTGTACAGATAACATCACATTAAACACTAACTACTGTGAATAAATTTTGCCGAGTACAAATTAAATGAAAATACGCTGGGCTCTTGCACAAGCATGGTTTTTGACGCCTTAAAGGGATAATTCACCCAAAAATGAAAATTATCTCATCATTTACTCACCCTCATGCCATCCCAGATGTGTATGACTTTCTTTCTTCTGCTGAATGCAAACGAAGATTTTTAGAAAAATATCTCTGCTCTGTATGTCCATGAATGCAAGTGAATGCAAGTGAATGGTGACCAGAACTTTGAAAACCACATAAAGGCAGTATAAAAGTAATCCATATGACTCCAGTGGTTAAATCCATATATTCTGAAGCGATATAATAGGTGTGGGTGAGAAACAGATCAATATTTAAGTCCTTTTTTTACTATAAATCTCTTTATATGTACATATCACCACCTACTGGCAGGGAGAATAATTTATAGTAAAAAGGACTTAAATATTTATGTTTCTCACCCACATCTATCATATCGCTTCTGAAGACATTAATTTAACCACTTAAAACGAAGGGATTACTTTTATGCTGCCTTTATATGCTTTTTGGACCTTCAAAGTTCTGGCCACAATTCACTTGCATTGTATGGACCTACAGAGCTGAGATATTCTTCTAAAATGTGTTCAATAGAAGAAAGAAAGTCATACACATCTGGGATGGCAATTAGGGTGAGTAAATAAGTAATCTTCATTTAGGGGTGAACTATCCCTTTAAGTAGTAAGAACTCATTGTGGCCACAGTCCAGCTGCCATCCTTATTGTTTAGCCATGCCTTGCAAATAATTTGTAACTACTTTATGTACTGTATGCCAAATCTAGCAATCTAGGTTCCCACACATTGTACAGAACAGAAATTTCTAGCCAGTGAAGCACCTAGCAAAAAATTATATGCATTATTGAACTTTCCATACATTTTTAAAGAACTTGTTAAAATTGATACTTTCCAGGTCAAGAAATCAAAAATGTAAAATTCCCTTATTTTTCCAGGTTTTAATGACAGCGGGAACCCTGTTAATAATAAATATATGTGAATAAATATTGTGAATGTATGACTTAGCTCACTGTATCGGGATCTCTACCATCCAGAATCATCAGGTCTTCCAGGGCCCATGTTTCTATTCGCTCATAATTGTCCTCCAGCCCATAGTGCCGCAGCTTTTTGCTCTGTGAATGCTTCGATCTTCGACAGTGTACCACTGAGATCTGAGCTTCTTTATCCTTAGCTACTCAACACACACATTAATTCCATTAATTTATTTTTCCTTATTACATCCCTTCCTCATGCCTTAAAGAACCATAAAAAATAAAAGTGCAGTATCAGTAGACATCTTTTTTTTTTTTTTTAAAGAAGTGATGTATCTCAGTAATGGAAAATAATCCAACACATACACTACAATGCATCCTCAAATATTCATGCACAAAAATATACAGATGTCTCTTACTAGAAATACAGATGAAATGTCGTCCTTGTTTTTCCTCCTCAATTTCAATGAATTCCTCCAGCTTCTGCCCCACTGGCCTGAACAAGACTCTGTCCATCTCCTCCCTCAGCAGAGACGACATCTCACACACCAAACGGAGAGAAAATTAATTTAAATGTGTGAGAGTGCAAGAGCATGAGTGATAATATTTTTTTGCAGAGGTGGATCTGGTTTGCAGGGTTTATCTCCCTCCCTCTATCTCACTTTCCCAAACACACACACACACACACAAACACACACACACACACACACACAAACACACACACACACACACACACACACACACACACACACACACACACACCACATACAACCTCTCTCTCTCTCTTTCTTCCTTTGTTGGGTTGAGTCTGATTTGACAGTGCAACTGTGTCTATACTGCGCATTCTCAAAATCAAATTGATAATTAAAAATTATAGGTTTCAATACAAACAAATAAATTAGCAGAAGTGTTTCTATGATTTTTATGTCTCTACATTGAAATTCCTTCACTATAAATGTACACTTTCATATTTGTGAATTTTCATCCATTAAATAAAATAGAATTAGCTTTTCTCTACCTTAACAACCATACACAAAATATATTTTACCATTAGTACAAAAACAGAAACAACAATACTCCCAACGCTCCAGTCTTATGTGCAGTTTTGATTTACAGCAGCTGTTAAAGTGATATGATTTATCAGGTTAGCAAGAAAGTATCATAAAGGTGTTTTTTAAATTTGTATAATGTTTAATGATTTGTTCTCTCATTCTTTTTATTATCTTTTGTGAAAATCTGCAACAGTAAGTCGAATTTTGTTTTTCTGTTAAAGGTGCTCTCAGTAATTTTTTTCCTCATTAAAAAAGTTTAACTCCTAAAGACATGAATTGTAATTTTGCAATATATGTAGGAAATCATGACCATTCACATTAAAATGAAGACTCCAGTCATATCAGTAACCTTATAAAAGCTGTTTTATTCTACAAATAAAACAGAGGGTCCCCACATGGGGGCTGCCATGTTAGAATCACATGACCAGCCGAATACTACTTGCTTAATCTCAGTAATCGTACTGTTATTTGACACTTTCACTCATTGATTAAAGTAATCATTGCTGACTGTGAATACTACATTTCTACAATGGCATCTGAAACTGAAAACTATTGATTTTAAATGATGCTGCATCCAAGCTGCTAGGTGTCAGTGTAAGTCAAAGATGACACAAAGACAAAAAGTGCACTCAGTAATTTTTTTAATTTGTCGTCTTAGACTTACACTGACACCTAGCTGTGTGGATGCAGCATCATTCAAACACAATATTTTTCCATTACCAATGTCATTTTAGAAATGTACTATTCAGTCTTCCATGGTTAATTTAATCCATGAGTGAAAGTGTCCAATAAAAGTGTGGTTACTAAGATTAAGCAAGTAGTATTCATCTGGTCATGTGATCCTAACATGGCAGCCCCCATGAGGGGACCCTCTCTATGTAGAATATTTATAAAGTCACTGATATGGCTAGAGTCCTCATCTCATGTAAGTGGTCATGATTTTATACATATGTTTCAAAATTACAATTAATTTCTTCAGGAGTAAAACTTTTTAAAATGAGAAAAAAAATTATTGAGTGCACCTTTCTGAATTTCTGAACTACCCCCAGAGGCCGAAGCAACTGTTATTTCCATTTGTATAATTTCGTATGAATGGTTCCCGAATTCTCTTTCTGATCACGCAGAAAAATCGATGACAGGAGGTCAAATGTTTTGTCTGCTAAAATCAGTGTTTGCTTTCCAAATTTTTGAACTACCACCCTAGAGGCCGAAGCTGCAACTACAGTTGTCTGCATGCACACCTTCGCAACATCGTTTTCTCACTTACTTTGAATGGATGTGACGTGAAAAGCAAAGCTTGTCCAATTTTCAGAAACATTTGAGTAATAATTACATTACAGTTTTTCTCGATTGCTAATACACTACAACTGATTCTATTGGCCCAATTCTCCTAACCATTACTTCAACTCTCAAAACAAAGACACATTTAAAAACTGTAAACACAATTCACCTATTTTCACACATATTTCAATTAGTTTTACATTTTCTGTCAAACTGTACACACAAATCTCGTAATTTTTCACAAGTTCAACCAGGTTCTCATTCAGAAAGCACAAGCACTCAAAAAAAGACATCAAAGCCTGAACTCAGTTTACAAATTTCTCCATGTGTAAACACTAAGCAACTTTTTTACACACCAGGCAGAATCTCACGACACTGTAAATAAAAAGGGCCACAGGTGATTATGTGGTTTGGAAAAATGAATCCCAACAATGTTAGAAGATCCGGAAAGCAAGGAAATAGAGTCAAAGACAAAGATAAAGGTCCAAAAGAACAGCTGTTCCAGATGATATCTCTATTTTGGTTGATTTCTGTATGTACTTGTGCATGGTATAATAATACTGGGCAACAAGTGCAGCTACATCTGAATCATTTTATGATTACATCTAACATTCAAACCTTCAGACAAGAAACAGGTAGTCTAACTACAGTAACTGCAATTTGCTTTACGTAGACAAGTAAGGTAACCTACAGGGCTTCTATACTACAACTGCAGGTTAGAGGTTACTGTACTATGTACTTTACAGGCTGTGTAATGTTGTACTGTATCACATGCTCTTGACACTTGTACTGATCATTTGCGAAAATGTGTCCAGCCCAACTGCACTTGTTCTTCTGTACAGTAATATAATCCTAGTATCTCACTAGCCGGAGATCACAGCATGGATAATATCCCGGGCATGAACTTCCATCACATGGTGGCGCTTGTCCACAATTTGGCACATCAGTTTGGGTGGAAAATAAATCTGAACTAACACACCGATTTCCCATTTGATCATGTCCTTTCCCCTCTTTTTTTACATCTCTTGAATTGCTGAATTCTCCCCTTTTCTCATTATCCTTTACAGAGTAGCCTATATGTGAATTCTTTCAGTGTACTTATAACCTGTTCACACATACACACCCACACTCTAACAAACTCACTATTTGACTTATAGAAGTGCTTATAGATGTCTGACTGATTGTACTAAAATGGCCCTGGGGAAAATACATCATTGGTTATGAAAACATTTCCCTCTTAAATCTCCATCATTGGTCCAGTTAGAAGCCATTATAATTATAATCTCTGCAGGGACAGCCTTTGTATTGACTGTGGTCCATCAACCTTTAAAGATTCAATATCCAGCGGATCTAGAGATACATAATTTATAGCCACAAATCACTTTTATACATACAAGTGTTCTATTTGTATCTGAAAAATATCCTATCCTCCCTGCTGAAAAAAACAGCATGATCATCAGCAAATGTGTTATGAATGCTGGTCCACGACTCTTTTGAACAGGCTTTTTGATTAACTTAACCAGCAAGACTTCCTTAGTTAACCAGCATAAAAAAGCATACTGCTCGACCAGTTTTATTGGTAAACAACCTGGTTCACCAGCAAGCACCAAACCAGCACTAACCATAAACCAACCTAAACCAGCATGGGAATTGCATACTTTGCAATTGCTTAGTTATCAGCAAGTTAACCATTGAGGTCTTTGCAGCAGGGCTCTCACAGTTTGTGGGTATTTTGGTGACTAAAGTGGATAATGGACACAATATGTGTGTTTGAACCTACACTCAGGCACTCCAACAAGAGGAAATGAATTCTGCTTTTTGGTCTTCAGAATTGCTTTTAGTTGGGTTTTGAGGCTTTCTTGTGGCTGCTGTTAAATTCAGATCTAGTAGAAGGTCAGAGGAAGAAAATGTCGTTTAGAATTTTATCCTTGGATGTGCAGTTGCTGATGGAGTTAACAACTGCACATGGTGGTTTGAAGAGGTAAACGAAAAGAAACACAAATATCAAAACACACACAACAAACTTCACTTGCACCTTCAAGATTACAAAAAAAAAAAAACAAAAACAAAAAAAAAACCTCTTGTTATGTTTGAATGTCAAATACAAGTACTAGGCTACTTAAAGTTTTTCTGAATTGCTAAAACACCAAACCCCATTTTCTGAACCAAATGCTCAGTGGCCTAATCCCATTTGTCGAACCTTTGGCATGTTCTTACACCAGTTATGCTTAATAAGCTGACAACACGTGCGGTCATGTAAACGCAATAATCCGCATTCCTTTATCGGCGTAAAGGCCATAAACACTTATGAATAAATCGGTCGACATGGGTAGATTTTTGACCATTATTCCGATTTCATGTACCACGTAAACACCTTATGCCATGATCTTACCGGCTCATCCAATATGCGCACATGTTGAGTGCATGTCTCTTCACGGTTTGACGTCAAAAGTAGACAATAACGCAATTATTTCAAATGTCATGTAATCGCAGATTTCTTGCCTAGTCTGATTTTAGAGAGTAATCAGAGTATTGGTGTGCATGTAAATGGGCTCAGTCACTCTTTTGGAAAACCCTAAACAAGTTCAGGTAGTTATACACAATTTGCAAATTTCATCCACTGTTTTTGCAAAACCCTAAACACATTCTTACTCACTAAAACACATTTTGCATTTGTGTTGCAAAATGGTAAACACACGAGGCAAAATTTAAACACTACAACTCAGTTGTCATCGTTTACACACAATGACTCAAAATTGTTCACACTTGTTTCTAACGATGTGATCAAACCAATTGTACAAAATATAAGCGTGATGCTGTGGCAGAACGAATCTCTCATTGACTTTGATTTTGCAGTTGCACAGCATTTTTGAGTTTACTGTTATGTGCTTTTCATTTAGAGTTCTCTTTGTTCTTTTGCAGTTGGTCTACTGTATTTTTACAGTATGCAAGTGCTGAATATACAGATATTCAGTACTGTATTACTTGCAGTACTTACTGTATACAATATGATCACTGTACTAAATTGTGATTACTATAATTGTTTTTACAGTAATTTGCAAAATGCTTTTACTATTTTATTTTTTATTGTTATTTTATTTTTGTAACTACATGCCCTGGATGCTGTGTTGTCCATTTTTTTATGTAGTGTCTAATGAATGCTCTGTAGTATTTATGTATTGACTGGCTGTGTGTATGATCTGAAAGCATTGTTTGATTTTGAGCACAAATGAAATGGTTTTGAAGTGATTGTTTGATTTTACATAAAAGTCAGGAGTTTTGTGAATGTAGTTTGAAGATTTGGATTTGTGTTTAAAGTTGTGAGAAAATGGGTGAAGGCTTCAAGAAATGTGTCTTAGCAATTGTGAAAAACTGTGAAATATCTTTGTCAGCATGGGGTCCCCCTGGTGGCTCAGGGGCCTGACATAACTTTCATTGTTTGCGTATAGGGTACCCCCTCCTTGTAGACTACACCATTGTGTGGGCAAAAAGCATGTTTTTACCAGTGATGGCCATTCAAAAGTAGCCGTGTATTTTGACTAAATAATTTTTTTTTCAAGCAACATATACCTGTAAATCACAAAAATGTTATTATATTATAGTAGATGTTTCAAAAGTGAATGATTGATTGGGGGGTGTTTAACAGCGTGACACAAACATATGCTTTTCCTTTTCTGCAGAAGAGATTTCTAATAGTGGTTAATTGCATGCCATTTACAGCAAAGGGGCCCAATTAGCAAAGATTTCAGCATTTAGGTTACATACTTTTGCAGCTGTATGTGCCAGCCGAGCAACTGCCATTGAGATAAACTGAAGTGCTAAAAAATAGCTCTCTCCTGTACGTATATTAGAAATCATTGTGTCACAAAAGCAACACTTTTGGAAGCTTGGAAGATGATGCAGTATGGGACTAAAATAGTCCTACACTTGAGTCTGGGATAGTGTGGGGTAGTGGTTGAAAATTTGGGCAAGTAACCAAAAGGTTGTAACCTATAGCCCAAAGTATACTTCGGTTTTGATGCGAACGCTTAGTGTCTGCGTACATTCGAATGCTAGCCTTTTAAAGTATCCTTCATTTAACTAAGGGTTGTTGAACTGTCACAATGTGATCTTGGTCACATACAAATTCGGCAACAAGAGAAAATTGAAAATGAAAATTAGTTGAAAGTTTTGTCTGCTAAAATCACTCTCTGCTGTCTGAATATCCAAACTGCACTCCCAGTTGCTTAAGGTTCTTTCACTTTGTCTTTAAAGGTGTCGTATGTAACAATTTTCATGTAATATTCACCTTTTTTTTTGCCAATGTGTGAACGGCTTGTAACGCAACTTAAAAAATAAGCCCTTCCCGGACTTCCTAGGTTGCCTATTAAAGCATGGTTCGATCCCCACAGCCACCACCATTGTGTCCTTGAGCAAGGCACTTAACTGCAGGTTGCTCCAGGGCGATGTCCCTATAATAAGGGCACTGTAAGTTGCTTTGGATAAAAGCCTCTGCCAAATGCATAAATGTAAATGTAAATGTCAAATGTAAAGCCTGTAGACTGATTTTCATGCGTAGGGAGCGGGTCGGTTTTGCCGGGAAAATCCAAAGGATGTGGCGTTTATGCGCGCTCCAGAGAGCCTTCTACTGAATCCCATCTGGCTAAGTGGGAACATGATCGTGGTTGAGTGAAAACTAGAGTGAACATCGGCAGATTCTTGGAGGGACCTTCGTTTGGTTTTGGGGATCAAAAATGACCCTGAACTGGCATTCTTCTTATTGGACAGGTAAGCTTACATAACTGCAAAGCATGTGAAATATAGTGCCATAAGGATAGATCTGTGTAATTTTAGCTAACTTGATCATGCCTGCTAATGCTGACGAATTGCAAGCTACCTTGCTTTGTAACTTTCAAATAATTTCAACGATCTTCTCTTTATACTAAAAGTCAGTTATACAGGATAAATTTAAGCAAATACGCTAGTTTCTTGATCGTAGTACAACATATGATAAACAAAACATACAAAAGTGCAACATAACAGTGCAGTGTAACAGTAAACTCTCTGGTATAGTTCGGTAGTATGTAGCTGTATGTGTGTATCAGTATGCTATGTTAGCTTAGTTTAGTCTCAAAGTTTGTAGGGAAACAATCATAACTGTGTAATTTTAATTATGCTACCTCATCTGTCAGCCTGATGCTGTGGATCACGTTCAGTCTCTTTGTACGTTACGTCATTGTTTTGGCCGATGCTCGCTCGTTCATGTCCCTATGGAGTATGTGCATGAGCAAGAGCACGAGCACGAGCAACAGGTAGCTGGCTGCAGTTCACTTAATGGCCACATGTGTCATTAATAGCAAGGGTTTCTGAATCTTACATACTGCACCTTTAAATGAATGTGATGTGAAAAGCACAACACATCAACTTTTCAGAAACATCTGAGTAGTAATTACATTAATTTACTTCTAACACAAACCATAAATCTAACCCTAACTCTAACAGTACTGAGACCAAAACAGCGTTTTATCACTTATTTGGTTTGCAAATGTAATATGTCACTAGGCGGAGATGACAATAGATGTGACGTCAAAGGCACAGTGTTGGCGATTTTTGGAGAAGGATATAGCTGCAGGCAGAGCTCAAAAAAGTGGCGGGAACTCCAAACAGCCAGCAAAGATATAGGGAGCCCCTAACCTAACCTAACCCTTTCCCTAACCGTAACCATGTGAGACAGTGACGCCCCCTTTTGGAGTTGACACAACCCCCATTTGGAGTAAACCTGCCCTCTTCTGGAGTAACCCTGCCCTCTTTTGGAGATCTCGCCCCCATTTGGAGATCTCCGTTCTGCATCTAGACCTACATGGATTTTTGGGGCATGGATATTTACCGCATGGTGGCGCTTGTCTGGAATCTGACACACACAAAAAAAAAAACTAGGAAACAACAAGCTGATTTTCCATGTTATCATGCTGGCAAAGATAAACTTCCCCAGGACTTCTGGGCACTCATTGTGCAGCTGTAGATAGAGACCACATCTATGTGAACTGGAGTAGTGTGCAGTGGCATGGTGGACAGAATTATGGAGACTTATACACCATTGCCAGTAATTTGGAAAGACAGATTTTCTTTATTCTGCCAAGGAAATCTGAATCTGGGGAAATAGAATAGAAAGCCTTGAAGTACTCCAAGGTTTACTTTATCGATTTGGGCATGTGCATTAAACTGTGCTGGGAACAAGACCAAAGAATTCCAAATATACGATACCAGTAGGACTGGTGCTTTTGAAGAGTGAGGAAGCGCAGATGTCATTTAACAATGGCAAAAGGTGTATTCAAATCTATTTGATTCTTTTGGTGTTTGCAATGGTGCTCCCAAAAGCAGCTTCTCAAACTACCATTAAACAGTGAAAATGTGTATTTTTTGCTCAGAATGGTATAATATTACTTAAAAAAGACAACTAAATGTGTTGTGAAAGACTGCAACTGTGTCAGTATCTCTTAACGTGTATGGTTGTGTTTTTCATTTACAAATGTCCTTCATGTACATTAGCGCTTTAATGATTGCACATTTGTTGCAAGGTTTCACCTATTTGATAGCTCACCAAGCCATATAGAGATACAAAATGCCATTATGAGAGCCCAGTGTTCATGTAGCTCAACTGGCAGAGCGTAGTGCTAACAGCACTAAGGTAATGGGTTAGATTCTCAGGAAACACTGACACACACACAAAACAAATTATACATTAAATTGTACTCTATTGTAAGTTTTCTGAATAAAAATGTCTGCCAAATGCATAAATGCAAATGTACTTTCCCCAATGCAAATAGTGCTCTGGATCTCAATCTTGCAAGGCCCCTGGGCACAGGTCTTTGGAGTGTCTTTTTGGATAAAATTTTAGGGGAGAGTACTGTCATGTTTATACTGTACATTGCAGAGCAATAGACAAAAAGTTTGTTTTGTTGGCCCAGACATTTAAAACTGCATCAGACAGAAGTTTTTACATTTACATTTCCTTCATTTATGTCATCACATTGAAGCACTTTGATCCATCAAGTGAGATTTGATATTGTCTACATTAACAACACTTAAAAATGGAATGCATCAAGACAGAGGCGATCCTAGGGACTCTGGGGCCCTAGGCAAAAAAAAAAAAAAAAAAAAAATGGCAATTGCCTGGCTTGCCTGGTCCGTTGGATCGCCTCTGATTATAAACAAAAAAAAGAAATTTTGAAACAGCATTTATTAGAAAATTCCTAGACACTCAAAAGCTCACAGTCCGACAAATTCACCAATAATTTCCAAACTAATCATTTTACTATCTCAGTAAATGTTACCAAACCATGTTCAAATGTTAGATACAAAGTCAGAAAATTAATTACCGGTAAGATAAATGTCAAACGCTGAATTCCCTACAAAAAGCAACCGGTTCAAAGAAATATAATCAATATCAAAATATAAGGTCTTTGTGACTTCTAGTCATGTCTGTAAACAACCAGTTGACTATACAAAATTGTTTAGGACCATTTGATCTATTGACGTTGTCAGAGTGACATCAAAATGTGTGTGAGTAGATAGAGGTTGAATTTCCCCAAAACATCTCAAGAATATTTCTAATCACTGGAGAGACACCACTCACACTTGTATAGGTATTGCAGTCCCTATAAAATAAGCCACAATTTTTATTTGATGTTCAAAATGTCTGTGTCCGAAATTCACTCACACACAGATTTACTCTTGCTCTCCTCAGGAAAAGATGTGGAAAGTGATCAATAATTTCCAGTGAGAAGCAGTCAATGAAAGCGACAAGGTTCATATCATAGAAAACAGTACTATTAGATTTATCATTTTAATATGGGCATGATGGTAATGGTTAAGTGCTGTGGGATATCCTGTGACTCACCCACACAGTATACATAGGTTGCAAATAAAAAATACTAAATGTCTCCCCATAGAAATACAGTACACCCAAATTACCAAGGGAAAGTTTTTACACATTTTCCCAGTATCTAAATGTAAAGATTATTTTAAAATTTGTGCATGGTGTGGTCAAAGTGCAATTAACAGTTGAGCACAACAGTTCCCAAAGGCCCATCTTAAGAAAAAATTACTTTTTTATGGTCCCAAAGTGTATGAAGATACAAAAAATGATGAAAAAAAAAAAAAAAAAAAAAAAAAATATATATATATATATATATATATATATATACACACACATATAAACTATGTTTAACGCATACCTCTGTTCTTTAGTGACCTGAGACCTCATTCCACCCCTATACCTCATCCATTTTTTGGAGTTGTGCCCACACCTCTTTATTATTCTTCAATCTTTCTCTTATAAATAGTGTAACACACACACACACACACACACACACACACACACACACACACACACACAAATAATAATAATAATAATAACAAAAAAATTATAATTACTTAAGTACCAAAAGTGTATAGGGTCATTAGAGACCCTAGGAATATGAGTGGTGTCTGTTTTTTTGTTTTGTTTTTATGATTATTTCATATCTATATAAGTTTACTGTAACATGATATCTTTTTATTTCATGAGTACTATATTCATACAAACAAATACTTTATTACCTTCTGTGTGGCAATGGTGAATTATCAGTATCCCATATGCATGTACACATATTATCCTTACATGCTATTTGTTACTCAAGGTGGCGCTGTTGTTTCAGTGGATGACTTGATTTACATTTGACATTGCTTTTTGACGAAGCAACATGGAAGTAAACTATAGCAAGTGTAACATATGAACAGTATGATATGGCTATTGTCATTTGGGTGAACTATTGAAATTATGTAAATTGTGTGTCTGTTTAGTCTATTTAAAAGACCTGGTGGTGATGGGTCGCCGTTTACCCCAAACTTGTTAAAAGGTCCAGTTTTCTCTCATTCAAAACAGCCGCTTCAGCAAAGGGTGTACCATTTATTGTTAATTTCAACCATTTTGGCATGTCATAACTTAAAGCATAAAAAAGTATTTTATTACAACTCGTTTTTTTCCTGCTTTTAATATCCAAACAGTGCAGATACTGTATCTTGTGGCTAAAATGTTACATTATTTTACAAATAAATCTTCATTATGATGTAGTCAATGATGGCCCACATCCTCTGCAACAAATCTGTTCCCTCCTAGTTATGGAAAGCAATTCATTTCACTATTGGTTTCTACATCTTCCTCTTTTGCCAGCCAACAGTCTTTTTGTTGGCATTAACCAGAGTAGATCAGAGTGGGTACAATTCATCAGTAAAAACGAGACAATGAATTTAGACTGATTTGACAAAAAAAAAAAAAAGAGAGAGAGAGAGAGAGAGAGAGAGAGAGAGAGAGAGAGAGAGAGAGAGAGAGAGAGAGAGAGAGAGAGTTTACATATGGAAACCATGGCATCCGCACTTGTCTTCATTTTCTGTATTATGTGTACAGTGATGAATTGCATGTAATCATGAGAAACTGTAGGCTACTTCTGAGGTGCTGAATTTCCTACAAGGTTTCTACCGTGTTTTATCGTTGCTTGGTTTATCGTAGTTGTCATTGTAATTTAGGCCTGTTTCATCGTTTCTTTTTCACAGCCTCCACTGGCTTTACAAATCATGAATAATATCTATGGGTAAACAGGTACAATGGCGCACTCTGTTGGTCAAACACTTAAAGTGCACGGGCAAAAAACTATTTCCTCTGACACGCAAAAAAAGTAGACTTCCCCCAGACGGCGCTTGGGGTCGTGCCTAGAGGGGAACCATCGATATGCAAAAAGTCTCGCGAGAGTCACATGCGGCATTCATACACTTTGTTCGGGCTGTGGCTCATTTGAAGGCTGCGTCCTCCGGAGGTCGCATTTGTCGGCCGCATACGTCATCGAGGCTGTCTCGTTTCATAAAAGCGAGTAGGACACTTCGAATGCAGCCTTCGAATGCGACCTTCTTTCACGGGAATTCGGAGGATGTATGAGGTGTATCCTTCGTGGGCACTCACAACCCACAATTCTTTGCTTCAACGGAAATGTCTAAAAACAAAATAACAACACCAATTTGCCCATAAAAATGATGTTTAAACGCAAGTAATGTTAATTCCCAAGTTTAAGTACCTCAGTAGATGGGTGTAGAGTATATATTATGCAGAATATATGATATATTAATATATAATTAAAATAAAGTATTAGACTAAAAGACACCTGTAAAATCTATTTTCTTTTCTCTTTACATCTTTATAACTCTCCTAAAATTTACCTCATACATTCCCTTCTAAAGGGACTTTGTTACCGTCTCACTCGAAGCATTGGCACATGTTAAAGAGTGGCGTGCTGTCATAGCAACCATGTTACGTTCCTTTTCCGTTCGTCCTACGAAAGCCGCCTCGTTTAAATGAGATTTGTTTAAAGGACGACGCTCGGTATACTGCAGCCTTCAAAGGACACGTCTTTCCTAGCACGCAGCCTTTGAAACGAGACACAGCCTTGGTGTTTATTTGGAGTCCAGCAGAAATCCTACACATACCCCTAATCCTAACCCTAAAATGAACCATAAACCTTCCCCTAATCGCAGTAAAAGCAAATGTGACTCTCGTGAGACTTTCTAGACACGACTGTGTCCTGAAAATACATGCTACCTATCAGGATGAGCTACCAACGCTATAATCGCATAGTTTTGGGGTAGGGCTTAGTATAGCCTCACACCATATCACACTACATGATAGTTATGCCGGTAGCACATCCTAATAGGTATTATCTGCCTGACAAGATGTGGTACCTAGGTATTTAACACTTTTCATGCCGTTGAAGTACATACTGACAGGTTCTCCCATGCCTCCTGACTTGTGCTATCCATATTTTAGCTTTACACATCACTGTTTTTACTGCTGGTAGCACATCCTGAGAAGGTAACACAGTTTATTGTCAGAACACTAGCACTGCAAGGGCATAGGTTTGGTTTGAAAGCTGGTCGGGACGTATTACCAGGTTAATTTTCTAAATGTTGTTATTAAGAAAATGTGAGAAAGTCAATCTGGAATTATAGACAAAATAGCATTATTACCTAATATAACATGTCTCATTCTCTATTTCTTTTCCTCACCATATTAAATATTAACCTGATTTTTTGGGTTTAGAACTGACCACTGTCTGCATGATATGGATGGGTAGTGCCATATGCGATAAACTTGTTTGATAATGTAGCAGCGATATGCAATGCCATAAACATATGATTCGTGTTTCAAAATCAAGTTCAATTGTTTTCAACAAGATCTACATTGAGAAAATTATATAATGAAGTGACATTCTATTAAATGTATTATTCAGCATTAAACAAATTAAAATCGAAACAAATGGTGGGCTAAAATAACAAGTTAAATGTATAAAGCGACAAAGATCAACAAATTATGGGGAGAATGGAGCATTGACAGCACTTAAAAAAATGTTAGACTCTCACACATGCCAGTGTCATCATAGGAACCAAGGGCATAGATTTGGCTTGAATATTGGGGGGCTTTTCCCCCTGGAAACTACACCCTTGATAGGAACACACACACACACACACACACACATACCAGAGGGGTATTCCAAAAAGTAAGTTAAGCGACTTACGTGGGTAAGTTTACTCAGAGTAAGCGGGTAACCTCAGCTTTCTGTTCCAAAAACTGAGGTAACTTTCAGGGTATGATAGTAGCCAGTAGTTAGTAACCATAGCAACTTACTCTCTGAACATAACCTGCTCTGGAGTAGGTTATGTTCAAAGTTTATTTCAGGTAGATGTCAGTAAGTTTCATAGGCTGCCCTTTTAATAGCGACACAGTGGGCGTGGAAGTTCAGATTACACACAATATTATACTTTTAAAGCAATATTACAGTAAACTGCAATCTTTACTTTACCTCACAAATCTTCTTTACTCCGGCATTTCCAGTCTCACACACCGCATATTTGTATTCAAAAGTGAACAAATTGTGTACATTGTGCTTTAACTTTTAATGGGAAGGTTTTAATCCTGTAATATTTTTTAATGCAGAACACATTGGAAAGTCCCCCACACTCTTCACTGCAAAGAAAGGGTTTTATGTATTTATATTTAGCCCTTCTAATAAATAATTTTTATTATTTATTATATATATATTTTTTATTTCATAGAATAAAATGATCATAGAACCCACATTCTATTTACAGTTCCTCCAGTCAGTGACTATTAATGTTATTTATAAAATGACTTTACATAGTATCAATATGCAGGTAATATCTGCCAATTAAAAGCTTAAGCAATTAATCACTCGTTATTCTTCTTACTATTTCATGGACCACAGATATAGCATAGATGTTAGAGATTTTATTTCTTTTCACTTTAATTCATGTACTGTACATATAAATGCACAAAATTTCCAGACTTGTTTATTGTACTCTCTTTATTATCTGAAAATATAAATGAGACATAGTGTAATTTAGAGTTACCTACAGTGCCCTCCTTTATCTGGTGGTCAAGTGATTCAATGAAAAGATGTATCTTTCTGATGCTCAGCCTCCTATACTCCTTCAGAAGCTGTACATGGTCCATCTCTAAATACAATTTTTGATCTGCCTTTCAACAGGGACCTTTTACAGCTTCCTATTAACAAGGAAGAGATGCGTTACTTTTCCCTAATGCTGAGATCATGAACATCTATAATGTATAATCAGACACATGATCTTCAATTAAAACAACATCATTTCATTCCGTACCAAGTTGCTGGAAGCAGATGGACCCTCCTCTACATGAGAATGCCCAGCCATGGCCTTTTAGGGGACAACACAACAAGCAAGTTTTAATACCACATCAAATAAGAAAAGAACACAATGGACATGTAACTCCTATCACTGTCCACCTCTGTTACAGCAGATCTTCATCTTATAATGCACACGAATAATCATGTGTGGCCTACTGAAAAACATTACATAAAATCCATGGAAAATGATGACAACTGTGGGAGATCCTACAGTTAAAAGAGGGTCTATTAATACAATGACACCATCAGCAACTGTGGGAAATTAAAGGTGATATGATTCTAAGCTTTAAGAAACCCATACTTGAAATGGTATTAAAAATAAAGAAATACATTCAGTTCAAATGACATACAGTAAAATAAAATTAGCATGCACAGTACATAGTAAATACCATTAAAATTAATCTTAAAATAAAATATATAGTAAACCTATAGCCTATTATTATAATATTAATAGAATATGAATGTTAATACTTAGAATGAAGTTCAGTGCAAACAAATAACATAACGGTTGACCTATTAACAGTGTTGGGCAAGCTACTCAACAGAAAAATTAGTTAATCTAAGCTAAAAGCTACACTTCAGAGAAAGTAGCAAGTTACACTACAAGCTACATGCCAAAAGTAGCTGGCTACATTTAAGCTACTTCATATTTTTTTCAACCGCAGATGCACAGAGCATACTGTCATAGACAAATCACCTAAAAGACATATTCACATGATGTTTATCAAAGCCTTGGTACAGTACATTACAGTTTAGTGCAATACAGTATACAAGTATACAGTATGGATCAATACATACCGGTATGTGTACGTAAAAAAACAAAACACAACATGTCAATTCAGATTTAGACTACTACCTCTACAAACCCATACCCTTTTAAACATAATTTAATTTGCACATTCCTGTATAAAAACTCTGTGTACATATATACTATTCATCTATATATTCATCTATACAATACAGAAATACAGCAGCTACACACAGAATTACAGGATATATAATCAGAGGCCAAATTTCTTGTGAGTGTGTGTGTGTGTGTGTGTGTGTGTGTGTGAGAGAGAGAGCGAGAGAGAGAAAGAGAGAGCACATCTGGGCAATAACAATGTGATTTCTGATGGTATCAGATGACATTACCATGGTACCTTGATATACAATTACCATATTTATGTTCCATTCTGTATTTGCATGGTGCTTCAAAGTACTTCAAAGAATACCATGTTACTACCATGGTAAATTGATATATGATCACCATATTCATATACTATTGTATTTACATGGTGCTTCAAGGTAATAAAAAAAATACCATGGTACTTCGCTATATGATTACCATATTCATATAGCCTACCATTGTATTTACGTAGTGTGTCCAGGTAATGGTACATGTCCAAAAAACATGGTAATGCCATGGTACTTTTTTATGTGTTTTCATGTAGGCTAATACGTGTTTTGATACTCTTTTGGTTGGAAAATGTATTTACCTGCAGAAGTCGTTTACAAGCTGCAAAAGTGTTGAACTTTATAAAGACCTTCTTCATCAAACAATAGCGTGCATTTGCAGGTTTCGTTTCCACTGATTGTAGATCCACTGCAATCAGCGTTATCTTTATTTTCCATGTTATCCACCTTATTTTTCAGCGAAGCTAGGGTGCCGCCATGATCAACCTTGAATGACCACTTCCGGTATCAGCCACATCCAGCTATTTTAGTGATACAAAAATACTACATTATGCTGCTTTATATTACAGGCTGGCAATATACGTCGTCATATTATTATCATTAATTATGATTTTCATAAACTCATTGGTTTTGAATGCATATAGTTTTACCGTATATCGCATTTTACCATCGTTTTATCACACTGTTGCACAAGCAGAATGAATGAGAGATCAGGCGCTGACAGGACAGTCCTACGTGCTGTCTGACATGCCTCCACAAACTTTACACAACCAGCAGAGAGAAGAAAGCTGCTGGGCAAATGCTGCTTTAACTTTCTTTGCACCAAAACTGCATCTTTTCATATTAATAGACGCATTTTACTCTCCATTCTTGTCAGAGAGCATTCTCTCTTTCTTAGCAGTGTATAGTAAACTGATTTGCAGATCAAACATTTAGCATGGCTTATGAAACATTGCCTTTAGAAATAAACAACGGAGGTTATACAGGTACATATAAATGGAGGTTTACATGGAGACATGAAACACTGCATTATCACGATCTCGGTAAAGAAAGAAGCAGATTTTATTACCGTCTCTTCAATACAACACACAGCAACAAGTGAATGATTTACTTACTCTTTTACTATAAATGCTGACTTTAGAAAATTATCTGACATTAGGCAATCATTCTGCTGTACATCCTGTGGTTGTGTGATAGTTTATAAACTTATATCACTAAAGTCTGGTATTATTATCCTTCTATTTATTTACATTGCGGTTTAATAACAGCAGAACTTTTACACAATCGCCAGAAATGCAGCTGCTGCTTACTTCCGCGTTGCAAAATAAGGTGGATAAAATACTCCATGAGCTTATTGGCAAGTGAGAACGTGCACAAATGATACAGCAGTACATGTGCAAGCTTTCTGAGGCATTCAGATTGAATCGTGAACCGATTCAAACTGCTTTCCTATATCGGGTGACCAATTTTATTTTAAAAAAACGACCCAGATGAACGATTAATTTGTGATCGGACATCTTTAGTTGTAATTCAAAACTGGCGATAGTAAACACCGGGTACAAGGCATGATGTAGTGGTGTAGCTTTTCTCAACGCTACGCTACTACCTAGTAAAAAATATAGCTTCGCTACTGAAAAGCTACTTGATTTAAAAACTAGCAAAGCTACCGTCTCACTAGTCAGAAATGTAGTTAAGCTAATAGCTTTGCTATTTGTAGCGAAACTAATGCCCCTCACTGCCTATTTAACATTAATGTAGGCGAGAGAGTTCTAATATTAATGTTGAATTAAGCTTTTACATGTACGGTTAAACTTTATAGTTTTATTAATTAAAAAATTAATGCAGTAATTCAGTATTCTTTCCGTCAAGCAGACTCTCTGTCCTAAACCAATGCAGCTTCTATCGCTATTATGAATGAAGATGAAGTAATGCTCGTTTGCAGTCATTAAAATTCATGTTCTGCCACTGAAATATGGCACGCCTTTCTTCTTAGCATCTGTTTCCATGGTGACTCGATAATTCGGCCATCTGCTGAGAATGCCTTTCTGAGTTCACAGAGAATGCACACAAACTCTGAGTTTCAAACTCACGGTTGAGTGAACTAACTCCACCCAGGTGTTCCGGAACCAATATACAGCAAGTAAACAAGTTTTGGGTTAATCAACCGAGAGTTCAGAGTTTATGTCACGGTAAATTAACCTTGCTTTCTGGAATACCCCTCAGAAGCATATTTTCTGCCCCTTACAACTTTATGGATAAATGCATACAAATTATAGCCTACCGCACGTTTATTTTCGATATATTGTTAAATTTGATATGCCTCCCAACTGACTCTGTAACATTTTTAATTTGGAATGGCAATAATTTCTTTGTGAAGATTTACTTATGGTATAAATCCTGCACGTTCATTCCACCTCATATTACCTGACATAGTCGCTCAAATTCAAAGGTGTCTTCCTCAAGCGGACATAAAAGCGGAATCCTCCTTTGGGCTGTATGCAAAACTCAGGTGTTTTTTTTTTTTTTTTGTTGTTGTTTTTTTTCTTAGACAGGAAACAAAAAGTATGCTTGTTTACATGTATTAATTTCAAGGATTGGACCTTAAATACAAAAGGAAATCCACCCGCGTAATCTCCAGAAAACTTAATTCGGTAATCACTGATTACTGTGATTGGTCCATCCTGAACAGTGTTGAGAAAAGTAACAGTTGCCTTGTGACGCAGTTTATGCGCTGCTATTTTATAGCTCCATGGCTGCTAAGCCGCGCTCTGTTGTGGTTTTTGCTTGGGGACTTGATATTGGCTGTTGTGTTTGCCTAAGTATTGAGGTTGGTCTCTGAAGGTTTTGGGGGTAGGGATGTTCTGATACCACTTTTTTGAGAACGAGTACGAGTACCGATACTTTTTTGTTTTGTACTCGCCGATGCTGAGTCCGATACCTGTTTATTTCAATTTTATCATCAAAATTGTGTTTAAATAAATTTATTAATTAAAACTTAATAATTATAATAATTAATTTTCAACATAATATTGTTTATTTTTTATCAGATGAAGTGCTTATATACAGAACCTCACAGCACAATCCTAAATACAACATTGGAGTTATTTTTGTCAAATAAAGTGCTGCATAATAGAGCATAACAGAGCATCACAGATGCGAGATATTGCTTAAATATAATACAGTTATTATTGATTTATTATTATAATTATTATTATTATTAGTAGTAGTATAACAGTGAATATTACATAACTATTCAGTAGTGATCTATTTCTGTCAAAATTATTTCATTTAAATTGAGCTTTTATTTTGGTGGAGCTTTTATTTTTAAGTGTTTCTGTGTTGTTAGACCAAGGAGTTCTGATGTAATGATGGCAGATTCCCAGTCCGGAAAAGCCGGTCGCTATGTGAATCAGAGTCATTATTAAACTGCAAAAGGCTACTATATAAATAAATAAATATGTAGTCTGTATATAACTCGTGCTAAAAAGTGAATTAGCGCTCTGCCTGCTGTCATCTGCTACAAACAGAGTATGCAATGCTCATAATAGTGTTTTCCGTGTATGAGTCAAGGATGTCTAAAGGTATGAGTAGTTTGTGTCTCTATGCCTGCACAACACCGGTTCCACACATTCACAAGCACTCACATTTAAAATGATGCACGTGCAAACTATCTATTTATCTAATTAAATCGCAGCTTTTGCTGTTAAATAATCTCAGTAGGACATGGTGTAATTTTAATCTGTGTGCTGAATGTTTACGTAATGATCAGATGATGTCAGATGGTATTGGTTTTTGGTATCGGAGCATTTTTACGAGTAAGAGTACAAGTACATGAATGCGGTATTGGACCCGATTCCGATACCAGAATATGCTTCCCTATTTGGGGGTGTTATTCATTAACATTTATAAGTAATTGGACAGAAAAATATTACTTTTGTATAACGCAAATCTAATAATCAGAATAATAATGATAATTAACCATTATATTATAATAATAAACCTAACGTGTCCCACAGTAATAATTTAGTATTATGCAATGTTCAACTGGAGTTTCAAAAATAAGTCAGTGAAGTAGCTTTGCACACCTTGTTCATTCACAAAAATGTATTTGTAAAAACATTTGAAGGTAAATAATGCTTTTTATTAAGCTACTATGTATCATTGTATATAGAATATAAATATAAAGTGCATATCAATGAAAATGACTGAATTTCACTCTCCCTTGTGTTTATTTAATGAAAAACAAATTATTATATTTTAATTTAATGTCTTTAAAATATTGAATCTACTTGGCTGCAGGGGCCGTTTGGATGAAATGGTGGTTCCTCTTATTTAAAAAAACAAACGCTTTTGAGCCATTTTAGAGCAAATACATTATTGAGATATATATCGTATATTGTCAATTTGCTGATTTATATCGAAATACAGTTTTTTAAGACATATCGCCCAACCCTAGAGAGTAAGGAGTCCTACAAACCTGACTCAGTTACACCAGTTCTGTCTGGAGGAATGGGCCAAAATTCAAGCAACTTATTGTGAGAAGTTTGTGGAAGGCTACCCAAAACTTTTGACCCAAGTTAAACAATTTAAAGACAATGATACCAAATACTAACAAAGTGTATATAAACTTCTGACGCACTGGGAATGTGATGAAAGAAATAAAAGCTGCAATAAATCATTCCCTCTACTATTATTCTGACATTTCACATTCTTAAAATAAAGTAGTGATCCTAACTGACCTAAGACAGGGAATGTTTTCTACGATTAAATGTCAGGAATTGTAAAAAAAAAAAATAAAAAAAATACTGAGTTTAAATGTATTTGGCTAAGGTGTATGTACACTTCTGACTTCAACTGTATCTACTTGATCTCTTTAACTGTTTGGCCAATTCAACATTCAACACAACACAGAGTAGATTAAACACTGCTCAGATTTAGTTTTTAACACTCCTGTAGAGTGGACTCGTGGAGACACCAAGGAGTGTTAATTTAACACTGGGGAGTATACCTTCACTTGATTAATTAGTGATTTTTTTTTTTTTATAATGACACTTACAGAGTCACATTTCAATGTGGAAGCCCTGCTGATATATGTAATCTGTTTAAGTCTTTGCTGTCCCCCACCAAAAAGTAATCTCTTATTTGCCACATAATGAAAGCTGTCTTAGAAAAACAGTAGTGTGTCCAGAGAGCTTTTACCAGAAATAGTCAAACCCAATAGATCACCTCAGTAGGTTCAGCAGTCGTAAGTGCATATGAACATTCTCTTTTCCTCTATGACATTACAGTCAAATCTTGCAGCTTGTCTTTGTTCCTTGGTAGAGGAAGTCATCGCCTGTGGCTGTGGGTTCCTCTGGTTTCTTAGTCTGTATTTTAGGCAGGTGAATTTTACTGGAGGTGACTACAAGAATGTTAGCTCCATGTGTAACTGCACTGGCAATGCACAACCAGAAGGAGAAGCCAAGACTCTGATCAAGGACCACAAGGCTAAAACAACTCTCACGGTAGTTGGCCACATGTTCCGTGAGCGGATGGCACAGAACTGCTGCAAGGAAACTCGCAAAGCCCATTGCACTGAACAGTGCTGAGAGACAGAAAAAAAAAAAGTGTTGATTTAGAGTTGATTGTTGGGTGACACAAATAGGGTGTGGACCACACACTGTATCTTAAAGGGTTAGTTCACCAAAAATGTAAATTCGGTCATCATTTACTCATCCTCATGTTTTTTTAAAATCTGTATGACTTTGTTTGTCCCAAGGAACACAAAGGAAATGTTAGGCAGAATGTCACCATTCACTTGCCATGAATAAAACATAAATAAAAATAAAATGAAAGTGAATGGTGACTAAGGTTAACATTCTGTCTAATATCTTCTTTTGTGTTCCATATAAGTAAGAAAGTCATAGGGGTTTGAAACAACATGAAGGAGAGAAAATGATGACAGAATTTTCATTTTTGGGTGAACTATCCCTTTAAATTCTGAGTTTTGCTGACTTACCTGCAATGAAATTCCAGAGGTAAAGGCCAAAAGGTCCTTTGATAGATTGGTAAGGAACTTTTATATATACAAACGAAAGCTAAACTGACCACTGCGAAGCCAATAGCGATGAAAATGAAGAAGATTATGATCATGTGAAGACCACCATTGATTTTTTTTATATGAGCTTTGGAAACATTGTAGAATTTGAGAAAGAGAGAGAGAGAGAGAGAGAGAGAGAGAGAGAGAGAGAGAGAGAGAGAGAGAGAGAGAGAGAGAGAGAGAGATCAGTCTCACAAAGAAATTCTGCTGTTGGATTAGCACTTTTAAAAGCATCTATACATTACAGACATAGCCATACAGTCATCATGTTTGTAAACAAAAATACACGCTATTGTGGTTTAGTGTAGATGTAGGGGCAATAGTGATTTAGCAAAATGTGCCACCAAATGCAAATACTTTTGATATAGCAAGATATTTTTTGAGTTACACTGAGGACATAGCCTACTTATTAAAAATAAACACTTCAGCAAATGTTGTTTATTTAATCACTTCCTACAACCTCACAAGTATAAAAAAAAAAACTCTTGTATTGTTTTGTACAGGGGCAACAATGTTGTGCTTTGGTTATGCATATGGTTAATGTGAACATTAACTGAAGGTCCTGACCCGTATCTGGATGATTTTATGCATTGCTCTACGGTCACACGATTGGCTGATTAGATAATCGCATGAATACGTAGGTGTACAGGTGTTCCAAATAAAGTGGTCTTTGAGTGTAATCATTTTGAGGATTCTCTTTATTTACATCATTCAGCGAAATTTAAAAATTGTTAGATGTTCAAATTTCCTATAAATCAACATTTAGACATTGCACATTCATTTGCATCTTTGTTTACACTGCACGCTTACTCAGGCTCGTGTCCAAGGTGAAGTTATCGCCACTGTCATCTCCTATTATACCCTATATTTATAACCTATAATAGTATTTATATATAGTATTTATAAGGTGTATAGATAGACAGATAGATGTCGTCATCGGCTAAAACGCATGCGCAGGTTACGTTACTTCCTGAACGAGTGCGCACCCGAGTCCGAGTTGCTTTCACACTCACGCGAATCGCGCTACAGTTCCATTGCAACCGAACTCAGACCACCTCCTACAGGTAGTCTCGGGTTCGGTACCGCGGTGCGCTCCCCGGTCCGCATGACAGCTTTCACATTACCAATTTTTCATGCGAACCGTGCTGTGTTTCGAACTAAACTGCCAGTGTGAAAGCAGACGCGGAGTAACACGACCACGAGTTGGCTATAACGGGTGTAACATAAGTTGAATTCCAAACCTCATTACAAATAGCCTACCGATATGCGGTTCATTTGCACAAATATGAGGTAAAATTAACCTTAAAAAACACCACAGCTCTAAACCGAAGATACACAGCGACTAGGAAAAGAAAAGGAAACTGGATATAAAGCGGTCAGATGGATCTCCTTTACCACCTCACGAAACCTTATACAGTTTACTTAGCTTTGCTTGGTTGCGTTGCCCGCGGTTCCCACACAAGCACGCGCGCGTTAATCAACGTGGCCAACGCGCCGTAACAAAGCTTTTAATTTAAATTTTTAATGACACATACAACGTCACATTTCAATGTGGAATCCCTGCACACTTTTTGAAATAACTTTCGTCAGGTATGTGTGTAATGCAGAAAAACAAAACAAAAAACATCTCCAGTTCTTGAGCAGGAGTTTCCATTTCGTTTGTGTGTGTTATAATAAGTGGCGATCCAGCGCTGGAGTTTGTTATTGTGTATGGTTATGATGAGTGCGCATTGCAGTCAAGGGCGTAGGTTTAGTTTGAAAGTTGGTGGGGACATATAGCAAGGATAATATTCAAAATGTCGGTATTAAGAAAATGCAAGAAAGTAAGTCTGGTAATACAGGCAAAATAATATCATTATCTCATAAAACAAGTCAAATTTCTTATCTCTCCGCCCTACCATACTAAATATTAGCCTTTAGAATTTTCTTTCTTTCTTTTTTTTTTTTTTTTTTTTTAAAGAATAATCAAATTAAGAACTGACCACTAGGGCAGCATGGTTAGGAGGGAAAATGTGATATGCAATAAACTTGGATAATATGCAGCAATATGTAATGCGATAAACCTATATTTATGGGTCACAATAAAATGGATTTTTAAAAAAGAGGATTTACCTTGAGAAAATAAATACCAAGCCAAGGGACATAAAGTGACATTCTGTAAAATGTATTATCCAGCACTAAACAAAGGATAGGATAAATGAACAATTTACATGTGCAAAATGACATCACAAAATAAACAGTTTATGAGGAGAATGGAACATTGACATTTTTCCACACTTTCTGCTTTCCAACTCCCCTCACTCCCATGCACATAGTCTTTTCTTATATTGTTTATTTATATGTACTTACATTTTTATCAGAAAAAGTAGGCCTCCTGATCAAAGTAGGCTTTAGGTTTAACCTACAATTAATAACTTTTTTATATATATCACAAATGCATTATTTTTTTGACAAATAGTTATTTTCTAATCCTGATGCTCTTCTCCAATGTGCGAAATAAAACATGAAGAGGGCGCTTATCAGCCGAAAATGCGGAATCCTCCGTAGGGATGCATGCAAAACTCAGAAGCTTTTTCGACTTTTTGACAGGAAACATTTTGTACAGGAAAAGTACGCGTGTTTATATCTACTTATTTCAAGGATTGGACGAAATCCACCCACGTAATCTCCAGAAAATGTTTTTTATTTATTTATTTATTTATTTTTTTTTAAATCGCGCAAACGACTGTGATTGGTGCATCCTGAACAGCGCAGAGAAAAGTAAGAGGTGTCACGTTACAACACCGTTTATCCGCTGCTTCAGAAGATGTAAGACAATAATTTACACATTAATAATTAAACTAAGGACAGTTAATAGTTGTTAAAATGAAAATAAAACATAGTATAAAGTTTAAAGTATTTTTTGTGTGGTAAAATTGCCCAAATGTACATTTCGGGACATTTACGATTTTCTAAAAGTTGACAGGGACATGTCCATACCATCCCTACCTAAAATTACGCCTCTGATTGCAGTTATCAGTGGCGTTGAGTGAAAGAGGGCGGAGATTTTCTCTCGTGCATTCGGACGCGCGCTCTACTTACACTGCTGTTGCTGCTTTCCAGTTAAATACCAAAGCAAAATGCAAACAGATGTGTCTCCGCTCATGATATACATTCATTGATGACGTACAGATGCAATCTTCGTTTATTAAATTAAAAAATTTATATTAGGGAGAATTAGAACACGAAACTCCTTGTAGCCGACTAGAGGCGAACACTTTACCATGAGACAACTCAGTCATTATGGCTCAAATTTACTGATATGTATTTATCCACTGACTTACAAAATCCCAGTACTGACAGTGTTAGATGTATGGATCAAGTTATGTAATTAATAATGAAAATATTTATTAGAGTGCTTGAATTGGTCACTATTTATCCAAACAAACTATTTATTTGACATTTTCTGCATTTAACCCCTCAACAAGTCACTGCAGTTAGCATGACATGGACAAATGGCTTGGAAATATCATTCCCATTTAAGAAGAACTTCTAAATTCAGCACCATGGACAGCAACCCCATCAATCTTCAGTTGTTTCAGAACCATGGATAGCTGAACCCTTTTCCATTCAACACATCACAACAGCTCTCGTGATTACGAGAGTTCACCAGTTTCATAACAGAAACATAACAGAACAATTTAGCTATTAAAAGTTCTCAAGAATTCTAAAATGGTTTACTGTTAACAGTATTAGTTTCTGCCACTAGATGGAGACATCTTACTGGAACAAGGAACTTAGCCCTCCGACCTGAGTCGGTCAGTTAAACTTATAGGCCTTTGCGGGACACAGTTGTACAAAACATGATACAACATTTTTCAAATGGTAAAAATAATGCTTTATATACTGCAAATATGGGTAGTTGACATGAAATACTTTTGGAAAGTTTCGTGGTGTGACATACTATACTTCATCTTAAATGATTTTAAACTGTTTAAATTGTTTTAGAATTATTATATATGCAATTTTAATTACACTGAAAGAAAAATTTGTTTTTTTTTTGTTGTTTTTTTTTTGGTTTAACTTAATTGTGGACATTGATTTCTTTTATATGAAAATAAAATGTAGGCTCTACTCAAATACTTTGTGTAGTGAAAACCTAAATTATTTGAGTTAACCAAACCTAAATTTGATCTATTCAAGTACCCCTGTTGAAACTTGCCACATATTGTTACCTATCAACAAACACATTAGCATATTCTCAATATCTTTTTGTACTGTATAACAGGGAGTCATTACACTGATGATTCCTCAGTATTTGTTTCATAAGAAAAAGCATTACACACTGATTTCTCAGTAGTGGTGTATGCAACCTCTACCATTAGCTCCACTCTTTTCCACACTGATATCCTCCAAAAACATTAAACATGACAAAACTCCTCTAAATCCCAACATAACAGAACATTAAACACTAACAAGTCTCCAACTTGTTTCATTTTGCAAAGAAATACATTAAAATAATACTTAATTTTCAAATGTGCTCTCCCAATCCTATCCCATGCAAAACATGCTGGGGAAATACACTGATGCTACAAATATTATTCACATAGTCCCAACACAATTAGGTTAAGTGAACATAGATGGATTGTATGCTATAAAAATTAAGTTGAGACCAAATGCTAAAGAATTATGTCAAATTAGCTCATTTTAAACAAGTTAATTGAGCAAGCAGTAAAAATCACATTGAGTGAACCATCCGTTAGAGGTCTGAATCCATTTGAACATTTAATAGCAATGTGATCACTTCACATTTTGATGACTGTGTTGAATATCTCTTGTACTTCACGCTATATAATTATGTTCTCATCCAAAACATAAATGTATTATGTTGATTTCAAGCGTACTGGTTTAGTATTTTCAACAGAGCTGCTTTCCCTTTTTTTGGTTTAGATTATATTATCTTGGAGACAACATGAAATATTTTTACTTTTAAAAAAATTAATTTGTCACACAATAAGATCATTTAAAATGAACTAGTGAAGTCACAAAGGTAATTAAAAATTGTGAAGAACTTAAAAGAAGCGGTGAACAGTTACAGGATCTACATGAAATACACTGTCTCTTAAACATTCATATACCTACTAACATAAAATCTTGATGTTGACAGAAGCTCATAAATTATGAGAATAAGAAAGTTTACAGGGTTCTCAAGGCACATGTCTTAAATCCTTACTGAAGTGCATTGATGAAATCTGCTTGTGAGGAACAGCAATTGGCTGTATAAACAAAATATTAGCTTCAGTGTCAGGACTCTATACAATATATGCTCCCTGTGGTCAAAGAGTCATGTCATATTGATTGAAGAATGGAGGCATATTGACCAGCTAAACTGCAACGATACTCTTTGAGTGAACTGTGAATATCAAATGAATACTGTTTTGTGGTTTTGGACAGACTTATTGACTTAATGCATTCTGGAATGTTTTTAATGTTTATGATGCAGTTATGATTGGACATGAGTTACGAATGCTGCCTAATATATGGCTTTATTGTAATGTAAAAAGCTATACACATTTTGTCCTCATTTCTGTGTATTCTTCTTCCACCTATCGTTTTGTTCTCAACTTAAGTGTAACAAACTCTCTGCTTCTTATTTCTCTTCCATCCTCAGCCCCAAATTTTCTCTCTTCTTTCTCCCGCTTTATCTATCTCTGACTTCTCCGCTACACAGAGAAGCTTAATGAGATCTAAAGTGCTGTATAGGCCAGTTAATCAGATTTCCCATTTGATTACACACTTAACTTAGCATCTTACATTTTTCTAATCTTTTTGTTTTTCTGAAAAACAGTCGTGCATATTGCACAAAAATTCAGATTAGTTTAACTCTGTAGCTGTCAGCATTAGGATTTCCATGAAAAGACTGCATTTAATTAAAACTGCATTTCCTGTTATTGACTATGGAATGAAAAAATGTCTATAATGTCTGAGATGAATGGATGTCTTGTAAGATGTCGTTAATGTCTGTGATGAACAGAAAAAATCTAATATATACCATCAGAGTTTTCAAATTGTATTTATTTATTTTTCAAATTTTATGCATCACAAGTCATTAAGTTCACTCAAAAAAAGAAAGTGTTTTTGCAGGTTGTTCAGTTTACTTAATTAAAATGAACTAAAGCAACATAATTCTAGGATATTTTGTCCCATCTTGATTTCATTGTGTTCTATCCAGTAATATCTGTAAAAATTAAGTTTACTTAACCCATTTGAGTTGCGACTACATAAATACATTTTGTAGCATTGATGAAACTGGGCAGGGGGTTTCCATTTCCCAGCATGTTTTGACTGGGTGGGATGAACAAATGTTGAAATTAAGAGTTATTTTATGCATTTTTGAGCAAAATGAGAATAAGAGGAGATTTGTTAATGTTTAATGTTCTGTTATATTGGAATAATAAAATAAAAAAGATCTGTTAGGCTTTTTGTTGAGAGTTGAGAGTTTTGGGGGTTACCATTGTGGTGAAGATTGGTGCTTGTGCTTAGGTCGAGGATGGATTTTCACGTTCAATTCATGTTTGATTTAAGTGCTGCTTAGCTCCATAAGCAGTTGCTATCAAATTGACAGTACAACAGTTCCACTGTCCTTACACTTGCTCACCAGCATACACTAATGATTAATAAAATATATTAAGTTGGACCAACATAAGAAAATGTTTTAAACATAAGTAAATTGAGTTTGACTAACCTAATGAAGTTGAGTTAAAACTACTATAGAACATTGATTTGACCTAGTTTAACTAAGTTATGTTGGCTCAATGAAAATGCTTAATCTGAATGGACGAAATTAAATTGCTTACAAAAACTTTCTGCAATTCAGTTACTTGTAAGTAAGGGTAATTACTTCATATTTTGAGTGTTGTTTAATGGAGGATTGTGTAAATAATGCTTTAGAGGAGATGCTATAAATCTGTATACATATTCGGCCTCTGGTATACAGTGTAGACCTATAGTGGAATGTAATTTTAATCCAGTATACACTTGTATGTACTGTAGCTGGAATTAACAGTAAACTTACCTATAACCCAGTAGAACAGAGCTCAAGAATAAAACATCTTATGTCATGCTCACTTTAGGGTATGCACTTATACAACATTAAAATGGACAACAAAAGTACTCTCAATGTGAAGGTAGGCATATACAAAACACTTTAAAACCACCACAATACCCACCCCACCACACACCGATCATACTATTATGGAATGAAGAACGTAGTGGTCACTTGGTTGAGTAGATGAGATTGTATGCATGGTCAGCAAAAATCCAGTGGTCAAATTTCATTAAGTTGGCATCTTTGTCCATTAGAGACTTGTTTTAAAATGTCTTAAAATACTGATAAATCTTATTTTCGAATGATTACTGTCCTACAGTAGGGAAAACAATGAAAGACCATAACGTTATTTTTATAGGACACTGCTTCTCTTTAGAATGGCAAAGTGATCACATGTCTATAAAAGACTGAGTCAACTCTGAAAAGAAAGACCAGTGAGTCAGCATCTTCATCTTTCTTACAAACAGCCTGCAGATGATGAGTAAGGACCATTATCATTATGCATTATGTATCTGTTTAGGATTTAGATTGGTTGATTTAGATCCTTATGAGGACTTTTCATAGACATAATGACTTTTATACTATAGATTCTATCCCCTAACCCTAACCCTCACAAAAAACGTTCTGCATTTTTACATTTTCAAAAAAACATCGTTTAGTATGTATTTTTAAGCGATTTGAATTATGGGGACACTAGAAATGTCCCCATAAACCACATTTATAGCATAATACCCTTGCAATTACTAGTTTGTAATATAATTTTTTTCCCCTCGTAAAATTTTTTTCACACACATATATAGATGATTCTGGTCAGCAGACAGCACGTCATTACAGAGCAGCAACATTTTTTAAATGCTATTGATTAATGTGTGCATGAGAGGGCAGTCAGCGGAATAAGTTTTAAATCCATGATAGTGGTCCTTGGCAACACTGAGTTGACTGAACTGCTGAATTGCCCCAAGAGACGTGACACAGTCCAAAATCCTCCACTTAAGATAATGAATATTTCAATTTGCCCCCTTAACAACGCCAGTGCTAATTCACATTCTGTTTCAGTTTCCAGTAAGAACACGTGATACACCGCTATATACCAAAAACCTTAGTCAAAATAAACTTTCATATTTGCAGTTGGGAGAGAGAGAGAGAGAGAGAGAGAGAGAGAGAGAGAGAGAGAGAGAGCAAGCTGAGGACTCACGTTTCGTTTGGTCAGTTGTGGATCAGTCGTGCAAACAGAATGGGTCACGCTTGGTTTCTACGCACATTTCTACTTTTATTCATATTACCTGAAGGTAAGAACATACCATTAATACCTTCAATTGTTCAGATAAGATAAAATACGCCTTATTTATTTTTACAGATACGTATGTTGGCGTGGAAATAGTCTTCACAATCCCAATGTGTGTTCAGTTAAATTATGAGTTGATGATTAATATCCAGTGAATGAGCCGATTGTTTTTAAGGACAGATGTTGCTGTGATGACCGTTAATCCATCTGTTAATGTACTTGGAGCACTCAGTTAGCTTACTCTATTCAAAATGCGTCGTATAAATAAAACATATATTTATCTTTGTATGTATTGAACTGGTTAGTAATTAATTGTAGTTTATCGGGTAGTTGGTAATTTGTATATCGCGCGAATATCATGTGTTGAGCACGGAGTAGGCCTATATAATTATCTTGAAATAAAAGCCGCGTATGTCATATTAATACAAGGCAGAACGGGGGCATTCTCACCGAACGCGTAATTGCGTCCTTCCGCGTGGTTTAAAAAAATAAAATAAAAATTCTATAGTCAAATTTTGTTTTCTTCCGAAATGCATAAATAAATAATAATAATAATAATAATAATAATAATAATAATAAATAATAATAATAATAATAATAATAATAATAATAATAATATATATATATATATATATATATATATATATATATATATATATATATATATATATATATATATATATATATTTCGAAATCATAGCAAAATTCCAACCATTTCAGCTGAGTAATCCTTAAATAAAATTTTAAAACCCAAATATTGTAAGTTATATTAATTTATTTGGTTAAATATTCACATTTAAATTTGATGGAATATTGTTATGAAATTGAAATGCGTAAATCGGAAAAAAAAAAAGAAAAAGAAAAAAAAGGATAGGCTTTGTTTGTTTGTTTGTTTTTTAGCGCAAGGACGCCTTCGGTGTGAACGGCCCCTAAGAACACGGTCAACAAAATGATCACAAGTGAAATACAATGATAACAATTACAGACCGTGTCACTACTTGTTCTCAACTAACGGTCAACTTTCTGTTTCCTGGTGGAGATCATAAATTATTAATAGAGAGCGCCTGTGCTGTACCTTTAGCTAGAGATGCAGTCCGGGAGAAGAAGGTTCACGCACAGGTGTATTCTGTTTACATGTGTAACCTGTTTTCACATATTTCAGTAATAATTCATTTTAGGTTGAAGCAGACAATGCAATAACCCCAAAACCAATATCACAAGCTTTGTAATGTAGGACACTTTGTAAGCGCAGTCAAGCAAGCTAATGCCAAAGTTTTAAATGTTCTAAATGTGCTTAGAACTCACTTAAAAAAATTAGACGTAAATCTCAGAAATGTCAACGGGCGCACGAAGTGAATGTTACAGTAAATATTGTTTTGATGAATTCTGCGGGGTTTTAGATGTCCACTGATGTCATCATAGTCGGGCGTGTGTGTTTAGCAGTGGCTCGAGTGAGTGAGTGTGTGCTTTAGCGGGAAAGCTCAGAACGGTTTAGGCAAATGAGATCTTCAGCGTTTCGGATTCCTGAGAAAACTGCGTTAGTGACTAATGCAACCCTTTCCTTGCCTACTGTGTCCACTTGCTTTCCACTTTCCTTTAATTGTCCTGATCAGTGACGTCTTATTTTAATGGATCATGATGAAGTAACATATTAGTCATGGTCGTGGTGCAGTAATGTGGATGACGGGAGAAGACAGCCCTACTTGTTTAACCCTAAAGTGTACTTTATCTTTTTATTTATTTATTTACAACTACATTGCTATTTTTCTATTGAAAAGGAGTTTGTACTGTATTATACCTCTAGCTTTTATATGTGGGTCAAAAGTATGTTTTTCATTTATCATCTGTTAACTTTATAAAATAACTATACAGCTTGTTCATGTACAGAAATGTATTTAGTAAGAAAGTAAATAGCAAGCTATTCATTTAGCAGATACTTTTATCCAAAGAGATTTGCAGTATACGGGAGACAGGGGCTGTTGTTAATATCTCTGTAACTATAAGGTTTAAAGTCCAATTACACAAATATGTATTTTCTCTAGCAGTGGTTTTGTATGTTGCTTTCAGTTCAAAACCCTTTTTTGTGTGAATTTTGTCCTCCAAACTAAGATTTTATATTTTTGTAATAGCTGTTGGGTAAACAAGTAAACACAATAAAACCACACTGGCATACATTCAGGCATAAGGGCAAAGGTCAGCTACTATGTTTATCATCATTAAAATCCTCAGAGTGAAGATTTTATTTAGATAACATTAGATGACAACAAACAAAGACAAAAAGAGGTTCTTCAGGCGTCATGCAAGCTTTTAAAGAGTTAAAATTACCACAGTTTCTACCACGAAAACCTCACTTTCTTAAAGGGATAGTTCACCCAAAAATGAAAATTCTCTCATAATTTACTCACCCTTATGCCATCCCAGATGTGTATGACTTTATTTCTACTGCTGAACACAAATGACGCTATGAAGATCCATACAATGCTAGTGAATGGTGGCCAGAACTTTGAAGGTCCAAAAAGCACATAAAGGCAGCATAAAAGTAATCTATAGACTCAGAAGCAATATGATAGGTGTGGGTGAGAAACAGATTAATATTTAAGTACTTTTTTATTTTTTACAATAAATCTTCATTTTCACTTTCACATTCTTATTTTGTTTTTGATGATTCAAATTCTTTGTGCATATCGCCACCTACTGAGCAGGAGGAGAATTTATAGTAAAAAAGGACTTAAATATGTTTCACAGAGAATTTTCATTTTTGGGTGAACTATCCCTTTAAGGCAGTGGTTCCCAACCCTGTTCCTGGAGGCCCCCCAACACTGCATATTTTGGATATCTCCCTAATCAGACACACCTGATTCAACTCATCAGCTTGTTAGTGGAGATTCCAAGACCTGAATTGGGTGTGTTAGTAAAGGGAGATATACAAAATGTGCAGTGTTGGGGGGCCTTCAGGAACAGGGTTGGGAACCACGGCTTTAAGAATACTGAAGAATACTGCCATTGATTGAACCTGATTTAGACAATGAACTGACTTGTGTGTTTGTTTTCCAGGGTGGTTTAAACCTGTTATCACTCCTGATGCCCCTCATCTGGTGATACTCAAAGGTGAACAGCTGGACCTCCGCTGTCATGATGATGCAGAGGCAAAAACAGGCAGGGTGCGGTGGCTGCGAGAAAAAGGTCGGCGGATCGATGGAGAGCGAGAGGAAGATCGAGCCAGCGTCATTCTCCTCGTTTCCACACAGATGCAGCATATGGGTCGTTACACCTGTGAGAACACAGAAACGAGAGCGAAGAGCTCTATCTACATCTATGTGAAAGGTGTGTTTGAATGTGTATGTTTACGCAGTTGGCCTCAATTCCCACATTTCACTCCTGGAGCAGTATTAAAACTTGAATAAGTCTTTTGTAGTAGCACAAATGCGTGCCCTTAAGCTGTGTGCTCAAACCACACCTTAGTGTAAATGTGGTCTAATTTATTTGATTTGATGTAGGCTTATGTTATTGTTGACTGTCATTGAATGATGTAGGTATTTGAACAGTCTGATTGTGCGATAAAGCTCTTGCACACTCATAGTCTCATTATTTCCTCATTGTTCTATATTTTTCTTTTCTTTCCTTATTTTCTTTCTCTCCTTGGCCTTTCTCATTGCTCATCTCCCTCTGTCTTTCCATTCACTTTCTTTTGCAGATTTGGAAAATGCATTTGTGCGCTCCATGGTGAATGATCTTCTGGTGAGGGAAGGAGAGGACGGCACTCTTCCTTGTTTAGTAACAGATCCAGCTGTCAGTCACCTGTCCTTGCTTACCTGTGCTGGCTCCGCCCTGCCAGGTGGTCTAAACTACACCACACACCCTCAGAGAGGGATCACAATCAGAAACGTCTCCAAAGCCTTTGAGGGCTGCTACATTTGTGCAGGGGAGATGGATGGAGCACCTGTGACATCAAGCCAGTATAACTTGGATGTGCGGCTAGGTATGTGTATGGTGGTGTGTATGTTAATGTAGTGGATCTCAACATTTGACATTAAGTGCTGTGTTTGTTTTGAGCAACCCGCTTAGACCCGTTACTCAACCAGTGGTGTGAGTTGGGGGCAGGACTATATCTTTGTTTGACCAACAAAAGCGGGGTGTATTCGGGTAGCTGTTTGTTTATTTTTGCAATTCCGTTCTGTGGCGCTAGTGTCGCAGAAATGACATACTTCAGGGTTTAAAGGAATATTCCGGGCTCAATACAAGTTAAGCTCAATTGACAGTATTTGTGGCATAATGTTGATTACCACAAAAATTAATTTGGACTTGTCCCTCCTTTTCTTAAAAAAAAAAAAGCAAAAATCTGGGTTCCATTGAGACACTTACAACGGACGTGAATGGGGCCAATCCGTAAATGTTAAAATACTGTTTCAAAGTTATAGCCACAAGACATAAACAATATGCATGTTAACATGTAGTGTGATAAAATCACTTACTAACCTTTCCTGAGAAAAGTTATATCTAATTTTACAACTCTGTTGCCATGAAAACGTAACAGCATAAACCCTAAAATGACTGTGAAAACAATGATTTAAACAACTTCAATAATACACAAGTTTTAACTGAACAATTAATGTAAGTGCTTTTATAAAATTATAAGCTTTACATTTCTGCCTTTTAAACCCTCCAAAAATTGGCCCCATTCACTTCCATTGTAAGTGCCTCACTATCTGGGTTTCCATCAACGTATTTCTATGCGCATTTTGGGATATTGCATAAAAATGGCTGGATGGAAACACTAAGTTGCGAATAAAATCTCCAAAATGTGTATCAAAAACGTATACGCTTGCTTGAGGTGGATAAATTTTTTTATTCGATAAGAAGAAATGCGCATAAACTGTGTTGGAAACACATTTACCGAATAAACTCCTATAAAATATATTAGGAATACAAGATGTGCATCAAAAAAGGTCATGTGACTGAATATTTAGTTCATAACTGGACTGACCAGTGGACCAATCATCACACCTGAAATGTTGCTCTGGTCATTCTAAAATACCGGTGTCCTGAAAATCCAAACCCTGTATAGAGTTTGCAGTAAAAAATAAGTCGAATACAAACTTGAACTGTGCCGCAGAGCAGGTTTATTGACACCTTTGAAAAATATCAAATAGATCTGCACAGTAAAGTCGTAAGGTCTTTACAGTGTTTTGTCTGCGTGCTATAAATGCGAGTATTTTATTTATAAAAAGAGTACAATTTCTGCTGATGTGACAGTTTTGTTCTTTTGAACACATGGGATGGAAACGTGGCTGTATTCAAACTTTGTTCTTGCGATATTCTGATTTTTCGCATAAATTAAATTCGCAATTTGGATTGAAACACAGCTACTGTAACCTCAATTTTTGCTTTTTTAATGAAAAAGAGGGACGAGTCGAAATACATTTTTGTGGTAATCAACATTAAGCCACAAATGCTGTCAATTGAGTTTAAATTGTATTGAACCTGGAATATTCCATTAATAAATTTCTGCCAGATTACCATAGTTTGTTTGAACGCAACAAGATATGGGAAGCTATTTGTCCTCCCTTAAAGATTATTATCACACAATTCTCTGTAATGCTGCATTCATTCATTAGTCAATCACAGCATTGATGACGTCGTATCATGGTCCTGATCACCTTGTCAGGGGTTTATTTGCGACTGGCATATCATACGTTATTTCTTATTACCTAGCTATCACAACTATGCATGATTATATGCGTAGTTGCATTTTATTATTTGCATTTAGCTTTGTTTTGTCTCCATGCTGCCCCTATTTGAACAGACCTGCAACCAGGGTGAAGTTAATGGGGTGAAAGGTGGTAACGATTCTAGGGGCCCAATGGTCCAGGGGGCCCCACGACAAATTCTAAATGTTATTTTTTAATAGGAAAAGGGCCCAGAGAAATATACAGTCTAGGGGCGCAGAATATCTTGCTATGGCCCTGCCTGCAAACCATTTTGAGTCATGACCCACCAGTTGAGAGCCACAGTGTTAGAGGGAAAGAAGGAGATAAGAGAATGATGATACAATATATGAAACTGAAAGAGTTGCAGTTACTGTTTTTGGTATATCTTACGCTGGACACATTTGAGTGTGATGTTGGAATAATTCAGTATATTATTATCATGATATATCAGTATACCTCAACAATAAATAATGAATTCTATCAGTATATCTCAAAGATAAATAAAGCTTTATTGCATGTTTGTTTGTAACACAGTCCCAGCGACAGTGCCAGTGATCAGCCTATCCAGATCAGAAAATGTGATTCTGATCCAGGATCAGGAGTTTGAGCTCAGCTGTAGTACCATCAACATCAATCATGATTTCCACCTGACCTGGAGCATCCCTTCTGAAGCGGTTAGTCACACACACACACACACACACACACACACACACACACACACACACACACACACACACACACACACACACACACACACTGTTTTAACCTGTTGCATACTCACAGATCCCTTAAGTTGTCACAGCACAATTCCTAACATTAACAGTTTTATTATCTCAATAATGATTTAGATTGCACTGGAGACCCATAACGCTCACATCCTGCCTGGTTCTCGAGGATATCAACGCTCAGCAACGCTCTGGATTAAATCTGTGAAGATGAGCGACTCAGGAGTCTTTCGCTGCCAAGCACAGAATGAGAGGGGCGTCTCACTGGCAACTGTCAATCTGGAAGTTTATGGTGAGAAATGTGACACAAAGCCAACATATATAGCTTTATTTCTACTTTATCAAATTGTAGTCATTTGCAGCCTTCCAAATATTTTTTGGCTTACATTGTCAAACCCTGCCATTTTCAGCAAAATACGTATTCCATTCTAAACAACAGTACTGTTGTGTGTGTTTTTTTGTGTGTGTCTGTGGCAGAGCATGGTTTCATTAACCTCACAGAGGGAGAGGACAGCGTGGTGGAGGTGAGAGAGGGAGAGAGCTTGACTCTGAGTGTGGAGATGATGTCATACCCCAAACCCAACGATGTCTACTGGACCTACAACAACCAACAGCTCAAAAACACATCCGAGCATGTCATTACACTACACAACCAGCAGTATAGGTACACACACTTGCACATGTGTTTTAAACACAAATATTTGCTGTAAGCTTATTGATGGGCCAAAGTTGTTGCTTATTTTTGTCTGAAGCTTATCTTAAAACCCCAAAACCAGTATGTCTGTTTGATGTGTTTTTAAATCAACATTAGTGACCTAAATTCTAAAACTGGTAAACAGACATAAATCTTAAAGGTGCACTTGAAGAAGCTGATTTATTCTATATAGAGTGGACAACCCTCTCATGTGGGCTAGCTTAGTTTACTAGACATTGAGCATTGCTTATGTAAACGTTACAGGTACATCAGTGAACTGAGGCTGGTTCGAGTTCATGGGTCAGAGGGTGGGATCTACACTTTCTCAGCCAATCACAAATATGCATCAGTCAATCAGTCATTCACTGTCCATGTTATATGTGAGTTCAGAAGAATGACAGGATTATATATATTTATTGTAATACAGTCTTAATGTAAATACAGTGGTTGTTTGTTTAATTTTCTGCCTATTTCTTGTCTCATTCTCTCATTCAGGTAAGCCTGTGATTGTTTCCCAGGAGGGGCCGGTTGATGGACAGGTGAGATGTGTTGCTTCAGGGTATCCTGTCCCCAAAATATCTTGGTTTTACTGCGAGCCACCACATAAACGGTATGACTCACTCACAGACTTAAATAAACCACTTACATGTAACAGCCATACAATACTAAACGTTTCTAACATATTAATTTGATTTAAATACATTATACCATAGAAATAGTCTCAAGAGATTGCAGTGTCACAAAGCCATTTAGAACTGGAAAGTGTATAATAGAAGATAAAATGTGGTACAAATGTTCTACGATCATAAGAGTTGTAATTTGTGATATTCTTTTGGCTTTATAGCATTTATAAAAACTCTCTCACCTCTGACAGGTGCTCCAACCTGTTGAATGTGACACAGGCAGATGAGGAGGTTGCAGTTGTAACAGTCTCAGGGTCAGAGTTCGGACGGAGCGAAGTGGAGAGTCGACTAAATGTCAGCAAAGGGAAATATCACACCCTTGAGTGTGTGGCAACAACACAGGGCGAGCAGGCCTACGCTCTCTTTTCCATCAGTGGTGAGACACATACCCAGAGATTTAGCTAACAATTTGGGTGACACTTTGTTTTACAGTGTTCATGTTTCTGTGTATTTACATCAGTAATCACTGAGTGATACTAATGTTCCTACTGTGTAGTTAGATTGTTGATCTGCTTGTACATACATATTGTCATAGTTATTTCTGTAACAATTAACAATAGTAACATGTAACATGTAAAAAATGTAACACTGACACAGGTTGTAAAATAAAGTGTTGCCCAATTTTGTACCCAAAGCATAGCTAAGTAACCACCCTCCCCCCAACACACACACACACACAAACACACACACACACACACACACACACACACACAAACAAATTAGCTTTTTCTGTTGAGGTGGGCCGTTCCCACCATACAGTGTTGTTGATAGTAGGATATAGATTTGAATCTGTTCACACCCAGCTGCAACAGATAATCCTTGTACATTTTCAGACACACACACACACACACACACACACACACACACACAACACACACACACACACACACACACACACACACACAGATGATAGGTGTTGGTGCAGCTATCATTATGAGGACTCTCCATAGACATAGTGATTTTTTGTACAAACTATAGATTCTATCCCCTAACCCTAACCCTACCCCTAAACCTAACCCTCACAAAAAACTTTCTGCATTTTTACATTTTCAATAAAACATTGTTTAGTATGTTTTTTAAGTGATTTGAATTATGGGGACACTAGAAATGTCCTCATAAACCACATTTATAGCATAATACCCTTGTAATTACCAGTTTGTAACCTAAAAAAAAAGTCCTCGTAAACCACTTAAACCTGCACACACACACACACCAGGCTTGTTGACAGATCTGGGGGGATTATTATTTTGTGCAGTGTGTGCACATTGAGATTTGTTACTGACACTAATCTCTTAAAATCCTCTGAACAACAGATTTAAAACACTCACACATAAACTCTAGCCTAATTAAAATGGCACTGTAAATTAAGAGGAATTACACTGTATCTGTTTTAAACATGTTTTTGGTGTTTATATATTTGTGAGGGTGTGTATATCCATGGATGTGTTTTTATGTGTGGGCATGTGCTTATCTACCCAGAGCGAACTGTACCTCATAAACTCTTCACGCCTCTGTTGTCTGGTGTTGTGTCCACTGCTGTTCTGCTCAGCTTCATTCTGGTGGTTCTGCTATATAAATACATGCAGGTATTTAGTCACAACACGCACAAAACATCAGTATATATTTTGTGTATATAATTGTATGTATATATAAACAAACAATTATTTATACTTTGAATGAAGTAGCTCCAATAGAGTGCAACAATAAGGTTCTGAAAGTAAAAATCTGAGCTCAGAGATTATTAGGCAATGGTATCCACAGTTTTCCTGAGCAACCACTGGGCGGTGCCATGATGATTCTAATTGCCTCTTTTATGCTTCTGGTCTCGAGATGCAATGTAAAAACTACCGAAAGGAGCGATCCAGACAGAGAACAACAACCATTTTTTTTTTTTTGGAGTAAAAATTAATTTCAGGCTCAACTTGTGCAGATGTTGGCTGTCATAACAACTTAAAGTAGTAAATGATATAAACGTAACTCAACTCAGACCATCGCTTCATGTCATCTACACACTCATGTGAGGCACTTTCAATAAAAACAGTCATCTCGACTCCGTGAAGTATCGGCACTATGGAGCCACATGCTTTTTGACAATTTTTACAAATGTAATACCTTAAAAATTAAACATTACCCTCTACGAATATACGCCGATGCGAGTGAAAACACTGGATTAAAAAATCTATTACAGTCAAATCATTGAACACTTCCGCGTTCAAAAAAAAAAAAGGTGGATATGCTTCTGTAAAAGCTGTTTGTATGATTTCAACTTCACTTAAAAAAAAAAGAAATCACTAGAGGGAGCCCTCTCCCGAATACTGATCGTCTCCCATTTCTTCTCTGCTCATTTCCTGTTTTCACCATGTATAAATAGCCATTCACATCCATTGTTTCTTTGCAAAGTATTGCCAGTTTACCCTGCCTTACCAAGCATTTTTCCATTGCCTTTACTGTTTGTTCTCATGTATGACCATTGCCTGTTTTACTGGATTTACTGCTTTTTGGATAACTCTTTGTTTTGTTTGCCTGATTGGACTGATTATTTGGTATATTGGATTTAACTGCCTGCTTACCAATTACGTCTGTCTGCCTGCCGATGGATTGTTTGCTTGTGTTCTCTAATAAACTTCCTGCACATGGATCCTAACACCGTCTCCATAGCCAGTTCAATACAGAATACTTCACCTACCATGGATCCAGCGGAAGTCTCACAGCTCCAGGCTGCATTTGCACACCAGTGTGAGGTTTTAAAGGGTTATCAAGACCAACTGTGCCAACGAATGTTGGACTCATTACATTCACTCACTGCCAGCTCCCCATGCTGAACCGGTAAGCTTTGCTGTCCCTGATAAGTTTGATTGTTCCGCTGAAAAGTGCCGGGGTTTTTTACGTCAATGCAAAGTCTATTTTACCAATCAAACTGAATCATTTAATCAAGAGATCGTCCAAGAGCTCAATATACCCACCATTCAATGCTTCCCAACGATCAACATCACCACTATTGACAACGCTCCTATTGGTACTGGTATAACCTAACAGACCGTTCCTATAACCATCAAGATTGGACTATTTCATGTGGAGAACATTTCACTATATGTCATCAACTCACCCAAGCACGCTCTTATCCTGGGTCATCCTTGGCTAGCCGTCCACGACCCATCGATATCCTGGAACCAAGGTGAGCTCACACAATGGTCAAGCTACTGTCATGAACATTGTCTCCATGTTGCTGTTTCCATGCCTTGTCTTACTACCAGTGTGGAAAGTCCTGAATCACAAAGAAAAACCATGATACCCGAGGAATATGCAGCGTTCCATAATGTGTTTAATAAGGTCAAAGGTACACAACTTCCTCCTCATCGTCAATGGGACTGAGCCATTGAACTTCTTTCCAATACGGCCCCACCGAGAAGCAAGGCCTACCCATTGTCACGCCCTGAGACCCTTGCCATGGAAAATTACATCAAGGAGGCCCTTGCCTCCGTTTACATCCATCCATCCACCTCCACTACAGCTGCAGGCTCCTTTCTCGTGGACAAGAAAGATGGGGTCTCTGTATTGATTATCGAGGCTTGAACTCTGTCACCACAAAGTACCGTTACCCACTGCCACTTATCCCCCCAGCCCTTGAACAACTCCGGCAAAGCTCTACACCAAGCTTGATCTAAGAAGTGCTTATAACCTCATCAGGTGTAGAGATGGATGTCTCTAAGATAACTACAGTTACCAAATGGTCTCGACCTTCCACACTCAAGGAACTACAGCGGTTCCTGGGCTTTGAAATTTTCTATCGCCGTTTCATCAGAAACTACAGTATCACTGCACCACCACTCACGTCTTTGCTCAAAGGTAAGCCAAACAAGTTGCCATGGAACGACGCTGTGTACCAAGCCTTTGTCTCCCTCAAGTCAAGCTTCACGACTACTCCTATACTGAAACATCCCGACCCCAATCTTCCCTTCGTCGTTGAAGTAGACGTTTCAGATTGCGGGATTGGAGCAGTCCTGTCACAACGTCATGGTACCCCAGGCAAGCTTTACAAATGTGCCTTCTTCTCCAGAAAGTTAAACTCCGCAGAATGAAACTATGATGTGGGAAACAAGGAATTACTTTCTATGGCAGCTCTTGAAGAATGGTGTCACTGGTTAGAGGGGGCAGTCCACCCGTTTCAAGTTATCACAGATCACAAGAATCTTGAATATATCAAGGCAGCCAAGAGATTGAATCCACGTCAAGCCCGATGGTCATTCTTTTTCACCAGGTTCAATTTTACAGTCACTTACCGCCCTGGGAGCAAGAACAGCAAGGCATATGCACAGAATTCCCTCACTCATACCTCTATGGGACTAACACCCTTCCAATGCGTGCTGGGCTACCAACCCCTGATGTTCCCTTGGTCAGGAGAACCTTCTACGGTGCCAGTGGTGGACGATTGTATTAGGCGAAGCGAGAGGGTGTGGGTCAGCGCACATGTCCGGCTACAGCGAGCGGACCAAGCACAACGCTTCCAGGCTGACCGACAGAGGTGCCCCCATCCCAACTATCAGCCAGGACAGAGGGTCTGGTTGGGATCTCAAGTTGCGGCTACACTGCAGGAATCTCAGTCCAAGTTATGTGGGTCCTTTCAGAATTATCCGTCAAATAAACCCAGTTACTTACCATTTAGAGCTTTCTGCTAACTACCGCATCTCTCCTTCCTTCCATTTGTCCTTGCTGAAACCCGTCCACCCGGTGTGGCTCTGGAAACATGGATTCTGGGCCTCCGCCTCCATTGGAGGTAGATGGAGCCCCAGCGTATATGGTCAGAGAGATCATGGACTCAAGATGACGAGGGAGCCAGATGCAATACTTGGTGGACTGGGAAGGCTACGGACCAGAGGAGAGATCATGGGTAGCTGCCAAAGACATATTGGACCCATCCCTGATCCAAGAATTTCATCAAGCCCATCCTAATCGTCCAGCACCACGACCAAGTGGACGTCCCAGCAGAAGAACACCAGGAGTTGTTGTGGGGGGGTTCTGTAACATCTGAGGTTGTTACCCCTCCTAACAACCACCAGAGGGAGCCCTCTTCCGAATACTGATCATCTCCCATTTCTTCTCTGCTCATTTCCTGTTTTCACCATGTATAAATAGCCATTCACCTCCATTGTTTCTTTGCAAAGTATTGCCAGTTTACCCTGCCTTACCAAGCGTTTTTCCATTGCTTTCACTGTTTGTTCTCATGTTATGACCTTTGCCTGTTTTACTGGATTTACTGCTTTTTGGATAACCCTTTGTTTTGTTTGCCTGATTGGACTGATTGTTTGGAATATTGGATTTAACCGCCTGCTTACCGACTACGTCTATCTGCCTGCTGATTTGGATTGTTTACTTGTGTTCTCTAATAAACTTCCTGCACATGGATCCTAACACCGTCTCCATGGCCAGTTCATTACATGGTGGAGAACTACATTACCCATAATTCGAGAGAGAGATCCACCAATCAGTAAAGTTGCTGTTACCAATGTAAATTGCAACAAAAGAGAAACATTGTGAATTACGTAGTTGAGACACTTTCAAACTACTTATATATTTGTATATATTTAGAGATTTTGCATTGAGCCTACAGTCTATTGTTTTTATACTTTTAATCAAGAACAATAAGTCTATAGATTTATATTCTACCATTTTTTCTGATTTGATTATTATTCACAATAGCTTATGGAAAGATTAGTTCAGTCTCCCATTTAAAAAATAAAAATTACAGTCTTTTTGTCTCTTCAACACTCTTTAGTGACGTTATTTTAAAAGAAAATTCACATTCACTGTTGCGCTCTATTGTTAGTTATTTTTGTTTATTTTACTTGCACTGTCTTCTTGTCATTATTTACATATAGAAACCCAAATATGAGATCCACTGGAAGGTGATTGACAGTTTTGATGGCAACAATTATACCTACATAGACCCTACACAGTTGCCATATGACCCCAGATGGGAGTTTCCACGAGAAAGGCTGCGTTTTGGTAAATGCACATACACAGAGAAACATAAACAACATGATAACAGATGACTCATTTATTTCATCAGAATAAATCATTGAAAAATAACTTTTAATTACATGTAGTGGTAAACAGGCCACTGAATCAAAGAGACACCAGTTACTAGTCAGGCCTGTAAGTAAGTTTTTTTTTTCCAGGTGCCTATAAGCATTTGGTGAAATAAAGTTCCTTGTAGGAACCATGCCATTGGAAAGCTTCACTTGCATTCAGATGTTAAAGGAGCCATCTAATGAGAAATCAGCTGTTCCGTGTTCTTTTGAAATAAAATAGTACTAAGAAAACATATCGTAACTTGTAGTTCTCAAAACTTCTTCCCCATTGAAACTAAGTTATGAATTTATAAATAAAGGATTAAATGACCTCTTTAAAGCTCCACTCTGTAAGATATAGCTGATTCTTAAATGTTGTATTATGCACTGACTAGTCATTAAGTAGCCACTAGCACACACAAGAGCAATAATTTTGCTTTTCTAGTGTATCACATTGAACTGTTGCACTTTTTGTAACTGGATAATATTACGAGTCAGTATTGAATGCAATATTGAAATAACCTCTAAATGTTTAATATATATATATATATATATATATATATATATATATATATATATATATATTTTTATAATGGTGTAGGAAAAATCCTTGGCTCTGGAGCATTTGGTAAAGTTGTAGCTGCTACAGCATATGGAATCTGCTCAGCAGACACAGTGACCACAGTTGCTGTAAAAATGCTAAAACGTGAGTATTTACAGTATCTAAATCTACTGTATATGAGTTAATGTTTATGTGTAAAAAAAAAAAATCCAAACATTGGTTGTCAGAAAGGAGAACATTTAATGTTTTGCTCATGTGTTTTTAATCTAATTTGTATTTATGTAAATTTCTGTGTGTGTGTGTGTCTGTGGATTTTGTCCAAAGCGAGCGCTCACTCGACTGAGAAAGAGGCTCTAATGTCTGAGCTGAAAGTTCTGAGTTACCTTGGCAATCATATAAACATTGTCAACTTGCTTGGAGCTTGTACAGTAGGAGGTAAGTGATTAAAGAAATAGTTCACCAAAAAATGTAAATTCTATCATTATTTACTCACCCTCATTTTGTTCCAAACCCATATGCTGTTATTTTCCATGTAACACAAAAAGATACATTTTGAAGAATGTATGGAATGTATGGCAATGGAATGTACTCCCCCTTTCCATATAACAACAGTTCATAGTGATCACAGTAGTCAAACACCATAAAACTACCATTAAATTAGTCCATTTGACTTGTGAGCTATATACCAAGTCTTCTGGAGCCATATGATTTGTGTGAGGAACAGTTTGAAATTTAAGTTAAGATAAAGCCTACTGTATGTGCCTTTTAAAAGAAAGTTTATGGAGCACTTCTTTTTCCAACAGGCCCTACTCTGGTGATCACAGAATACTGTTGCTATGGTGACCTGTTGAACTTCCTTAGAAGAAAGAGGGATGCGTTTTTCAGTTCCAAAACAGGAGATGGATATTACAAAAATCTGCTCAGCCAAACACAGCCTTCAATGTGAGAGATGAGTGTGTGTGTGACGTGGTCTAACATTTGCAAGAGAATAAATGTCCTTTGTTATGTAATTGTAATGTAATACACCACCTATTGTACTGTATGTGTGTGTGCACAGAGAAGGCACTGATAATGGTTACATGCCCATGAGGTCATATCAGAAGAGATCAAATCAGACAGGTAGGCCCATCGCAATATAATAAAAACAAATTACAGCCACTTTTCACACCACCTTCCATTATATTACACTTTCCATTCTGTATCATCTCTCTGTCTCTCCTCTCAGAATGGTGTGATGATAAAGATGATCTCTCTTTGGATACTGAAGATTTACTCAGCTTCTCATATCAAGTGGCTAAAGGCATGGATTTCCTCACATCCAAAAATGTAAGTGTTGTATATTACATTTATTTACCTCAGTAGTGGTTGTAGTGTTATACATGCAGACCTGTTATTTATAGTGTAATAATTGTACAATAAGTGCTGTTAAAATGTGTGATGTAACACATTTTTGTACAGAGAGAACAGAGGTGAGATTGTCTTTATAGTGAATGAGTAGTTGACATAAAATACTTGGTCCTGCGGTGTGACATGCTAAAAATATACTTTGTAATTTATATTTAAATTTATATGTATAATTTGTCACACCACAAGACAAGTAACAGGTCCTAAAATATACACTTTCCCTCATACATTTATATAAATTTGAATCTTAAAATCTTGATGTTGATAATAAGTGTTATGCGTCAGTTTCTCAAATGCATGTTCTTTCGACTAATAAATTGCTTTATGTGTGTTCGTGTGTTAAGTGTATCCACAGAGATCTTGCTGCAAGGAATGTTTTACTGACTCAGGGTCGGTTAGCAAAGATATGTGACTTTGGTCTGGCTCGTGACATCACTAAAGATTCCAGCTATGTCCTGAGAGGGAATGTGTGTATCTTTCACCACACTCTCATTTACTTTCAGGCTCCACATCCATATTCAACATATCTTTTTAGATTTTACATTGTAAATGAACCATTGATTTAAAGGTGCAAGTTTTCCTCATTAAAACAGATTTCCCCACTGAAGAAATGAATAGTACTTTTGAAAAGTATGTTAGAAATCATGCACACTCACTTGAGATTAAGACTCTAGTCATATCGGTAACATTATATGACCAGCCAAATCAATAACCCAATGACCAGCTGAATACTACTTTCTTTTTTTTTTTTTATCAGTTATCCCGGTTATCTGACAATTTCGCTCATGGAATAAATACATTTTTGTTGACTGCAAATAGCGCATTTCTACAATGGCATCAGTAACTGCACACTATTGCATTGGCGTGATGCTGCATCCACAACACTAGGTGTCAGTATAAGTCCAAGAAGACTGCTTTATATTGTCCAGTGCAACATAATCAAAAATTTACTAAGTGCACCTTTAAGATTGTGGACAATTTATGAATTTGATACCATACTACTAACCCCACAGTTGCTATAACTGCAACAACCATACTGAAAAATGGTCTAAAAGTGTTAAATCATTGTTCAGTATCATTAATGATGTGTTTCCTGTTCAGGCGCGTCTCCCAGTGAAGTGGATGTCCCCAGAGAGTCTGTTTGCTTGCGTGTACACGTTTGAGAGTGATGTCTGGTCCTACGGCATCTTACTGTGGGAGATCTTCTCTCTTGGTCTGTACGAGTCAGATTACATTTACTTAGTGTCTATAAGTCACTTGCTATCAGGGTACTATAAGGTGAAACTTTCTGCAGGTAACACACCATATCCTGGAGTTCCAGTTGGATCTACGTTCTATAAGATGATACAAGATGGATACAGAATGTGCGAGCCTGAGTTTGCCCCAATTGAAATGTAAGGGAATTTACATTTCATGATATATCTATGCATATTCATTATTATCTGTGTGTACTCTGGAATTATATATAACTAGATTAGCATTTTCTGATAGAAATAGCTATGCTTCCAAGGCAGCATAAGAATAGTTTTAAAGTTTTAAGTAAGCTTTGGTTTTAGTCTTAAAATTAGAATACATTTATATATATATATATATAAAAAATAGATAGTACAACTTAGACTGAAATTATATACAATAATGTTTAAATGAAATCTCTACATTAAGTGGTTCGTTCAGAATTATTACATATGTGGAGAAAAAGAAAAATGTTTGAGGAATATCAATAAAGTTCTGTAATATCAAAATTACAAAGAGAGTGTGTATGTATATAGTATGAACTTAATTATGAGGCATTTGTGTATGTATTATCAGTTATGAGGTAATGAGATGGTGTTGGAGTGCTGACCCCCTAAAAAGACCAACCTTTAAGAAACTGGTGGAAAGGACTGAACTACTGCTGTCAGAGACCACCAAACATGTATGTTTTAACTCCGGGTTAGCTCTACTGAACATTCTTAATAACACTGCTCAAAAATAGTTATAGATGCTTGCATTATACTAGCTTATTTTTGGTAAGTTTGCAATTGTGTTTTGCAGGATTACCTGAATCTCAGTACTAGCGGCAGTTGTGAGGCGTTTGTTCCTCCAGACCTGCAGAGGGCGCAAAGGCTGAGTTCAGTGGGCAGCTCAACAGCCTCAACTCAACCCCTGCTGCAAGCCACCAATGATGTTTTCCTGGAACATCAGGCTGTATAAAGTCACAAAGTCACATTTTGTTTTACCTATGAACTAGATTACTCATATAGGTTTGACTTAAACAAAGCCAGTGGCCTTTAAGTTCTGACTTCTTTAAAGACTCCATGAAATTGATCGACTAGCGCAGCTTTCTGACCTGTGTTGATGTATTTCCTGTTGAAACATCGAATGGCTTGTCCCTTTTTTAAATTGCCAATAGGCTTTAGATAATTCACAGCAATGATGAATGATTTGCTACTTGCTAATTGGTTGCAGGTGGTATAAGGGAGAGGGACATTCTCATTCTAGCGAGCATTTGATTGGATGAAAAATTGTGTAGTGCAATATGAGTAATTTTTCATCCATTTTCCCAGAAGAAAAAGACTATAAATTATAAAGGCATATATCTGCTAAAAGTTCATTTGACCAACTTTTAGGAGTACACAAGCATATAAATGGCTTCAAAGCTAACAGACATGGATTAACAGCCATAAAGCTCCCATTTTAATTTCATGGGGTCTTTAATTGTGACTTATAAAGGACAATCCCAAGGCTCTCTGCTTGGTTCAGTGCTACTTCTAGTATGTTTCAAATTATTCAAGACTTGCAGCCCAGCATGTCCGGCCATGTAACTCCTTGTAGCTGATAATGTATTTCTCTAAATGCAGCTGGGCTCCATTTTATCGTATTGCTCAACATAGTATTTTGGGTGCATGAGCAGCTACCATGGCACTATCCTGAGAGGCAACCCATTAACCTGAGCCAGGCAAGCATATAGACACTGAATCTAACAATATTACCTCACCAGACATTTAGATAAATGACTAACTCTACTGATGACATCATAGTGCAGTGAGTGACAATGTAATGACGTCATGTTGTGTGTTCTTTAGTCTTCATTCTTGACTGGGTGAACAATGGCAAATACTTTATTAGACTAAACAGTAAGGTAGATCAGTGGTAGGGATAATGAATGCAATGAGAGTCCTGTTTTATGTGTGAATTTCAAAAGCACCTAAGTAATAGTAATGGATTGAGGTTCCCGTACATGCATTTCTCTACTAGTTTCAGCATGTGCCATTTCTCTAAGTGACTGTTATAATGCATTATTTATTTGTAATGTTATATTGCATCATTGTCTATAGAACTACCACCTCATCTCTAAGCTGGTATATTTGTCAGACTTATAAAAGAAAACGACACACAAATCCTGTTTACATGCTCATTTTAACTATTTTTTTAAGTTTGGAAATGAATATTTTCAAAGAATTTGAGCTTTTGAAGAATATATGTATGAAAAGTAAAAGGTTGTTTGTTGCTGTGTAAAACTGAAATGATCAAATTTGGATTGCTGTAATAACAGATACTGGCTTCCTTTCTTTGAACAAGGCTAACTTGGCTATAGGTAGAGTTTCAGAACAACTTTGACCAAGAATACCGTTCATCAAAGTAAGCTTAAAGGGTTGGTTCAATAAGGTGAAAAGTCATTTACTGATTTTCTTTCTTCTCCTGAACACAAACAAAGATTTTTAGAAGAATATCTCAGCTCTATAGGTCCATGCAATGCAAGTGAATGGTGACCAGAACTCCAAAAAGGAGATAAAGTCAGCATTAAAGTAATCCATAAGACTCCAGTGGTTTAATCAATTGTGAAATCTTCAGCAGTGATCCAGTTGTTTGTTTTGTGTGAGAACAGACCAAAATATAACTTATTTTTTTGACCGAAAACAGTCTCCTTAGCTATCATGATTTTAGGCTCGATTACACTTCCTACAGTGCCATCTAGTGCTCTGTGCATGCATCAAGCGCTAGGGACTGTAATCGAGCTTGAAATCGTGCCGAGAGACTGCAATGGCAAGATGTACAGTGAAAAAAAAAGGTAATGTTTTAATCTGTTCTCAATCAAAACCAATTGGATCGCTTTAAAAGACATTGATTAAACCACTGGAGTCTTATGGATTACTTTTATACTGACTTCATCTCATTTTTGGAGCTTTATGTTTATGGCAAGTTATTCTGAAACTTATCCTGCTAAGTTAGTAACATTTGAAGAACAGGACTCTTGTTAAAAAAAAGAAAGAAGTGAAATACTGTTGAATGTTGACTGTGACATATAACTTTACTTACTGAGACTTTAGATTTGACGATGTAAATATCTGATATGTTAGCTATTTTTTCAACTTGTAGAGTATGTTATGACTTAAGGAAAAGGGCCAGAAGGAAATTATGCTATGGTTTTGATACAGACTAAATGAAAATAAAATGAAAAACAATTATTTGTATTGGATGAATTAACAATTACATGCTTAATCTGTGCAATTTCTTAAAAAATGCAAAAGCAGACACTTCTGTATCGCTTCTCATAAGAGAATGTGAATAACATAGTTTGCTTTATTTCAAGACTGAATACTATGGAGGGAAAAGGATCAGTTTTTGGTAAATTGACAGAGGACAATTCTTACAATTTAGTCACACTGAGGGCAACTTAATTTCTTTGTGGTGACATGGTGGTTTTATACTTAATGTGCACAGCAATTAAGAATTAACAGAGTGAACAATGTTAGGATTAAAACATGATATTGGGAGAGCCGAATATACCGTACTTATTTTCACAGAAAAAATAAAAATAGTTTTACTTACAGTCTTATTTTCTATGATGAATTATTATTATTTTTTATTTACCATTTAACTCACTGATTTTCATCAGCTCAACACTGCATATAATCAACTTCAGAGTTTCAGGGGCTACACCCAACAATCACTCTATTCTGAAAGAACACATTCCTCTGGTTGGATACAGAAATACAAAGTATTCAAAAATAAAGTTACAGAAGGTTGAAAAATGCAGGTATGCTATGCATAGTCCTAATCAATCCTCTCTTCAACCTGTCAGCAGCTTTTTTGGGGGGACTTTAAAGTATTTTATGATTGTTCACACACTATGAACCAAATCAGTTCAAAGTAACAACTTAAACACTTGGGGATTTCAGTGCATGAAACACAACTATAAAAGAGAATGGGATAAATCAGGGGAAAGTTGGTGTCTACTTGATCAGCATCTTTACAGCTGGGAGTTTATAAGTCAACACTAGTTCTACGTCAAAATCTGTTTAGTTCCATATACCTTTCTACTCTTTCTTCTCTTTTAACAGTGCTACCGGTCTATACACAGCCAGACTGTTTATTCTTAGTCCTTTACCATATGAAAATAAAAACTGCTTTGGATATTTCTTATATAAAACCTTTTTCAACAATATGGATTTCTGAGGTATATAGCTAACAAGCAAATGGGGAGACATCTAGAATGTTGAGTTACTGCAACGCAAGAACTGATTGGTCATCACTGGGGTGAACATATAGCAACCCACAGAGCGATACTGGAAGAATCACAAACAGTTATTGATACAATAGCCTACACTTTCTATTCTCTCTCTCTTTCACACATACACACCCACTCTCTCTCTCTCTCTCCTCACACACACACACACACACACACACACACACACACACACACACACACACACACACACACACACACACACACAATAACTTTGCAAGAGAAACTGGAATAAGGACAACATAATCATTATTTTCCTGATGATAATGGTATCGAAAAGGTCCACAGTACTCTGAACTTTTATCAGTCACACATAATACTTTGTCTTGGATGTGGCTTCTTGCATAGCTCCCAAAACCACGAGGAAGAAAAGAGTACTTATGAATAAGAATTTAAAAGCTTATTCATGACATGTCAGTCTCCTTTAAGAAACACAATTTCCTGCAGAACATCCATGCACACAGAAAAACTTCAAAAGACCAATACATCACAATCACTAGAGGGATGGGCCATTTTTAGTGTGTATTAACACAATAAGTGCTATAAGAAATGGGGAAAGGTGCAAAGCACAACTTTTTAGAACAAAACTATGACTCTGCTAAAAAGCAAATTAACATTCAACTCACACAACCTGGAAGAAGCAGGTTTTTCAATGTTGGCACTTAAATTGGAAAATGTCACATCAATTTCAATTCCTCTGCATAAAATGTCTAAAAGGATTTCAGAAATAGAAACAAACTGGGCATTCTGTTTGTATGAGTCAGAGCCACAGGGTAAAATATCTAAAAGGAGAAACTAATAGCTGCAAAATTTACCTTATTGCCTCTAAAAACCTCCTGAACAAACTGTGATGCACCCTAACTATATGTAATGAGGCTATTCTAAGGGTAGGGCAACAGTATAAAGCATCACTATATGCATAATATAAAAATGTTAAACTTGAACCCCAAAATAATACTTACAAATGGAAATCATAAAACTGGAAGTACATATGAAAGTTTACACTTTTCATGCAGCATATAAAATATTCAATATCTTGTTTCTTTTCGTTTGCCTATTTACATGGTATGATACATGAGACTGTACAGATAGACTCAGTTTCTTGGGTTGTTTACAGTAGAAGACCAGAGTTTTCAGTTTGGCAAATACCATGCAAGGCTAGCAGTTCTATGCTTTCAGTTGTTGAAATAAATAAGGAGCTTGGCAACCACCTGTTGGTGCAGTGAAATGTTCTGCACGGTCGCCAGTGTGACCATCTTGTGGTGTTGTGTTCCATGCGACTGCCTGAAGCTTCTACCTCATAACAAGATGTTGCCAGGAAGAGGATTTCCAATCAATACAACACCTGTCCAATAAACACCTATACGAGACATGTTGTGACCAGGCTATTCCATCTGATTGGCTGTGTTCATCCACGTTACTGAGACTGGGCACTAGTGCTGTCAGTCTGATGAGTGAAGGCAGCTTTCTGCTGTTTTTGAGTCTGTGGCTTCAATTGCAGCTGTTGTTGTTGTGTTTGCTGCTGCTGTTGTTGTGAGGGAGTAAATGTGCCTTGCTGCTGAATAGGGAAAGCCTGCAGGATCAGTTGTGTAGATTGGTTGCCATGGAGAAAGCTCTGTCAAATACACAGCAGGAAAATTAAAGACTACAGCAAGGCTAAAAAAATAAAAAATTAAAAATTAAAAAAAATTCCACGCCAGTGGTTCCCTACCAATATTTTCATTGGCCCCATCACAAATATGACAAGTAGCTATTTTAGAAACATTTGTTAAAAATATATATTTGTATTTTTCATTAAGTTTTAAGAAAATCTACACTTAACTCCATGACAGCTCCAAATTCATTTACACAAACTATTGATTTGTTTCTAATTTTCACTCACTAACAATTTCGATAAATCTATGACAGACATAAACATGACCTTAGTGACATATTTGAAACAGCACAATTCAACGTAGGGCTGGGCGAATATTCATGATATAATCGCGATGATTTGGCTGACGATATAAAATGAAAGCTGCACTACATTACTTTGTGCTCTCTAGCGACATCTGTGGCTGAAACTTAAAATTGCAAGCAATTTGCGGAAGAACACATTACGCGAGTCGTGTTTCGGCACTGCTCTTCTGGCGGATGAATCTCATTATTTGAGCTTACCTGGACATCGCCTGTGAACCGTAATTCTACAATAGTAAGTCTATGCAATGCAAAAAGTATTCAATAATGATGGGGATAAAATACACTTTATTAAACATGACAATAATATGCTTAAATATGCAATATAAGTTACAGGAAGTAAAGATTAGTAAACATATCACATATGTTTCTTCCCCAGAAAACGTAGATTCATAGCGATCAGTTAATGCATAAGTAGCCTAATGTTTGATTCATACAAGCATGACAAGCACCATAAGCTTCAACAACCCTACCAAAGCATTATAGCAGGTAAACAAATTCACCAAATAGATAACAGATAAACATCCATCAAGACTACAGCGATGCTGTCCTGAACTGCATGACAGACTGAACAGAGTTTCTTTCTTCTTATTTTTAACGGCGGCTCACCAACTAAAATAGGGCATTAATGCCATCTATTGTTAACATAGGAACACGACACCTGAACTGGTACTTTTTTCCTGTTTACGGCGATACATAATAACGCAAGGATGTACGTCATAAGCCAGCAATTTTGCGCCAAATCTGACCCGACAGCTCAAAATACAAATTATTTTTATAGGCTTAACGTACTGAATCGGGGTAAGAACATTGTTCTGAACAATGTTTGTTTATGTACTCAATCAATAAATGGCAATTTGTAATTTTTTTTAACCAAAAAATCTTATGTAGAGCAGCTTTAAGCAATATCATAAATATCGCAAATATTTTAATGTGTCATTTTCATAAAAAGCCCATAAGTAGACTAATTTCACCATCCTTCAGGGCAGCACAATTAATCAAAATAACACCAAAATGGCAATAGGTCTTATGGGATTATAAAATTGCAATGAGCTGCGATAAGACACATGGTCTGTGTGCACTTCAGAATAAACAGGCTGTTCTGTGCACGTGCGGGGCTCATGGGCTTGTGTTTTTAGCACTTTTAGAGCAGTTTACATGCATTGTGAAATAAATTAAGTACTGAATGTTCAAGCATTCATGCAATTCTAAACGTTAGAACTGCTACAAATTATTATACAAATCTAAAAAGGCAGCACAGTATAACAGAAAAGGGGTAGACAACAGTGCTTCACCAGACCCGGTGCATTGTAAACTACACACTGCACTTTCATGTGTCAAAATAAAAGCTCCATGTGAAGTGTCAAAATAAAAGCTCCAGGTGAAGGTGAAGTAAATAGGAAAGAAGTATATTACTTTTAAATAAAACAAATCTAATCCTCAAAATAATAATATAATTAAGTATTAAATTATAAAAAATAAACTTGACTGGTCCCACAGCAATAATTTAGTATTATGAAATATTCAACCGGATTTTCAAAAAATGCACACCTTGTTCATTCACAAAAAATGTTTTAGTAAAAATATATGGAGGTAAATAATGCTTTTTATTAAGCTACTATGTATCATTGTATATAAAATATAAATATAAAAGTGCATCTCAATGACAATGATTAGATCTCATTCTCCCTTGTGTTCATTTAGTGCAAAACTGTGGGGAATTTTTTTTTATTTTTTATATTTAAATAGATTTTAATTTAATGCCTTTCAAATATTGAATTTACTTGGCTACAATTAGGGATGCACCGATACCACTTTTTCTCTTCCGATCCAATATCGGAAATCTCAGTATTGGCCGATACCGATCCCAAGCCGATACCAGTGTTGTTTTTTTTCATAATCAGTTTAGAATATCTTTACATTATTGTGGGGAACTAATTGGGAGTACTCTTTAATATGTAAAGAAACCTCTAACTACACATTATTTCTATATAAATGTATAGCTTATTAAGAAACACTATTATTAACTAGTATACTGGATAATGTAGCAGCAAAATTAACAGTAATTCCAGTCTTAAATTCTTCAGTAGAAAAGAAACCAGTGTTTTATTTTAGCCTTTTTTTCCCCAAAAAATTTTTCAACTTGCATCTGGACTTTAAAAGATTCAGATCTCTTTTTTGTTCAATTTAGTTGTAAGACATCAGTCCACTTTTCATTCACACAGTTATTTTTTGGAACCCATTCAACCTAAATATTGTTATAAATTGTAAACAAATACTAATGCCAACAACAATAATAATAATAATAATAAATTGTTATTAATATTATTATTATTGACTTTTAATTACAACAGTAATATATTTAAATCGTGCATTTTTTAAACCCTCAACCTTTTTTTTCCCCTTTTTCACCCAATTTGGAATGCCCAATTCCCAGTGCGCTTTTAAGTCCTCATGGTGGCATAGTGATTCGCCTCAATCCGGGTGGCGGAGGATGAATCCCAGTTGCCTCTGCGTCTGAGACCATCAACCCACGCATCTTATCACGTGGCTTGTTGAGCGCGTTGCCACGGAGACATAGCACGTGTGGAAGCTTCACGCCACCCACCGCGGCATCCGCGCTCAACTCACCACGTGCTACACCGAGAACGAACCACATTATAGCGACCACGAGGAGGTTACCCCACGTGACTCTACCCACCCTAGCAACCGGGCCAATTTGGTTGCTTAGGAAACCTGGCTGGAGTCACTCAGCACACCCTGGGATTCAAACTAGCGAACTCCAGGGGTAATAGCCAACGTCTTTTACCACTGAGCTACCCAGGCCCCCCACGCTTTTATTTTGATATTCTAAACTCTCCAGGAAATCCTGTATGTGTCTGTTTGTAAGCATGTTCACAGGAATTTAATTAGCTTTTTATTCAAATTGTGGTAAAATGCACCTCTGGTGCCGTTCTAAATGCATATTATAAGTGAACCGAACTATTGAGCAGCTACATCTGAGATGCTGTTCTTGAGTAGCGCTCAAATATTGCGCACCGCTGTGAAGGCTAAAAATAGCAGTGAGTGCATCACCAGCCTGTGCGCGAGTTTGTGTCAACAGAGCAGCACCATTCACTAACACGCTGCACATACTATTTATTTACTTATTAAACACAGCCTTTTGTGATTCACAGAGCTATCGCACATCTTCAAGTGGCTTTGAATAAAATGCACAAATCATAAGAACTGCTTTAATGGTGTTTTTATGGTTCTTTTATGTCATTTTTGGAGCTTGACAATAACAAACATGACTAACACACAGTATCAGATTTGGATGGGGCTCATCAGGGGCTCATCAGACCGATACCCGATCCATCTAAAAGCTTCAGTATCCCTATTGGTGCATCCCTAGCTACAATGGCTGACTGCATGAAATTAAGGTTCCTCTGATTTAAAAAAAATAAAAAAATAAATCACTTACTAGCTTTTTCAGAGCAAATACATAATTATCGAGATGTATATAGAATAGGGTGAAAAACATGGAGATATAATTTTTGAAGCTTCATAGACCAGCCCTAATTTACAGCAAAATATATACAGTATGTATTGTTTTTCAAATAACTGCAAGGTTGCCTGAGCGACTAATCAACTAATTTCTGATGTCAATGGGTGGACCTCAGAAGTAAATTCAAACAAACCTTACCTGCAAAAACTGTTGCTGCTGTTTTGTCTGTTGTTGTGTTGCCCCCTGCTGTTGATTTGATTGTAATGATGTAGCTTGAGCCTGTTGTTCTGCAGTCGCATTGGGCTGAGTCTGCAGCGCTATGGCCTGCGTCTGGCCTTGTTGCTGTGAAAATGGGCTGTAGGCTGTCACTACCTGACCCATAAACATTGTGGTGGGTACCATGACAGTGCCACACGCCATTGGAGCTGTCATTATCTTAGTGACCAACTGCTGCCCTGCAGGAAACCTGGGATTGATACAGACATATAGAGTAAAAAAAAAAGAAAAATTAGCATTACAGGCCTGTCATTCATGCAACCCACAACACAACATATCAATATAGGAATAAATGTGATTAGTAGGTTTTTAACAGACAGCTCAAACAGCCACCAATGCAGACTTTAGCACCCCCTGCAAATAGTTCAATCCAGAAAGTTACATCAGTATTAAAATAGCAAAGTTTAAAGTGTGGCACACAAGTTCTCCACAAGACATTTTTACATTGTGTATGCAGCTAAAAGCAAGTTTACATGTTTTTGCTATTCTTGTTCAGTTATTAATGTGTTATTATTGCCATTAAGTGGCAAAATGTCTGCTATAGAGTGAAAATGTGATTATGGTTCACATGTTGCTTACCACTGTTTTTGTAAGTGATTGTTATTAATGTGTATTTCATATAGAGTAATGTGCCATTAGATTTCACACTGTAATTAATTGACACCATTTGTATTTTTAGAGCATATTGACCTTCCTCACGGTTTCGTTGAATATCTAGGCTTCGGAATAGTCTAGAATCTCAATCTAGGTGTTGCTAGGTGGCATATTTTGCCGGTGATTTGTTTATCATACTTTTTCTACTGGACTGCATTTTTTCTTCTGAACTTCTGAGACATAACATTTGATTATTTACCCAAGCAAGCTCACAGACAAGTAAACTATAGCTCATTTTATAGAAAACAACCTAAGGTAAGAGCTGATATAGAGTTTGTGGCTATTTGGGGCTTATAGAAGCAGTGATAAGGGCAGACATGAGACGTTTGTATATTGTCCAGGTCACGCCCAAGGACCCGGTAATGGGTCTGCAGAGTTGAAGAGAATAAACTAACAATTATTTATCTTGATTGTTATAATTCAAGCCAATAGTCAAATTCCTTAATGAATTTTATGCCTTTTGTTTTTATTTACTATTGTGTAACATACTATTGCCTGTTATTGTTGTTGTTATTCTTTATAATTTCTTTGTACCTTCATTTCATTCATCTTCAATTAATATAAAATAGCCTCAGCATAAAATACTCTGGTACAATTACTGATAAATACAGCAATTAATTTTATAAATAGTGCCCTGGGAAAGGCATTAATAGATTGAAAGGAGAAAAAAAAAAAGAAAGACAGAGCGCTCACCTGTTTATTGCATTGCCCTGATTGATTTTTGGTGCCAGGCTGCTGGGTATCTGTACAACATTGGTATTGGCAGGCTGGCTGATCATCATGGTGTTATATACCAGACCACGCTGAGAAAAACAAAGAAAAAGACATGATGTCAACCATTTGGATGATGTCATTACATAAGTGCAGAATGAAAGATTTCATTATGTCATATCTAATTGGCTCTTTTAAAAGCAACTTCTAGACAACAGGCAGCTAAATGTACAGTGCCTATTACAGCCAGAGGGTAAAGCTAATTCAGGACTGTTAACTTTAAATTGAAGAATATTGACTTATCAATTTGATTTTTAACACTACTAAGCAATATACTGTTCTTTTCCACTACCATTTTCTTGCCAAAATAATAGAATCAAACTGAACTGTGCCCAAGGTTGGGTTGCACCAGCTGTGGATAAGGTCTCATGTAAGTTGGGACGTAAAGTTCACACTAAGGGCTTATTAACTACTAGTTAGTTTGTAACTAAGTCAGTGCATAATTTGGTTGCACCACCTGTTCATAAGGCAGGACTTAACTAGTAGGTCGTAAGCTCACCGTAAAGTAATGTGTAGTCACATAATATGACGTTTACCTGTATTATCCAATAAACAGCCTTCAAATTTGTACAATGAAGTGTTAAAAAGCCGTGAATTTCAGCTTGATCTTGTCACGGTTGATGTTCAAACCTTGTTTGCTCACATACAGTTGAAGTCAGACGTTTACATACACCTTAGCCAAATACATTTAAACTCAGTTTTTCACAATTCCTGATATTTAATCGTAGAAAAAAAAAATCCCTGTCTTAGGTCAGTTAGGATCACTACTGTGAATGTGAAATGTCAGAATAATAGTAGAGAGAATGATTTATTTCAGCTTTTATTTCTTTCATCACATTCCCAGTGGGTCAGAAGTTTACATACACTTTGTTAGTATTTGGTAGCATTGCCTTTAAATTGTTTAACTTGGGTCAAACGTTTTGGGTAGCCTTACACAAGCTTCTCACACTAAGTTGCTGGAATTTTGGCCCATTCCTCCAGACAGAACTGATGTAACTGTGTCGAATTTGTAGGCCTCCTTGCTTGCCCACACATTTTCTATCAGATTGAGGTCAGAGCTTTGTTATGGCCACTCCAATACCTTGACTTTGTTGTCATTAAGCCACTTGTAAACCTCACCCTTTTTCCTCCAAACATAACTATGGTCATTATGGCCAAACAGTTCAATTTTTTTTCATTAGACCAGAGGACATTTCTCCAAAAAGTAAGATCTTTGTCCGCATGTGCACATGCAAACTGTAGTCTGTCTTTTTTATGGTGGTTTTGGAGCAGTGGCTTCTTCCTTGCTGAGCAGCCGTTCAGTTTATGTCAATATAGGACTCGTTTTACTGTGGATATAGATACGTGTCTACCTGTTTCCTCCTGCATCTTCACAAGGTCCTTTGCTGTTGTTCTGGGATTGATTTGCACTTTTCGCACCAAACTACGTTAATCTCTAGGAGACTAGGAGAATGCGTCTCCTTCCTGAGTGGTATTATGGCTGTGTGGTTCTATGGTGTTTATACTTACGTACTATTGTTTGTACATATGAATGTGGTACCTTCAGGCGTTTGGAAATTGCTCCCAAGGATGAACCAGACTTGTGGAGGTCCACAATTTTTTTCTGAGGTCTTGGCTGATTTCTTTTTATTTTCCCATGATGTCAAGCAAAGAGGCACTGAGTTTGAAGGCAGGCCTTAAAATACATCCACAGGTACACCTCCAATTAGAAGCTAATTGCCTAAAGGCTTGATATCATTTTTTGGAATTTTCCAAGCTGCTTGAAGGCACTGTTGACTTAGTGTATGTAAATGTCTGACCCACTGGAATTGTGATATAGTCAGTTAAAGTGAAACAATCTGTCTGTAAACAATTGTTGGAAAAATTACTTGTGTCATGCACAAAGTAGATGTCCTAAACGACTTGCCAAAACTACAGTTTGCTAATTTGAAATCTGTGGAGTGATTAAAAAAAACTGATGTTTAATGACTTCAACCTAAGAGTATGTAAACTTCTGACTTCAACTGTAACTGTCAGCTGTAATAAATTATATCCCCATTACTGTACATAATAAAAGTAGATCTGATAAATAGTATATTTGTCCTGTGTAAATAACAATATATAGGAACTGTATCTAAAATAAATAAGGGGTGATAAATAAATACTAATACAACAGGCTGAAAAAATAGACCATTTATTAATTTTAATATCCTATATATATTTTGAATGTGTTGAAACTTGACACTGGGCGACACACCCTGAAAACAGCATCGTTAGGACGGTTTCATGCTGAAGAGCCGCTTCAAAATTTTTATCTCTCTCGTAAATGCAAACGAGTGTAAATGTCAACATCATACTGTATGTCGAAAGGATAGATGCCTGTCACGCAAAACATGAGCTCATTGACGTCATAAAATATCTGTCTGCTTTTTTATTCCATCCGTTACTCATGGTCAGAGTCTTCCATAAATATTTAGTTCATACATAGGGTTATGTCCTACCTAAGTTTAATGATGCAACATTCATATTTCATAGTGCGTAAATTGTGACTTAGTGCCCATATATGCCACAACTAGGCTAAGCTGTAACTTACATATAGCTGGTGCAACTGGCCCCCTCTTAGATTTTATGATGCAGTGCATCATTTAAAATTTTGTGTGTTTTGGCTTTTAGTCCATGCCTGTTAGCTTTGAAGCTTTCTGTATGCTAGTGTACTCCAAAAAGTTGACAAAATAATTTTTAGCTGATATACAGTTGTGCTAAAAAGTTTGCATACCCTGGCAAAAATTGTGAAATTTTGGCATTGATTTTGAAAATATGACTGATCATGCAAAAAAACTGTCTTTTATTTAAGGATAGTGATCATATGAAGCCATTTATCATCACATAGTTGTTTGGCTCCTTTTTAAACCATAATGATAACAGAAATCACCCAAATGGCCCTGATCAAAAGTTTACATACCCTTAAATGTTTGGCCTTTTTACAGACACACAAGGTGACACACACAGGTTTAAATGGCAATTAAAGGTTAATTTCCCACACCTGTGGGTTTTTAAATTGTAATTAGTGCCTGTGTATAAATAGTCAATGAGTTTGTTAGCTCTCAAGTGGATGCACTGAGCAGGCTAGATACTGAGCCATGGGGAGCAGAAAAGAACTGTCAAAAGACCTGTGTAACAAGGTAATGGAACTTTATAAAGATGGAAAAGGATATGAAAAGATATCCAAAGCCTTGAAAATGCCAGTCAGTACTGTTCAATCACTTATTAAGAAGTGGACAATTCGGGGATCTCTTGATACCAAGCCATGGTCAGGTAGACCAAGAAAGATTTCAGCCACAATTGCCAGAAGAATTGTTCGGGATACAAAGAAAAACCCACAGGTAACCTCAGGAGAAATACAGGCTGCTCTGGAAAAAGACGGTATGGTTGTTTCAAGGAGCACAATACGATGATACCTGAACAAAAATGAGCTGCATGGTAGAGTTGCCAGAAAGAAGCCTTTACTGCGCCAATGCCACAAAAAAGCCCAGTTACAATATGCCCGACAACACCTTGACACGTCTCACAGCTTCTGACACACTGTAATTTGGAGTGACGAGACCAAAATAAAGCTTTATGGTCACAACCATAAGCGCTATGTCTGGAGAGGGGTCAACAAGGCCTATAGTGAAAAGAATACCATCCCCACTGTGAAGCATGGTGGTGGCTCACTGATGTTTTGGGGGGGTGTGAGCTCTAAAGGCACGGGAATCTTGTGAAAATTGATGGCAAGATGAATGCAGCATGTTATCAGAAAATACTGGCAGACAATTTGCATTCTTCTGCACGAAAGCTGCGCATAGGATGCTCTTGGACTTTCCAGCACGACAATGACCCTAAGCACAAGGCCAAGTTGACCCTCCAGTGGTTACAGCAAAAATAGGTGAAGGTTCTGGAGTGGCCATCACAGTCTCCTGACCTTAATATCATCGAGCCACTCTGGGGAGATCTCAAACGTGCGGTTCATGCAAGACAACCAAAGATTTTGCATGACCTGGAGGCATTTTGCCAAGACGAATGGGCAGCTATACAACCTGAAAAAATTTGGGGCCTCATAGACAACTATTACAAAAGACTGCACGCTGTCATTGATGCTAAAGGGGGCAATGCACAGTATTAAGAACTAAGGGTATGCAGACTTTTGAACAGGGGTCATTTCATTTTTTTCATTGTTGCCATGTTTTGTTTTATGATTGTGCCATTCTGTTATAACCTACAGTTGAATATGAATCCCATAAGAAATAAAAGAAATGTGTTTTGCCTGCTCACTCATGTTTTCTTTAAAAATGGTACATATATTACCAATTCTCCAAGGGTATGCAAACTTTTGAGCACTACTGTAAATTATACAACTACACAAAATGTTGCTGTTTTTCTCTTCCAGGAAAACAAACCAAAAATACAGATGACACATCTTGCACTCACAACCATATCCGAGTTTTTGTCCATGCTTTACAATGATAATGTCCCCTTCCCCTAATACTTTATCTCATACTTCTGACTTGCAATAGCAGGTAGCACATCAAGGTTCTTAGCTGTGATGAAAACTAGGGATGGGCATTTTCAAAAAAACATTAGTTGAGTACACAACCATAAACCAAGTGAAATTTATATTTTGTTTTATTCACAAACGTTACCAAGAACGGTTTCAAAATATGGTAACTTCAACAAACTATGCTTCTCTTTTAAAAAAATAGGACTTTATCAAATCTGCCCATGTTAAAGGAATATTCCAGGTTCAATGCAAGTTAAGCTCAATCGACAGCATCTGTGGCATAATGCTGATTAACATAAATTATTTCGCCTCGTACCTCCTTTTCTTTGAAAAAAGCAAAAATCGAGGTCACAGGTGAGGCACTTACAATGGAAGTGAATGGGACCAAATTTTGGAGGGTTTAACAGGCAGAAATGTGAAGCTTATAATTTTATAAATGCACTTACACTAATTGTTCTGTTAAACCTTGTATTATTTCAACTGTAAAGTTGTTAAAATCATTGTTTTTAAAGTAATTTTAGGGTTTGTCAATGTAAAATCATGTTAACACGTATTGTTTACATTTTGTGGCTATATTTTCGAAACAGTGAGTTTTTAGGTTTTTTTTAAAGAAAAGGAGGGGCAAGTCACAAATAACTTTGTGGTAATCAATATTATGCCACAAATATAGTCGATTGAACTTAATATATACTGGTCTGATAAGCTTTTGAGTTTCTTGTACCGTTTCACAGTTTCTTTCCACCATACAAGCAGATCTTCGTCCACTGGTTTGCATGATTCCAACAAGAACCGAATATCAATAGAGTAGAATTCAATAAGAATAAAAATATTACAAATATTGCTAGAGCTACACTAGGCTTTGCTTTCAAAATCACAGATGCCATCATATCTTCTGCCCTCATCCAACACTTTGATGACAAGTGGACACTACTGTAACTGCAAGATTTGGTGAGAGATTTAGAGGAAAATTACAGTAATCAGTGATGCTCATGGCAGGCAAATTTGCAAAGAAAATTCATTTTCAGTATTTGAGTAGTGTTTTTAATACTTGACTAGCTGGTGCAGAACAAGTACTCAATTAGTTGATTACTGGTGCCTAACCCTAATGAAAACTAAAGGCTACTGGCTATATTCAAATAAAGGGACAAGTCCTTTGATATGCTCCACCCCAACTTCCTGTTTCAAAAGGAAATACATCACCACAAGAAAGAAAACTGCACTTGCACAAAGATTTCATGGTGTCTTTAGTAAGAATTGTAATGAGCCCTTTCCACATTTCTGGGTTTGGAACATGAAAGTGGGGTAAACTTTTAAAGTGGTAAATGGGTGATAATATCTACACTATTACATTTCCACAACTTTCAAAAGAGAAAAAAAAAAATAGAGAACAGTGGATATTACTGCAATCAGAATAGAGAAAGCTGCCAAATTTAGTGTCACACTCTCAGCAGCTGTATTTGAAAGCACATTGCAGCAGTGGTAGCTAGTTGTTTTCCTTTTTTTAACTAATGCGTAATACAAAAAATAATGTTATAAACTGACCCTTCGCTAAGCCCTGCCTTAAAAGCCTTTCTGAACAATCCTATCTTAGCAGCTCTGTGTGTTTGTTTTTTAATCTTTAAACAAATCTTAAGAAAAGCATTCTATGGATTAAACTGTATCAGCCCTCATTCCCAAATGAACATGTATAAGATCAGCAAAGACAACAACATTTTCCAAGGTAAATAACTTGCGTAGCTAATAACTTAATTAATTTACGTATTGATTCATGTCTTAATAAAGGCAATTCTATATAAAGAGTTCACAGCATCAAAGTGTGTTATGAGCAGTTCTGTTCACTTACACTAATGTTATCAGGTGTGTAATCAGGCATTTCTCTTTTCAAGTGACTGTGATAATCGGTGACCTCAATTCTGATTCACAGTTCTCAATTAAATCACTGTATAATTTAACACTTTATTTTACAAAAAACTTCAAATGAATATGCTTTACAATGTCACTCTTCATTCCAGCCCACATAAGAATATTATAAATTCCATTTATGAGAATATCCTGTCAGAAACCATGCCGTTCACGGCAATCATTCCTATTGGAAGTTCTGCAAAGCTTGTCAGAGCGTGCAACGGTACCCAAGGGGGGCAGAACTTAGCGAAAGGTCAATTTACACCAAATAATTTAATAATTACAAATATAAAAATGTTTATATTAGCATATAGCAAGATTTACGCAGCTAAATAAGGCAAAAACACAGTCTGTGAAAAGGGTCCATTGCACCAAACATTGTCAGAGCAAATTTTGAGTCCCACCTGTGCAACAGAGGAGCTCTGTAGATTTTGCTGCAGGGAACGTGGAGGTTGCTGCTGTGAAAGTACTTGTTGCTGTGAGACAGTCCCACTGTGTGCTGTACTTGTCACACTCTGACCCTGTATAGCTACGACCCCAGCCTGTGTCCCAATCCCTAGAATGCTTGTTTGTGCTCCACCAACATGCGGCAACTGCATGTTGAGTCCACTGCCTGACTGCTGCAGTATCACCTAAAAGACACCACAGGAATCATATGTTTTTGTCACCATGGCAACAAAACTGTCAATATCAACATTCACAAAACTTGTGTGACATCATGTATGAGTGTGTATGTGTGTGTTTGTGTGTGTACCTGAGCTCCTGGTCCCTGCACTCGTTGCAGCTGCTCGTGGATCTGCCTCAGTTCCTCCTGCTGTTTATTAATGTTTGCTTCTATCATACGTGTCCTCTGTTCCAGCTGCTCCTTCAGGTGCTGCATTGCATTCAACTGCGCAGAGAACTAGTACACACACAAAAGTACAGTGATACAATTATAATGTGTCGTGCACTAAGGTAGCTGGCAGTACATGTTGAAAATTCTCTCATCATTTACTTACCCTCATGCCATCCCAGATGTGTATGACTTTCTTTCTTCAGATGTACACAAATGAAGATTTTTAGAAGAATATCTCAGCTCTGTAGGTCCATGCAATGCAAGTCAATGGTGGACAGAACTTTGAAGCTGCAAAAAGCACATAAAAGCAGCATAAAAGTAATTCATAAGACTCCAGTGGTTAAATCTTCAGAAGTGATATTATAGGTGTGGGTGAGAAACAGTTAAATATTTAAATACTTTTTACTATAAATCTCCACTTTCACATTCTTCTTTTGTTTTTGGCAATTCACATTTTTCCTACTACCTACTGGGGAGGGAGGAGAATTTAAAGTAAAAAAAAAAAAACTTTAATAATGATCCGTTTTAAAAACCACTGGAGTCATATGAATTACTTTTATGCTGCCTTTGTGCTTTTTGGACCTTCAAAGTTCTGGCCACCATTCACTTGCATTGTATGGACCTACAGAACTGAGATATTATTCTAAAAATCTTTGTTTATGTTCAACAGAACGAAGAAAGTCACACATCTGGGATTGCATGAGGGAGTAAATGATGAGAGAATTAAAAAAATGTTGGTTAACTATCCCTTTAACTTATCAGGTCATTAAAAAAGCACACTAGGTAATAACTTTCATTAAAAAGGTGAATTGTGTAAATTCTGCATTACTTGCGGCCCCAAATGTAATTAAATTTAATTGCAAAAGTAACTGCCAAAACACTTATACCACATCTTCTGGCACACCTCTGGTGTGCCCCTCACATTTTATAAATGCCCAAGTAAAACAAAAGGTATTACATTTTTAAGATACTTGGGTAGTTCTGTTGCTAGGGCATTACTAAATTGTTGCTACATGGTTGCTTACAGGCCCAAGTCAAAAGAGATCATTACCAAGTCTCTGTGATATCCTGATCCCTAGATACGTGCGGGGAGCTAATCAATAAAAGTATATGAGATTTTTCGCTCACTTTTCATCTGCCGGCCAGACATTTATTTTCTAAAAATAACAATATTTTAGAATATAAACCATGATTCTGTATTTGTTTCAAACAGATACAATGTGTAAGTATTCCAATTATCAGCTTTTTTCACTCAAAATGAAGGATTTACTGTATATTTACTGTAAAGTAATATGTAGAGTGTAGGATAGATACTATTATATCTAACACCAGAACTAATACTAAAGCTAAAATGCTGTTTCTGGATAGGTGTAACACGTGCATATTCTTCCAAATGATCCCAACGATAGGAAGAGAGACTGAAATTTATATTTAACAAGGTCCCTGATCACTTAAGTCTGATCTTAATAGTTTGTGAGATATAATTATTAATATCTTCAAGGATATTAAGGATATTTGTATGGTTTTATTACATCTGCTTCACATTTCCTCGTGTGTCATCATAGAATTCGATGATGTATTTCCACGTAAACCCCGAAATGTGATGAGTCCCATTAAACTTGACGGCACCCGCCGTGCCATTTGTGCTCACATTTGGTTCAGAAGCAGAAACTTCAGGAAGAACACATTCTTAAAGGTTAGTCACATTAACACACAAAGCTAGCTAATATTGTACCATAACAAACATTGGGTAGTGTAGCTACATAGCTCATTAGGATCGCCGACGGTGACCAAAGGTAGCGTCAAGTTAAACCTTGCGCTTTTATTAATGTTTTGGTAGTATATGCCGCCTCTCCCACCCTCTCTTTCTCTCTCTCTGTCTGTGTGTGTGAGAGCAGAGAGAGAGAGAGAGAGAGAGAGAGAGAGAGATTTGTCCCGTATTTTAGTATCCTGCAATCAGCACGCATACAGATTTTGTGGACTTATGCTGCCTTCATGTGCTATTGGAATTTTCCTACTTCCCACTTCTGAAGTGGTAATTACGAGTATGTTGTGTTCACGTGCTTTGTTGTTGGAAAGAACTGGAAACATGGACGACACCAGGTTCATCCATTCATATTTCTCGAGGAACCTTTATTTTGACACCAAAATACATATCACTTAGTCAGCTTGCTGACGATAATAGCATTATAATCAAATATAACCTAATTTCACGGTGTAAAAATGTACAACATGCATAGAATGGTTGCTGATATACATAAATGAATATGACCAAAACGGCAAGCGCAAACAATTAGCTGTATTTAGAAAAATGAACAAAACCTGTCATTCAATACAGAAACCGTACTCTCCTCTGCCATGTTGAAAGTTTAGGACTCCTCCAATCTCGGCAACTCGGGTATCATCTAGAATTCCGAGTTTCCCACTTGAACTTCTGACTTTGCTGGGTCATTCATATGCTCGGAACTCTTAATTACGATATTTCCAAGTCCAATTGAAAGACGCATTAAAACAGCTGGCAAGTTTTTGTCAAAATTATATTTAATGATATGGCTGGGCGATAAAACGATATAGATATTTATCCAAAAAAAATGTTTTGATATCGATGATAAACTTTTGAGTAATTTGTTCTACATCTAGAGTAGCCGATCGAAACAGGTATGTGTCACTAAAAACACAAGCAGTTCGGCAAAGTAATACACTCAACAAGCTAACTGAATCACAGACATGAAATCAGCCTGTTAGGAAGTATTAGCAGGCAGCCCTGCTGTCATGGAAACCAATCATGCTTGGTAGCTGCTAGCCATTAGCTAGCTAATTAAATATCATTGTGTACCGAACAAGACAGCACTGACAATGCAATACAACAGCTGTCGACTGAACACAACAACAACTCCAACATCACCACAGTTTATTTATGTACTATTAGTAAAAAAAATGTCATGATCCATAGCGCTGTCACAAGCAAGAAATTTTCTTCTGGTGATGTTTATTGCCGATTGGCAATCCAGTTTATGGTGCATTACCACCACCTACTGAGCAGGACAGTGAAACGTCACAAGAAAGTCTTTCAGTGGAGTCAAACATCAGCTGAAGATAATGAAATTGGCTAAATTTCATCAAAAAGAGTTCACACACCATATGTTGCATTAAATCCTAAACTGAGTGTACTTTAAATATAGCTTACCCTCTGGAGTATACTTGTAAACAAACAAGTTATGTTTAAATCATTCTTGAGGTCAAACAAACATGTGGAATGCAGTTCTGTCCCCATTAATGATATGAAATGTACAGTATATATTGTGATAAATATTGATATCGAATGATATGAAAAATATATAGTGATAATTTTTTTTGGCCAAATCGCCCAGCCCTACCTAATGATATCGCATTACATTGCATATGTCATATTGCATCGCTTGTGTGCGAGTTCTGAGCCTTGTTGAACTGACCATGAGAAAAACTGCGGCAACTTTATTACAAAAAAAAAACGTACAGGATAAGTTAATCAAGTCTGTGACATCATAAAATAAAATGAAATAAATAAAATAAATGTTTACAAGTTCAGGTAGAATCCTATTGGCATCCCAGATTTTTCAAAGTAATATATTTAATTTTTTGAGTATTTAAAATATATATATACATAAAAAAGATGAAACGTTCAGTGACTTGAGACTCGACTCGAACTCGTGAAAAAAGACTCGAGACTTGACTCCAGAGTTAAAGACTCCAGACTTGACACAGACTTTAAATAAAAGACTCGTGAACATCTCTGGCGTGAACCACCTTATAGTGACCATGAGGAAGGTAACCCAAGTTGACTACCCACCCTAGCAACCGGGCCAATTGGTTGCTTTGGAAGCCTGGCTGGAGTCACTCAGCACACCCTGGATTCAAACTCGTGATTCCAGGGGTGGTAGTCAGCGTCTTTGCTTGCTAAGCTACCCAGGCCCCATAAAGTTACATGTTTAAGCTTTAAGAATAAAATGTTTTTATTCTTTGACCACTTTACTTTGCATTGGAATTATGAAACATGAAACCTGAACAGGCAGATTCTCACCATGGCATTAGGCTGAACCTGCTGCTGTAGCTGGGTTTGTTGCGGTTGTTGTTGTTGCTGTTGTTGTTGGCTCATTTGGGCTGGAGAGCCATTCTGAGTGGTGTGCTGAGAACTCATGGACTATCAATACAAATAAGATGAATGTTACTCAGCAGACATGATCATTAAAAAAAAAAAAATCATATGAGGCACAAGCATAAGTTAGAAGAGTTTTTATAGGATAATTTACAGCAAATGTTTAAGAGTGGTGATAAAGAGGTAATTCCCACCTGGATGCTGACTGAGGAGCGCCGTTGTGGTGCTATGTCAACGTTGGCGGGCCGGGGTGGAGTGCTCACTTCCATCTGTAGCTTAGAGGGAGTGGCTGAAGAGGAAAGCATACAGACATGATGAGTTTTAAAATAGATATATAAAAATGCATTACAAAGCTGCACTTTTTGTCCACAATTGCTAAAGCTTACAAACGCAGGTGTTGTCAGAGACGGCGGTGTGCGAGGATTTGCGGGAGCTCCGTGAGGAGTTGGAGGGAGTTTGGCTGTTACTAAAACGCTCCAGCACCTCCTTCAGACTGGAGGTGTTCAACTGCGATTCAGAGACAGAAGTCTGAGACAGCTGCAAAGAGAGAGAGAATAAGAAGTGAAATATCTGTAGAGTTGGTAAGGTTTCCAATGACTGATATCTAGAAAGCAATAGCCAATATAGTGTCTATATACACTACCAGTCAAATGTTTGGATTTGGATGAATTTTAGATTCTGATGATCTTAAAAACCTTTTGATCTTACGGATTATGCTTAAATGAGGAATTTCACAGCATCTTCATCAGTCCCACATTACTGGACTGATGAAGTATGTCCAAGAGATTTCTCTCTGAAATGTCTCACCTTGTCTACAGTCAGCTCAGGGGGAGATTCCTCTATACCCATCTCTCTCCTCTGATCTGCTCGCACCTCAGCGTAGCTACAGACAGAAAGATTTGAAAAAAAAAAAAAAGCAGAAGTGAGGACACTGTAGGCAACTTTCTGGCTGATGTAGCAGTGTGTATGTGTGTGTGTGTGCATCTCTGTACCTCACAACCGTGTGGGTGCACACAATGAACTCTGGTCTCGAGTTCCACTGGTGATAGGTGATGTAGTAATTAGTCTGAAGCCAAATCCACTGCTGCCCTTTAGTCAAAAAGCGATAATAGCACGACTTCCCTTTTCCAAACTGCATTACTTTAAGTAGACAGAGAAAGACATGTAGAAAGTACAGTATCAAATGATATTGTGTAGTATTAGTATGATGACAGGGATGCACCAATATGAAAATTCAGGTAGAAATTTTTTTTATGTTATGCTGTAAACAGATATAATGGCCTAAATCCATACTTTGTATTTCTATATATTTTTAAGAAAAGCAGATTTCATACTAAAGTTTAAATAGGCTTGGGATTGAAACCTTTTTCACACTCCAGAGAATTATCAATATATCGGGATATTTTCAGATATAAATAGGGCTGTTCGTTGCACAATAGTCTTTGTCTTTTCAAACATACACTATATTGCCAAAAGTAATCGCTCATCTGCCTTTAGACGCATATGAACTTAAGTGACATCCCATTCTTAATCCATAGGGTTTAATATGATGTCGGCCCACCCTTTGCAGCTATAACAGCTTCAACTCTTCTGGGAAGGCTTTCCACAAGGTTTAGGAGTGTGTTTATGGGAATTTTTGACCATTCTTCCAGAAGCGCATTTGTGAGGTCAGACACTGATGTTGGATGAGAAGGCCTGGCTCGCAGTCTTCGCTCTAATTCATCCCAAAGGTGCTCTATCGGGTTGAGGTCAGGACTCTGTGCAGGCCAGTCAAGTTCTTCCACACCAAACTCGCTCATCCATGTCTTTATGGACCTTGCTTTGTGCACTGGTGCGCAGTCATGTTGGAACAGGAAGGGGCCATCCCCAAACTGTTCCCACAATGTTGGGAGCATGGAATTGTCCAAAATCTCTTGGTATGCTGAAGCTTTCAGAGTTCCTTTCACTGGAACTAAGGGGCCAAGCCCAGCTCCTGAAAAACAACCCCACACCATAATCCCCCCTCCACCAAACTTCACAGTTGGCACAATGCAGTCAGACAAGTACCGTTCTCCTGGCAACCGCCAAACCCAGACTCGTCCATCAGATTGCCAGATGGAGAAGCGTGATTCGTCACTCCAGAGAACGCGTCTCCACTGCTCTAGAGTCCAGTGGCGGCGTGCTTTACACCACTGCATCCGACGCTTTGCATTGCACTTGGTGATGTATGGCTTGGATGCAGCTGCTCGGCCATGGAAACCCATTCCATGAAGCTCTCTACACACTGTTCTTGAGCTAATCTGAAGGCCACATGAACTTTGGAGGTCTGTAGCGATTGACTCTGCAGAAAGTTGGCGACCTCTGCGCACTATGCGCCTGACCCCGCTCTGTCATTTGAGTTCTGAGTTGCTGTCATTCCCAATTGCTTCCACTTTGTTATAATACCACTGACAGTTGACTGTGGAATATTTAGTAGTGAGGAAATTTCACGACTGGACTTGTTGCACAGGTGGCATCCTATCACAGTACCACGCTGGAATTCACTGAGCTCCTGAGAGCGGCCCATTCTTTCACAAATGTTTGTAGAAGCAGTCTGCATGCCTAGGTGCTTCATTTTATACACCTGTGGCCATGGAAGTGACTGGAACACCTGAATTCAATTATTTGGATGGGTGAGCGAATACTTTTGGCAATATAGTGTATTTATCACCATAGAACGACATGGCAGATTCTAAAATTAGAAACAATTATTTTTTATGAAGGTACACGTGTACCTCTACTACTCGGCGGAAAACGTTCACTTTTTCTAATTTATTTGTTTATTTTTCATTACAAACTATATTATCAGCATAAAAGTTTGAGTGAAAAATGTGTGCAAAACCCGATGATTATGATATAATCATGATCCGGCAAGTACATTTTCACAGCGCATCTTGTGGAAGAATTTAATGAAAGAAAACCTGTCCTTTTGTACAAAATGTGTTAACACAGTTAATGTCACAAATCTGCTTATTTGATTACGGATCATGATATTGTGTGGAATCTTAAATATTTATTTTTATGTCACACATTTTTCAAAATCATGCGGCGGGGTAATCACTAGCATGCAAGCAACAGCGAGAGAGGAGCAGACTGTTTTTTTTTATATTATGTTCCTCACGCTATATCTTGATGTAATCCTTCATGATCATGCAACGTGTTTTCATCAGCTGAATGGGAGGTTAAACACTATTAAAGTGTGACGAGACTCGTGCTGTACGAGCAACCCATTCGCACATCACAAGCGGGTCAATTATTCAGCACTTTTTGGTGAATTGCCTGCAAACTCCTAAAACTTTATTTCCAGGTTTAATTTATATTTTGAATAGACTTATATTTTTGAACCCCACGATGTGGGTTTATGTTTTCTCTTTTAATTGTTTAATGTAGATTTGAGTGCGACCGTGGTTTAAGGAGGGTGTATGCTGGGTTGAAAATCTCAAGGATTAATAGTGGTGTCTTCCTAATTACATCACGTGTTGTTCTAAAAGCAAAAAGAAACAAATTAAACACCGAATGTAGGCTGTCATCCGCGCAGCCTGACCGAAGCAAAGCGGGTGCGTTTACTCGTGTAATTAACCGAATGTGAAGCGCTGCCGGCACGTGATGCGTGAATGGCTTGAATGCACTGCATGAGTCCGTTGGGTACCCAGCAGTCTTGTCACATTTTATGTTTTTGTTTATCCTCCCATTCAGCTCATGAAAACACGCTGTGTGATCATGAGGAAGGATTACGTCAAGATGTAGATTGGAATGCAGGTGCGAGAAACTTCATATAAATAAAACAGTCTACTCCTCTCACCATTGCTGGCGTGCCAGTGATTACCCCTCTGCAAGCCAATGTTGTACAATTGCCGACCCCTGCATTAGACGAAAGGCAACTGACAAAACGTTGGCTAATGTTAATATATCAATCCCTCGAATTTATCGATAAAATAACATGCTGATCAATAATCGATACATTGATATTTTATGACATCCCTATAGATTTGCTCCGATCAGCCACAACATTAAAACCACCTGCCTAATATTGTGTAGATTCCCCTCGTGCCGCCAAAACAGCACCAACTATTCTTCTCACCATGATTGTACAGAGCGGTTATCTGATTTACCGTAGACTTTGTCAGTTGGAACCAGTCTGGCTATTCTCTGTTGACCTCTCTCATCAACAAGGCATTTCCATTCACAGAACTGCCGCTCACTGGATGTTTTCTGTTTTTGGCACCATTCGGAGTAATACTCAAACCAGTCCATCTGGCACCAACAATCATGCCACGGTCCAAATCACTGAAATCACATTTTTTCCCCATTCTGATGGTTAATGTGAACATTAACTGAAGCTCCTGACCCATATCAGCGTGATTTTATGCACTGCAGCCACACGATTGGCTGATTAGATAATCGCATGGATGACTGTTGGTGCCAGACGGGCTGGTTTGAGTATTTCTATAACTGCTGATCTCACACACCCAAAACATCAGTGAGCCACCACCATGCTTTACAGTGGGGATGGTATTCTTTTCACTATAGGCCTTGTTGACCCCTCTCCAAACATAGTGCTTATGGTTGTGACCATAAAGCTCTATTTTGGTCTCGTCACTCCAAATTACAGTGTGCCAGAAGGTGTGAGGTGTGTCAAGGTGTTGTCAGACATATTGTAACTGGGCTTTTTTGTGGCATTGGCACAGTAAAGGCTTCTTTCTGGCAACTCGACCATGCAGCTCATTTTTGTTCAAGTATCGTCGTATTGTGCTCCTTGAAACAACCACACCGTCTTTTCCAGAGCAGCCTGTATTTTTCCATTACCTTGTTATGCAGGTCTTTTGACAGTTCTTTTCTGCTCCCCATGGCTCAGTATCTAGCCTGCTCAGTGCATCCATGTGAGAGCTAACAAACTCATTGACTATTTATACACAGACACTAATTGCAATTTAAAAACCCACAGGTGTGGGAAATTAACCTTTAATTGCCATTTAAACCTGTGTGTGTCACCTTGTGTGTCTGTAACAAGGCCAAACATTCAAGGGTATGTAAACTTTTGATCAGGGCCATTTGGGTGATTTCTGTTATCATTATGATTTAAAAAGGAGCTAAACAACTATGTGATAATAAATGGCTTCATATGATTACTATCCTTAAATAAAGACCTGCATGATCAGTCATATTTTCAAAATCAATGCCAAAATTTCACAATTTCTGCCAGGGTATGCAAACTTTTGAGCACAACTGTATATATAGATATATTTATATATATAGTGCTTATGTGGTGTTGAGGGACAGAGTTATCTGAGATACTGTATATTATACCATAATAACAGACCACAAAAGTTATTTTTGTTGAGGGAAAAACTTGTTTTACAGCACTTTTAATTTGTTTTTTCAAAAAACATGTGTTTTTGCAATATGCATCTAATACTCACAATGTTCATGGCATTTGGCAAGTGAATGCAGATCATCTACGTGATAATAGTCATAGCCTGATGTCCCCAACACCTCAAACGGCATATAGCCAATGATTGGTGGTGCTCTGAAACAAAAGAACACACAAATACCTCATTAAAGACTTTGAAAAGACTGGATAATGATGGTTATGAAAGAGTCTTAGACAAACAAAGCAACACAGAGGGTGAGTGTACAACCTGTGATCTAACAGAAGAAACTTCCACTCCAGACTGTGTCGAGATGTGAATTCTTCATTGGGCTCCTCCACCGTACACATCTCCTGAGCACAATCAATAACAGCAAACGGGTCAATACTGGCTTGTTTATACCTGTAATGCCTAGTTATGATGCATTTCCATGGTTGTCTGTGCAAAATAGATCTGCATGACAAATAATGATTGATTATCAGCTTACTTTGATGAATTGGGGTTTGGCCAGCCTCACAGTAGCAATAAAACAGACTTGATCACCGAAGGCTGGTTGCAACGAACGCTGTAAAATTCCCTCAAGGCCATTTCGTTTTGACTGAGGCACTGCAAGAGGAGAGAGACAAAATGGATATTTGCATAAAAGGAAATGTTGTTGTTTTTGGCATTTGCTTTAAAGAAATAAGTTCACCCAAAAATTTAAATTCTGTAATGATTTACTCACTCTCATGTTCCAAACCTGTAAGACTTTCTTTCTTATGAGGAACACAAAAGGAGATGTTTTAATAAATATCATGATTCACAGACTGTCCTCTCAATACAATTACAGTGGATCCTGCCTCACTTTAAAGCTTAAAAAAGGACTAAAAAATAGAGCTGGGCGACATGGCCAAAAATATTAGCACAATATTTATTTTCATATCATTCGATAACGATATCATGATATACATTGCATCCCGTTAATGGTGAAAGAAAAGCATTCCACAAGTTAGACCTAAAGCATAAATGTAAACTTGTTGGTTTACAAGTAAACTCCACATAGTAAGCTACCTTTTAATTTGAAGTGTAATGCAGTAATGTGAGCCATGAGCTAGAATGCCAACCACCAATAAACAACATCAAGTAAATATTTTCTAGCCTGTGTCAAACAATTTGCTGACGTGACAGCACTATGGATCATGAAAAACATTTAACTAAATACATAAATAAACAGCAATGGTGTTGATGTCGGAGTTGCTGTTGTGTCCAGTCGATAGCTGTATAGAGCGCAACAGTGACCGCCCACTTTTTCAACCGTTCCACAAGTATTTTCCCCATTCATTTCTTCCATAGATTTTAATAAAATCCTTCATAAGAGTTGTGAGCCATGAACCAAACCAATCAGCTCTGAGGTGAATCACAACATCACGAACTTTGTTTTGAGGCAAAAACTTATTTGAAGGTACAAGGCTGTGTACTTATCGTCTTTACTGAGGGCACGTACTACAATCCCATGAAGCATTGCGAATGATATCAATGAATAAAAAAACTATGGGAATACATATAACTATTGATTTTAGGTTGTTGATAAGTATAGAAACAATATATTTTCCATTTAAATATCCCGATATGTACAAATATATAAGTAATTTAAGAGCGAAGGGAGACCAACTCAATTACGTCATTCACAGTGTGTCAAGGGAGTGTGTGGTCGCTCCGTGGCACGGTTCTGATTTGTGGATCTTTCTCTGCTGTGCCATGGGAAATGTAGTTGTTTACCATGAATTCTGCTATCAAACACGATTTTTAAACAATGAAGTTGAGATAACGCAGACGGATGGCTTCAACGGAAGCATATACCATCGATGAACAACCTTGTAGCTCACGGTTGGTTTGTCTTTAAAGGTTTATAAGCTATAGTTGAAAATCAATTCATCTATGGGATAAATTAATGGGATTTTAACTTCCGGAACCAGACTGTTGCGCTCTATTGCATTGTCAGTGCTGTCTTGTTTGGTACACAATGATATAATATAAGTCAGATAGCTAAGTGCTAGCTCCGGGCTACCAAGCCTCATTACTGGTTTATATGACAACAGGACTATGTAGCTGCTAGCCAGCTAGTACTTCCTAACTGACTGATTTAATGACTGTTATTCATTTATTTAGTTGTGTGCATAACTTTGCTGAACTGCTTGCATTTTTAGCAACAAGTATCTGATCCAATTCTCTTTGTAGAACATCGGCTAAATATCGAAAATTACTCAAAAGTTTATCAATTTCAAGGATTTTTCCCCCCGATAAAAATCTATATCGTTTTATTGCTAAGCCCTACTCAAAAATATCATAAAAGTAGTCCATGCGACTCATGCTCACATTCCAAGTCTTCTGAAGGCATATGACAGATTTTTAAGTAATTTATCAGTGGAACTCTTGAGGTCTGTTGCATGTTAATTAGTGATGCAAGTTCTCATGTGAACATGTTAACACATGAATATTCATCAGCACATTTGGGACTACATGAACTACATAGTTCACCAGAATTTTCATACTTGGGTGAATTATTCCTTTAAAAAACAAAAAATTAATTGTTGAGTCAAATGCTGGGAACATATTTTTGAGTATTTAATCATTAGAAAAAAAAAAAAAAAACACTCACTATTGGCGAGAGACTTAAAGTTGCCGATAAACTTGACGTATTCGTACACAGGTGGTTTCTTGGTATCCACAGAACCTCTGAGCATGTGACAACAAAACTCCGTCTGGTTCTTAGCTAAGAAGAATAACCAAAAAAAGGATTAGGTAACATAACAAAGTGCACTGAGACTATGTTACTTTGAAAAAGACTACATGCTGAGACATTTGCACAGAATAATATTTGAGGGCAACACCATCTCAGTGGGCAGGGCAAATCACCACAGCAGAAGAAATTTCTTATGGGGGATGAGGGTGGACACTCACGCTTGAGGTAATCAGAGCTGAGGTTTTCAGTGTCTGGGTGGGAGGACAATGCTTTATACACTTCCACATGTTCTCCCATTGGAAGGAAGTTCAAAAGGTTCTGATCCACCATGTCCGACTGAAACACAGAAAAATATGATTATATATGTACATTAGTCACAGACTGATATATTGGCCAAGCTGATGAATCAGTCCATATTTGGCCATTTTGATAATTAGCTTGGATGATAAACAGAAGTGTTAGCTCCTCATGTCAGTTTCAAACTGCACCGACAGCCTTATCTACATCAATAATGAACAATTACTGTTATAAATATTTGTTTCAGGGCATTTTGAGTAAATATTCTATCAAATAGGTGTTCATTTCATTTCAGCAATTTTGTTTACATTACATTTGCTGTCATTTAATTGCACTATGTACATATCAACATTATTTCTCCAACCCTGCTGTCTAAACATCGGTCATCGAAAAACCTATCTGTTAACCACTAATTAAAATTTGTATGCACACATCATCTCACTTACAGGCAGATGCTCAAGTAGAGAGGTGACGCTTTCTGAGATGTAAATGATGTTGCCATCAGTCAGCATTACTAAGAAGAACCCATCCAGCGCCTTGACAACATAAAAAAACCAACAAGCATTAGCACAACTCCAATTTATGAACTAAAATTTAATTGGACAGTGTTTGGTGAAAAATGCACTCATTCTATTAGTGGATACATCCTTCAATACAGAAAGATACCAAAAGAGAAACACATACAGACACACATCAGCCACAGCAGGTCTCACCTCTAGCATCAGCTGTGTAAACTCTTCATTGCTAAGGAACGGGGGTTTCCAATTCTGTTTGATCTCACTCGACTCAGACTGCGCAGCAATTTCTGCATGTGAAAACAAACACTTACTCTTGACCATTCTGCTTGAGATCTGCACTCTAAAGTCTAATTTAAACTGACCCAACAAACATCCACATTTCAAATATTCTAAAGTTGGATTTTGGGTTTAGGCCACATCCACACTAATATGCTTTGCTTTGGTAGAGGAAAAATCGTTCCAATATAGATGAAAGGCACAAATGTAGCAAAATCAATGCATTTTCAAACTAATGTGTGGACCTGAACAGTGTGCATTATGCAATGATGAACATTTCAAACACTAGTACACTGTGTTCTACATAATTCAGTTTTTGTAATCTTACAACTTGAGTAAAATGTACAGTGCTGTGAAAAAGTAGTCGCCTCATCCTGATTTCTTCTATTTTTGTGTATATCTCATACTAAATTGTTTCAAAAATTCAAACAAAATCTAACATAAAACGAAGGAAATCTGAGTAAACACAAAATACAATTTTTAAATGATAATGCTATTTACTTAAAAGTTATCCAATACCAACTAGGCCTGTGTGTAGTATTTGCCCCAGTTACTAAATCCCAAAATCTATGAAACTGCATTCATAATGGGGTTCAGCTGGACTAGACAAACACAGGCCTGATTACTGCCAGCCCTGTTCAATCAAATCAACACTTAAATATAACTTTTTCAGCAGCATGAAGTTGGCTAAAAGGTTTCACCCAGTAGCACAATATGCCAAGGTCGAAAAAATTTCAGAAATGAGGAGAAAGGTGAATTAAATACATCAGTCTGGGAAGGGTAACAAAGCTATTTCAAAGGCTCTGGGACTCCAAAGAACCACAGTGAGAGCCAGTATCTCCAAATGGAGTAAATATGGCACAGTAGTGAACCTTCCCAGAAGTGGCCGACCTTCCAAAACTCCTCCAAGAGCACAGCAACGACTCATCCAGGAAGTCACAAAAAAGCCAAGGACAACATCCAAGGAACTGAAGGCCTCTTTCACATCAGTAAAGGTCACTGTCATGACTCCACTATCAGAAAGACATTGAGCAAAAATGTCATCTATGGAAGAGTGGCGAGGCGAAAATCACTGCTTAACTGCTAACCCAGAAGAACATTAAGGCTTGTCTGAATTTTGCCAAAACACACCTTGTTGATTGTAACAAAAAGGTCTCTTGATTATCGGAAAGGAGGCGGGAACCGGATGAACAATCACGAAGAATTTTAATCAGACACAACACAAACACTGACGCACACACACAACTCCACGTGCATCTCTCTCTCGAACTGGCATCTCCGGCTCCTCTTTATCCCTCTCCGGGCTGATTGGGATGATTCAGCGCCAAGCGTCCATCCTTATGGCCCGGCCACCCCCTCCTCCTCGTCACATACCCCCAACGCCCGATTCAGGCCGGGGAACCATCTGGCCTGACTTACTACTCCTCCCCATTCCTTGAGGGGAGGGGGTGTTGCCCTTCCGGTCGTTCGGCCACCGGCTGGTCTTCCCCGCCTCCTGGAAACATGAGCAGGATGAGGGGAGGAAGAGGGGAGAGAGAAAGAGAGAGTGAGAGAGACCGAGAGAGAGGAGAGAGAGAAAAGAAAAAGAAAGTGAAAGAAAAAAAAACTTTGGTTCCTGACTACACCGCCCACCCGGTCCTCAGCCAGCTGGAACACCTCCATCAGCAATGCTGGGCAATGGCACTGGACTCACTCAGCCGTCCCTTGGCCGCCGCCGAGCTCCTCCGCCTTCCGGCGCTTGGCAGCTGGCTCCTCTGCCTCCCGGTGCTCACTGACGAACCGCTCCAGTACCACCAGATCCTGTATTCTCGGCGTTGCGTTCTTGAGCCAGCAGCGAGGTCTCCAGGAAAGCATGGTCCTCCTCCAAAGTCCCAGGTTTCGGCACCAGGGTAACAAAAGTTCTCTTGCTTATCGGAAAGGATACTTGAACCAGATGAACAATCACGAAGACTTTAATCAGACACAACACAAACACTGACGCACACACACAACTCTGCATACATCTCTCTCTCGAACTGGCATCTCTGGCTCCTCTTTATCTCTCTCCCGACTGATTGAGATGATTCAGCGCCAGGCGTCCATCCTTATGGCCCAGCCACACTCTCCTCCTTGTCACAGTGATCCTCAAAGCTTTTGGGAGAATGTTCTGTGGACGGATGAGTCGAAAGTGGAACTGTTTGGAAGACAGGGATCCAGTTACATCTGGCATAATTCAAACACAGAATTCCACAAAAAGAACATCATACCTACAGTCAAGCATGGTTGTGGTAGTGTGATGGTGTGGGGATGCTTTGCTGCGTCAGGGAAACATGAATTCTGCTCTCTACCAGAAAATGCTAAAGAAGAACTTTCAGTCATCAGTCCGTGAGTTGAATCTCAAGCGCAACTGGATGATGCAGCAAGACAATGATCCAAAGCATAGGAGTAAGTCCACCTTTGAATGGCTCAAAAGCAGCACAATTTATGTTTTGGAGTGGCCTAGTCAAAGTCCTGACCTGAACCCGATTGGGATGCTGTGGCAGGAACTTAAACAGGCATTTTATGCTTGAAAATCCTCCAATGTGGCTGAACTAAAGCAGTTTTGCAAAGAGTGGGCAAAAATTCCACCATAGCGTTATGAAAGACTGATCTCCAGTTATTGGAAGTGTTTGGTTGCAGTTGTTGCTGCTTAAGGTAGCACAAACAGCTATTAAGTTTAAGGGGGAAGTTTGTTTTTCACATGGGTGATTTAGGTGTTGGATAACTTTGTTGGATAGAATGCTACATTGTTGTCACACAATCTCATTAAGTAGCATTACTGATTCAGCGAGGGGCGTTTTTATCTGTTTTTTTTGTTTTTTTTTGCCAGTCAAAAGTTTGGACACACCTACTCAAAATTTTGCATATTTTGGAATAACAGTAATAGTATAATGTTAGTATAATAGTAATTTTAGAATAATAAAGTTAGCAAAACAATGAAATTAAACACTTTACTACACACTCTGGGCATTTTCTCAAACAACCTCATGATACCCACCTGGTATGCTTTTTAAACAGTACTGAAGGAGATTGCATTTCCATTATTATCTGGTCCTCATCCAATAAAAAAAAACAAGTTTTAGTTCAAATTGAAATCTTGTAAAGTTACTCCATGCATTTTAAAATATTGCATACTGCAGAAATACCATGTTTACAGGGTTAGGCTGTAACGGAATACATGTAATGTCATTACGTAGGGCTGTCACAATTATGAAATTTGGCTGACGATTAAATGTCAAACAAATAATTGTGATTATGACAATTAATTATCTGTTTTAGAGTTAACGATTAATTGTCTATTTTAGGGCTTTCACGATTAATTGACATAAATTGTCATATTTCTTAAGGTGCATGTGTGCTTCATTCACCTTAATAGTAATTTGACATATTTAACTTCAAACATATAAATCCAATAATAAAATAGGGATATATGATTTCCTTTTAAGGCTTTAAAAACTTACATTATCATATCAAATATTAAAATATTTCTAAATACTTAAAATATCTCTTTTTGGTCAAATTTAATTTTGGTAAATTTTACATTTACACTGTTGTTTTTGGAAATCTATTAAACCACTAATAATTTAATAAAAAAACAAAATAATTACACACACACACACACACACACACACACACACATATACATATACACACACACACATACATTATATATATATATATTAGTAAAATATTTCTGTCCTAATTTCTTCACTTTCACACGTTATTTTAGTGCTCTTTAATTAAACCCACGAGACCTTATTTCTCATGAAGCAAAACCTTTTTGACCTGTGAGAAACCGTGAGACATGGAAGTGAACCAGTTATAGAAATATACATCTTTTCATTTTTTATGAGATGAAGTAGTTTTGGGGAAATACAGCAAACAAATTTTAAGTATTCTTTTTGAGATACATTTATTCCAAAAGTATTAATGAATTCATTGTAACTATAGATTTCACCAGAATGATTTAATAAATCTGCAACAAAAATTAATCCTTTGTTAAACCAGTCTATCTTGAAAATAGTCTTGTTTTTGAGTAATATATGTTGATTGTTCCAAATTATGCATGAGTGTGGAGAAAAATTGTGCTTGTAGAGTTATGGAAGTTGGTCAGTTTAAAGGGGAGTTTGGTACATTTGAAATTACAAGAAAGTAGAAACTTAAATCCACCACATCTATTAAAGATCAGTGGTGGTGGCATAGTGGGCTAAAGCACATAACTGGTTGCTGGTTCAATTACCACAGCCATCACCACTGTGTCCTTGAGCAAGACACTTAACCCCAGGTTGCTCCAGGGGGATTGTCCCTGTAATAAGTGCGCTGTAAGTCACTTTGCCAAATGCATAAATGTAAATGTAAGTTGGGGATAAAAAAACCATGCACTATTATTCCCATCGAGACAATGTTTGATCCAATTAATTTTAAAGATACTGTTAGTAGTACTAAAGTCTAACGCATTCAATCCTCCCTTTGAGAAACTTCTAATAATTGTTTTCCTTTTAACATACTCTGTCTTATTTCTCCAGATAAATCTGTATTAAATAGTATCAATTGCCGCACACATCTTAGACTCTACAAAGAGAAACAATGCAGGATATCCCAGTCTTGAAATCCCTTCAGCCTTGGAAACCAATACAAGACCCTAAATAGATAAGTCTCTTTGGAGCCAACAATTAAAATATTTCTAGTTTTTTGTAAAAAATTCTCTTTGACTCTTTCAGAGGCCAATTTGCTAATCAAAATTCCTAAATATCGAACTGCCTGTTTGACCTCTATTCCGGATATATTTAAGTCGTCTAATTGATGCACTGCCATAATCTCACTTTTAGACTTATTCACCGATAGACCTGAGGCATCAGAGAACAATTTTATTGCCTCCAGAATAAAGGAGACTTTGTTTTTGTTCTTTAAAAATTATCAGGTATCATCTGCAAGTTGAATAATAATTAAATTGTGATCTATCTCAATGCCTTTAATTTTAGAGCAATGTATAGTGTAGAGATTTAATGTTTCAGCTACTAATAAAAATAAAAAGGGGGATATAAGGCAACCTTGTCTAATACCTCTTCGAAGAATAAACCAAGGAGAAGTACTATTAGATAAGGACACATTACTAGAAATGTTATTATAAAATGTTTGTACCATATTTATAAATCCTGGGCCAAAATCAAAACACTTTAAAGCCTGATACATAAAGTTGTGTTCTACCGTATCAAACACCTTATAAAAATCTAGAAATAAAATAAGAGCCTCATCATTAACTAGTTCTAGATCATCTAAAAGGTCCAACACCAATCGAATATTATTTGAAATGTGTCTTCCTCTCATGAAACCTGATTGGGTGACTGATAAAATTTCCTCCAAGCATGGTTTTAATCTATTGGCATATAAAGATGCTAATAATTTGTAATCTGAATTAAGCAGTGTAATAGGGCGCCAATTATCTAAATGCAAAATATCTTTTTTTGGAATCAATGTAATTAGGCCCTGCTTCATTGACTCTGAAAGCTCACCATTTTCCACACATTCCGTAAACATATCCAAAATAAACACTCCGATATCTTCCCAAAAAATTATATAAAACTCAAAAGGGAAAACCATCAGGCCCTGGGCTTTTATTAAAAGGAGTTTTTTTAAATAATGCCATCTAGTTCTTTCAGTGCCATCTCCTATTTGCAAACGTTTTTGGTATTTATACCTATAGAGGGAATAAAGGTTTGTATCTTGCTTTTTTTCCCCTGATTCTAACCATTTGGCCCTGGATCTAATAAAGACCCCTTTAGCCTTTTCCGTGTAACGAGAGTTTAATTTTTCTCTTAACAAATATAATTTTTCTTTGTTTAGTGCACTAGAAGTCAGACATGCAATACGATTAATTTCTTTTAATAATGTTGTGTATTGTGATTCCTTTAATTTTGAAAGATTTTTGCTAAATTGTAAAGACAATTTATGACAATCATATTTAAACAATTCCCAATTTAAAGTCTGAGAGATATTAGTATTTGTTTTAAAAGTTTCAATTATGCTTTTTATGCCCGAACAGTAATTATGGTTTTGTAACAGGGAAGTATTTAATTTCCAATACCCTGGCTTCCTTAGGGAACCATGAGTAAATTCAGAAATTTCTAGATCAATACCAGCATGGTCAGTTAATGGTGCATGAGAAATATTACAGGATTTAGCAAAAGGGACTAGGCTATCAGATACCAACCAAAGATCAATGCAGGATTTTTGCGACATGTCAGATTTAAACCAAGTAAAGTATGAGGTAATGTCCATATGAATGAATCTGTAAATATCTACCAAAGAGAGATTAGAGCAAATATAACTAATTATTTTATTAATAGTATTAGTGCCACTTTTGGGTGGAAAACAATCCAAACATAAATCAGAAGCCTCATCAAAAAAAAAAAAGAGCTAAGTGCAACACTTGTCCCTTCATCCTCAACAAATTCAAGCCTAAAGTTTAGCGTATAAAGTTCAGTAGAACCCTTAAAAATAAAACTCTCTCATGAGGATAGTAAACCCCACACTATGGGGCTATATGTCATTAAGAGTTTGAACAATGCTGTCCACTGTTATCTTTTTCCCATCGATGATGGCAGTTGAACCCTGAAACCTTGCACATTTACCTTCAAGTCTGGCTTGACTTACAAGTGGCCATAACTTGTTTCGAGCGTCCCTTGCACGCTGTGTCAAGTCCTCCGTTATCCTACTGTTCTTTTGCTTGAGAAGTTCCGAGTGCTTTGCATCAGTCCAGATGCGGTCACGGTGCGTGCGGGAGATGAACTGTACAATAAATCGATAAGGTTGAGTGAACCCTTTCTTTCTAAGCCTATGGGCTACGTCAATCGAGGTTTGGAGAACATCAGCGAGGCCAGGTGAAACATAAGCCAATATTTCCATCACGGCCATTTTTACATTTTCACCCTCCACTTCTGGGACACCAGCAATCCGTAGATTCCAACGTCTCTTGTATGTCTCTAGTTCATCCAACTTTTCCCAGAGTTGCTTGTTTTCAGTCATTAAGGATACAATTTGATCCTTCATCTTGTTAGAACTGGTGATGGCACAGTCAGCCTTGTCAGAGACCAAATCAATCAATCATCAATATGGCCAGAGTTACAGAACACTGATTTTTCGATCGCCAATAACTTCTCCAAAAATGTATCCTGTTTTTTCCCCAACCTCTCAATTGCCTCCAAGAGAACTGCGTTTGGTGGCTCCGTGACATCGAGTGGGGACTCTTGGTCATAGTCTCTGGGAATGCCTCTAAATCTTTAGTTGTATCCTCTTCACCAGAAGTCTTTGCGTAGTCACGTGCACGTTTTACTGCTATAACGTCTTCCATTTGCTTTGAAAAGTGCAGGGTAAGGGTCTTGATGAGACAAATTTGTTTTAAGCGAGAGAAGAGAACTCCGTCACTTTCCGCTTTGCAATTAGCATGCTAATTTTAAAAAAAAAAGTGTAAAATAAAAAGACATCCTCAAGACAAAACACTTAAAACGTAAGGGATATTCCTGTTCTCAAATTAGGAACATTTAAGAATATGTATAATCACATGAGGATAAATTTGATCAGGAATTGCACTTCATTTTCTAAGAGCTGCAAAAGATACGACTTACACCGGCACCATCATGGCCCTTGTCGGTCGTTTGGTGTGTGTATCCTGGATTCCACAGTCTTCAGAAACCCCAAAGAAAATGCACGCCGGGAAAAATATTAACTTTTCATCAATTGCCTATACATGATCATAAGCGACTGAAGCTCTGGCTTATCATGCTGAACCTGGATATCAGTACACCCCTACATTCTCTCAAATATTGGAGGGTGTGCAGTGAACATTTTACCCCTGAGGATTTCAGACCATTGAAAGAAACAAAGGGTCGATATCTGAATTCATCGGCTGTGCCCGTGCTGTTTTTCCAGCGAACTCAGGTATGCTTGAAAACTTTGTCATTGTCACGCCTCCCTCGGGCTCTGCACCTCCCTCAGCGCTCCGCTCCTCGTCACCCGATTTCTAATTCACTGCACCTGCACTCAATTCACTCGCTCATCACTGCCTGCATAAATAAGTTTGTGAAGCTTCTTTTCTATGTGATATCCCCTGTACCATTGATCTCACTGTGTAAACCCTGTAAATCCGGTGAATCTCAGCAAACGCTCTCGCGCTTGGTTTCACTAACTACAACTTGTGTGGCTTGAATTCCTGACAGTCATATAGCCTATATATTTCTGCTAAAGAAAAAGCACAAGTAGATAACACAACGGCATTTCTCAGATTTAAAGGATGATTATTTACTGCAGTAATGGTTTTTTTATTATTATTTGGAGAAAAAAAAACAACAATTATATTGTTTTGGTTTGTGAACGGCACTTGGTCTGTGCAAGTTTCTCTTGTAAACAATGACGTGCTTCCTGCCTCCTCCTCCACGTGACGCCTTACCAATGAGCTTACGTCATCCCTCTCATGAGCGCGAGTCACAGAGATGAACGGAAGCGAACATTTGTAGTTAAAAAGTATATAAGTATTGTTTTGTTTCTAAAAATAATCAATCGTTTGGGTTCAGAAGAACTGTATTTGTCGACTGGAGTCGTGTGGATTATTTTGATGCACCCTAAATATGCATTTTGGACCATCAAAAAATGGAATAAATACACTTGCATTGTTTAGAGGAGGAGGCCTGAAATGAAATCCTAAAAATCATAAATTTTGTTTTGATGAAGAAACTCAGGTACATCTTGGATGGCCTGAGGGTGAGTAAATTATAAGCAAATTTTCATTTTTGGGTGAACTATTCCTTTAATATGGAAGCAAGCCTAGTTAAAATCATTCATATCCTACATTGCTGTCACAGGACCTCACTATGTTGCATGTTTAATTTATGCATCTAGTTATCATCTAAAAAATAAAAAAAAGGTTAATTCTTATCCAATTGTGTTTCAAAATGTATTAATCTTTGTCAGTCCAATCAAATAATTGGTTAAGAAGAAGACTGAAATACAAAAAAGTGTTAAAAACATTAAAAATGCCATTCTAAATATTCACAAACAACCCAGCTTGGTAGCTACAATGTCACAGCTAGAGGCTTTTTGGGCGTGGAGGTACAGGCAGCATTTTTCTTGTTGGAAAGGGGATGAGATATTTTAGCTGACCCCAAGCTGCCTTCTGTTTGTCTTCTGCCTTTCATCAAAAACATCAGCGACCAAATCTAATTTTAGATCAGAACATCAGCGATCTAATTTAAAGAAATCAAGATAGTCCTAGGTTAATAAAATGTGCTGACAAATAGCTAACTGGCTGTTTAGACTCACTTAGACATTAATACTAGAGATGTAGCAGTTCAGATAAGATACCAGGGCTCAAGGCTAAGGATTTTTTCTACTGGCCCGGTCAGGCCAGTGCTTCAGATTTTTACTTGCCCTGCCAAAATTTTCACTGGCCCCAACACAAAAATGAAAAATAGCTGTTTTTACGATCATGGCTTTAAAAAACTGTGTCCAAAGCTAAATATATTTTATGTCCTGTATATTACGTTTTTAGACGTATTATTCCCCCAAAACTGTATCACGTTTATAATTTACAAGATATGATTTATGCCTTATGTAACCACATATAAGCGGTTTACAGTTATTAATTCATCACATTAACCTCAGCCGTCCTGCCATTTACACATGCGTTTTTAAGCGAAGAGTTTTGTGGAGCAAATGATGGGTTTTCCATCACCCATTTAGTCAGTCTTTCAACTTTTGGGCCTTGTGTAATGTTTTCACAACCAGGATCAAAGATTTAGTTACTGAGTTAAAGATTTGATTATTGGCTGAATGTAATAAACATAAGAATCCCTGAGAGAGGAGACCTTGGTAGGGTTGCACCAGCTGAGCGTAAGGTCTCACGTAAGTTGGGACATAAAGTTCACACTAAGGGCTTTGTAACTACTAGTTAGTTTGTAACTAAGTCAGTGCTTAATTTGGTCGCACCACCTGTTCTTAAGGCAAGACTTAACTAGTAGTCACAGAATATGACGTTTACCTGTATTGATCCAATAAACAGCCTTCAAATTTGTACACAGACCTGTTAAAAAGCCGTGAGTTTCAGATTGATCTTGTTACGGTTGATGTTCAAACTTTGTTTGCTCATGCAACTGTCAGCTGTAATAAATTATATCCCCATTAAAATACGATACGTAATAAAAGTAAATTTGATAAATAGTATATTTGCCCTGTGTAAATAACAATATATAGGAACTGTATCTAAAATAAATAAGGGGTGATAAATAAATACTAATACAACAGGCTGGAAAAATAGACATTTATTAATTTTAATATCCTATATACAGGTGCATCTCAATAAATTAGAATGTCATGGAAAAGTTCATTTATTTCAGTAATTCAACTCAAACTGTGAAACTCGTGTATTAAATAAATTCAATGCACACAGACTGAAGTAGTTTAAGTCTTTGGTTCTTTTAATTGTGATGATTTTGGCTCACATTTAACAAAAACCCACCAATTCACTATCTCAACAAATTAGAATATGGTGACATGCCATTCAGCTAATCAACTCAAAACACCTGCAAAGGTTTCCTGAGCCTTCAAAATGGTCTCTCAGTTTGGTTCACTAGGCTACACAATCATGGGCAAGACTGCTGATCTGACAGTTGTCCATAAGACAATCATTGACACCCTTCACAAGGAGGGTAACCACAAACATTCATTGCCAAAGAAGCTGGCTGTTCACAGAGTTCTGTATCCAAGCATGTTAACAGAAAGTTGAGTGGAAGGAAAAAGTGTGGAAGAAAAAGATGCACAACCAACCGAGAGAACCGCAGCCTTATGAGGACTGTCAAGCAAAATCGATTCAAGAATTTGGCTGAACTTCACAAGGAATGGACTAAGGCTGGGGTCAAGGCATCAAGAGCCACCACACACAGACGTGTCAAGGAATTTGGCTACAGTTGTCGTATTCCTCTTGTTAAGCCACTCCTGAACCACAGACAACGTCAGAGGCGTCTTACCTGGGCTAAGGAGAAGAAGAACTGGACTGTTGCCCAGTGGTCCAAAGTCCTCTTTTCAGATGAGAGCAAGTTTTGTATTTCATTTGGAAACCAAGGTCCTAGAGTCTGGAGGAAGGGTGGAGAAGCTCATAGCCCAAGTTGCTTGAAGTCCAGTGTTAAGTTTCCACAGTCTGTGATGATTTGGGTGCAATGTCATCTGCTGGTGTTGGTCCATTGTCACTGCACCCGTTTACCAAGAAATTTTGGAGCACTTCATGCTTCCTTCTGCTGACCAGCTTTTTAAAGATGCTGATTTCATTTTCCAGCAGGATTTGGCACTTGCCCACACTGCCAAAAGCACCAAAAGTTGGTTAAATGACCATGGTGTTGGTGTGCTTGACTGGCCAGCAAACTCACCAGACCTGAACCCTATAGAGAATCTATGGGGTATTGTCAAGAGGAAAATGAGAAACAAGAGACCAAAAAATCCAGATGAGCTGAAGGCCACTGTCAAAGAAACCTGGGCTTCCATACCACCTCAGCAGTGCCACAAACTGATCACCTCCATGCCACGCCGAATTGAGGCAGTAATTAAAGCAAAAGGAGCCCCTACCAAGTATTGAGAACATATACAGTAAATGAACATACTTTCCAGAAGGCCAACAATTCACTAAAAATGTTTTTTTTATTGGTCTTATGATGTATTCTAATTTGTTGAGATAGTGAATTGGTGGGTTTTTATTAAATATGAGCCAAAATCATCACAATTAAAAGAACCAAAGACTTAAACTACTTCAGTCTGTGTGCATTGAATTTATTTAATACACGAGTTTCACAATTTGAGTTGAGTTACTGAAATAAATGAACTTTTCCATGACATTCTAATTTATTGAGATGCACCTGTATATTTTGAATGTGCTGAAAATTGACACTGGGCGACACACCCTAAAAACTGTACCGTTAAAATGGTTTCATGCTGAAAGAGCTGCTTAAAAGTACGTTTTTATCTCTCTCATAAATGTAAACGAGTGTAAATGTCAACATCATACTGTATGTCGAAAGGACTGAAGCCTGTCACGCAAAACATGAGCTCATTGATGTCATAAAATATCAGTCTGCTTTTTTATTCCAACCGTTACTCCTGGTCGGAGTCTTCCGTAAATATTTAGTTTATACGTAGGGTTACATTCTACCTAAGTTTAATGGTGCACTGCTCAAATATTTAGTAGTGTGTAAATTGTGACTTAGTGCCCATTTACGCCACAACTTGGCTAAGATGTAACTCACATATAGCTGGTACAACTGGCCCCTTGCTACTAAATCGGTTGTGATGTGTAATATACAGTAGGTAGACATTAGGCCTAATCTGTGAATTAAGAATGTGGATATAAACATGAAATTAGACAACCCAGACAAGACCAACAATGACTGATACACAAAGCACAGAAAGAAAATACCAGTACAGTCCAGAAATGAGACATGCAACAGGTGTGTCATGAGGATGACATAAAGTAGACGGTTTTAAATAGTCATCCCTGCAGCTGAACAGCTCTGAAAATAGTAATTACTAGAGTGATTTTGCTTCTTTTCAATTCAAATGCCATTATCATGTCGAATTAATGTTTACGTTTTTTTTACGATTACGTTACCTAATTAAATCTATATTTACATTTTGGATACTGAGCTCATGAATATCAGCCACATGTATAACCGGTGTTTAACTGAGGTTATTAAGTTTCATTCTGCACTTCATTTCTAAAGGCAAAATAATGAGATAAAAGGCGCTTTTTTTTTCACTGTGGGAACAATTCTAGTGCTCTGTCCCTTAAACAGTGTCTACACTGAATGAAGAGAGATGCACGGAGAGACACAGATTTACAGTCCAACAGAAAGAAACTATTGATTTCTTGTGTTCCTATGAATGGATAACTAATTTTCACCAACATGTTAAAACGAAAAAATGTGGGAATTTCATGCACTGTGTACACAGGGAAAGTGCGGGGATACTTCAAATGTTGCGCAAGATGTGCAATCCTGCTCCGAAATTCATGAAGTGGGTTTTTTTCCTGCTACTTTCTACACATTGGTAATTGCTGCTGCTAAGACACTCGGAAAATAGCAAGGACAGTTCTAGGAGAGCGCCCGGTGTGTGCACGTTCTTGTGCGCACACGCATCCAATATATTATGCGCTCACACGTCTTTGCGAGCCAAATATAATCGCGCTCACTCGTCTCTGAGTGCGGGGTTAGAAGACTTTGTTTGCTCCATGTAATTTTTGTGCTCTCACACTTGTCTGCTTCCACTAATGTTATAAATGCAGCACTGGTCCGATCGGGCAAGTGACAATTCTAGCAACTGGCCTGAATCACTCTCACACTGGCCCCGGGCCATCGGGCAGTCTTTATTGTTGAGCCCTGGATAATAATACATAATTCTTCCAATTTTGCCTTGCCTTTATAAATATGTATTCTTATATATATATATATATATATATATATATATATATATATATATATATATATACATTTTTTTATCCCCTTTTCTCCTGATTTGGAATGCCCAATTCCCACTACTTAGTAGGTCCTCATGGTGGCACGGTTACTCACCTCAATCAGGGTGGCGGAGGACAAGTCTCAGTTGCCTCCGCTTCTGAGACTGTCAATCTGTGCATTGTTGTGCATGACAACATGGAGACTCACAGCACGGGAGGCTCATGTTACTCTCCGCGATCCACGCACAACTTACCACACACCCCATAGAGAGCGAGAACCACTAATCGCGACCACGAGGAGGTTACCCCATGTGACTCTACCCTCCCTAGCAACCGGGCCAATTTGGTTGCTTAGGAGACCTGGCTGGAGTCACTTAGCACACCCTGGATTCGAACTCGCGACTCCAGGGGTGGTAGTCAGCATCAATACTCGCTGAGCTACCCAGGCCCCTTATAAATATGTATTCTTACAGTATTCATGTATTCGGAATACGTCACTTTTATGTGATATATTGGAATACATTACTGAATACTTTTTAAGGGATAGTTCACCCAAAAATGAAAATTCTTTCATCATTTACTCACTTTCATGCCATCCCAGACGTGTATGACTTTCTATCTTCTGCAGAACACAAACAAAGATTTTTAGAAGAATATCTCAGCTCTGTAGGTCCATACAATGCAAGTGAATGGTGGCCAGAACTATGAAGTTCAAAAAGCACATAATGGCAGCATTAAAGTAATCCATATGACTCCATGGTTTAATATATGTTTTCTGACGTGATGCAATCACTTTGGGTGAGAAACAGGTCAATATTTCAATCATTTTTTACTATAAATCTCCACTTTCAATTTCAGAATGTGAAAGTGAAAGTGGAGATTTATAGTAAAAAAGGAATTAAATATTGATCTGTTTCTCAGCCACATTATCTCACTTCTGAAGACATCGATTTAACAACTGGAGTCATATGGATTACTTTTATGCTGCCTTTATGTGATTTTTGGAGCTTGAAAGGTCTGGTCACCATTCACTTGCTTTGAATAGACCTATAGAGCTGAGATATTCTTCTAAAAATCTTTGTTTTTAGCAGAACAAAATAAGTCATACACATCTGGGATGGCATAAGGGTGAGTAAATGATGACTTTTTGGGTGAACTATCCCTTTAAGGGTGAAAATTTTGTATTCAGCCCAAAATACTTTAAGTATTCTACCCAACCCTGCATGAGTAGTATGCTATTCTGAACATTCTGTGTTAATTGCATCTGTCTGGATCTTGAGGGTGGAAATACCTCAAACTCTTTATGGAATTGGATAATAGGACCTATTATAAACCAGAGACCAGAATTTGTATTTACCTAAACAGACTGTGTCATTAAACAGGGTTTCTGCTTGTTGAAGGAATGAAATTTAAGACTTTTTAAGACTTTTTAAGGCCAAATAAAAGAAAAATTGAAGACCACTTTCGCAATAATAATAATAAAAAAAAAAAACACATTAAATAATTCATTAGCTGGTAAATACAAAACCACTGAGACTACTTGGATGTCTCTGGACATGTTTTATTGTGCATTTATGTGTTTTCATTTTTTAATTAAGTTAATACAACATTAAAACTCTAAATGAATTCATTAAGAATGCACGTAGCCTAAAGTATGTAGTCTATATTGTGACCCTTCTCTTTAGTCACTTGCTTTCCCGCAAGACATAACGCAATAGACCAATGCTTTGGCAATGTCACAGCTTATGTCAAACATGGAAGTGGTGGCAAAAACCATGTGTAAAAAGTAAACTTTTATCGGATTACATTGTTGAAAAATGATTCCGAGTGCTCTAGTTGACTGCTGTGGCTTCAAGCCATCAACAGAGCTGACTGGACTGAGATCATTTCAACTCTCAACTTTGCAGCAAAAATGTATAGCGAACATGATTACATGATTGTTATTAACTCATTTTATTATAGTAATTGTATCGCTAAGAACATTTGTATTTATGATGGTTCTGTGCCATACTTTCGTTTAATCATCTAATCTGTCAAATCTAACACAACACTCAGTGGGCTTTCTACCACCACTTAATGCGCATGCGCTGACATTTTTGAAAACAAGAGGATTGGACTATAGACCTTATTCACAGTAGCGCCATGTTTGATTTTTAATGGGAATGGAAATGAAGCTGTGAGGGACAGACTTACCATTTCTTCAATGGCATGCATGGTATAAATCTGTAAAAAGCTCCAAGATCCCATCTGATTTTCCACAACTCAATTGTCTGGAGTTTTTTGTCTACTGAATGTCCTTGAAAAGAGATTTTTCCAATGGCAGAACGATCCAAAAACACTTTAAACTGCAGTACAGCTCATTGAAGAGACTGTGCGTCTATCCCTCACAGCCTCGTTGTCACTCTCATCAAAAATGTTATATGGCGCTGCTGTGAATAAGGTCTAGCATGTGCTGAATATCATTTATATATTTTTTTTCTTGGCAGACACCTTTACCAAATACTTTAACAAGTAGTTAAAGGGCAGTTCATTTAAAAATGAAATTTCTGTCATCACTGCTAAGCCATGAGTCTGTATGAATTTTTCTCTGCCATAGAACAAAAAAGGAGATGTTAAGCAAAACGTTTAGTCTCAGTCAACATTCACTGTCACTGCATCTTGTTTTTCATTCAATGTAAGTGAATGGTGACTGAAACTCCCTACTGAAATAAGTCATACAGGTTTGCAACAGCATAAAGTGATGACAATTTTCATTTTTGTGTGAAATATCTCAAGTCAAAACTCGTCAGTTACCTTAAAAATGGCTGTTTAAAGTTGACAAAATGTATTGAAAATGTTAACAGATTAAATTATGAAAGAGAACTGTGCTGCATAATTAGTTATGATGTATATTGAAAACAGATTACATTCTATATATTAAATATAGATAATATATTTTCATATTATGTATATTATTAATATTATAATTTTATATCATTATATTATCATTGTTTTGTATATTATTACATTTTTTCTTAAATTGACTGATTCAGATGGCAGAGAAAATACCTGTATGTCAGATGGAGCTCAAGAGAGGTGGAGATAAGAGATATAACAGGTGTAACTCTGCAGCAGAGTAGTTCTGTTAGCTTTACAATTCTTGTCAAAGGTGATGTAAAATAAGGAAGCGCCATGATTTGAAAGGCATCAAAAGACCACTCCAACCTCACGCGCTTGCAAATTGTAACGTTGACGGCTTTGTCGATTATAAGCAGGAGCGACAGTGTTAGTGCATCGCTCGCTTAAAGAGACGCAAAATAACGCCATTTGCATTTCTAACGGGTCTATGAAAGTGTAACATCTGTAATATCATAAGTTCAGTAAAAATGCACTTCCCTGCGAACGCTCACACTAAACTCAAGTGTCAGCTGCTAAATGACGGATGCAAAAGAGAGAGAGAGAGAGGGAGAGAAAGAGAGAGAGATGATTTTGACTCATGCAGAAGACTGTTTTAAGCGTCTCCTCTATTCACGCCCCAAAATGTAAGACTGCTTGTAATTTATTTAAGATATTTAAGACTTTTTAAGGCCTTAAATTTTAAAAAGTAACTGTAAGACTTTTTAAGAACCCTGTTAAAGTTAATGCTGTTATCATGATGTACAGATCTTTATTTATTCCAGAGAACAGCTAGATTGTGCGTATGGAGCCACTGTTCAGAACTTAAACTGTTCCCTTTGCCTCACCTTTGTTCTTGCGCAGGTAGTCAATGCTTTTCTGCAAGATGGTGGACTTGTCCATCTTACGAGTGTTGCCGGGCAACATGGTGCCAAGTTCTTTAATGAGGACATTGAACTGGTCTCGCCTTTTCTTCTCTGACTTATTTCTCGAAACTCTGTGACAGATTGAAAAGACAATATAGAAATAATAAATAAATAAGAATACAACAGCAATCAAACACGCAAAAAAACTAAGACTCACTTTTATTGACCTTTCCGTCTATCTACAGTTTTGCACAGTGTTTTTCATTCATACAGGAAAAGAATTTCAAAAAAAAGGATGGAAACTATCACATTAAGCATTTACGAGCAAAAATTCCACTCAAGTGAAAAAATATATAAAGTTGCTGATGTAAGACAAGACAAGTGGGTGAAATTAAAGTCACCGTTTCGCCTTATCCTTCTCATCTTCCTCCATCAGCACATCAAAAATACTGTCATCATCCCTGAAACACGAAGACGCAAAACACACATTTATTGCATTACTCTGTTTGATGAGGTACAGAGTAATGGGAAATTTAAATGATTTTTTTCCCTGTAAAAGCAGTATAGTTAAATTTGTCTTTTTTTGCATATTGCTGCCCTGTGAGAGAAGCTATGTGCTGCTAAACTGTGCTTCTAGAATATGATTCAAGACAAACTGCAGAATTAAAAAAAACTCAGACTGAATTCTTGTTTATTGTAAGAGTAAACATAAATGCAGAGTGTGGGACAGTAAAGCCCCATGTGTGGATATAAAAGTGGTCCTACACCATCACAAGCAACCTGTCTACATATACATGTAAACATTTATACACAGAACATCAAACCAAATTTTCTGATGTACTAATACTGTAATACATAGATGTCAAAAAGTAGTATGTCTGTAGAACTATGTGAGGACTTTCGGTTTGCCATACCTGTCTCTGGAGCTCATGATAATGCTGTCTCATGGATCAGTCTGGGGTAAAATAAATGTGCCGCATTGGGAAGACATTGGTGAAAAAGACTGGCCAACAAGAAGACCTGTGAAATCAACACATGGACACACAAAAGAAAGATAATTGAACAACAACATATCAATCTCTGTGTAGTTTTATATACTTCCTGAGAATCTGTCAGGTCATTCTTTCTATAGTCAGAGGTGAAAGGTTAATAGAGGACACATAGAGAAGGGTCACATAACTGCTTACACAACAAAAACAGACTCCTTTACACAAGAAACTGTGGATATTTACTTTCTCCTTAGTAAATTTTCATTTACAGATCCGAAAAGACAATAATCAGTGCCAGTCTGAGTCAATGCAGAACTAGTGTAGTGCATTTAAAAGTGCATGCAAATGACTGTCAAGCCTCAAACATTATGCTCATTGCAGTTCAACACTGTAATTACACGCATATTACAACCAAAACAACAGCGATCAACACCTCATAAAAAGGACAGTGGCATTGTACGAAAACACTGAAACGAAACCAACCTTATATCTTATAAAGAAAAGGGAAAATTCACGTCATGCATACAAAGTGATAAGTAAACTTCAATAGTTGTAAAAACCTTACACTATATATAGGCCTTCCAACATAGCTTATGTGTCACCAAACTACCGCCTTTAACGACATTAGCATATCTGCTACCTACCGTTAAACACACAGGTGCCCGGACAACTCTTAGGCCTCCTGTCGTCCACTAGGTCATAAAGCAGCACTGGGGTCAATAAAAATCACGGTGCAATAATGAAAACTGCAATACTGAATTTCAAGCACGCACTTCCTCGAGAGCTCTCCCGAATGTGGGTCAGTGGGCCTAGTAACTCGCGAGGCGTAACCGCGTAACGGAAGCTCGTCCTGATCCTCAACCCCAGCACACAATTTCAATATGCGCCTTCATTGCTTTACACCAACGCAGTTTAAAGGCTTCGTCTTCTTTTACCTTCGATCGGTGGCCGTTCGAGCGCGACTTCGGCTGCGAGTTGGAAGAAAACATTACATTAGGCCAGGCCTTCTTCACGCAAGCAGTCAAAGGCATGCGCATTAGCCTACGCCATAAGCGCACACAGGACACTTCACTTGCAAAATAGTGCGCAAACAATAAGCATACAGTATAGGTTCCTTGCAAAATAGTGCGCTGCCTACTGTTTTGAATGGAAGCCAGAGTCCCCATGGGGGATACCGTTTGTAATGCCTGAGCAAAAACCTATCGTGTTATCGTGGTAGCATGTCATTGAAGTCTAGGCTAACTGAAAAACACAAACAACGACACATTTTAATTTCACAATCTATAACTTCAGTTATACATTATTATGTGTAAAATATGATTGGTGGTGGTGTAGTGGACTAAAGTACTGAATTGGTAAGCAAAAGTTGTTGGTTCAATTCCCACAGCCACCACCATTGTGTCCTTGAGCAAGGCACTTAACTCCAGGTTGCTCCAGGGGGATTATCCCTGTAATAAGGACACTGTAAGTTGCTTTGGATAAAAGCATCTGCCAAATGTGTAAATATAAGAGAATTTGTAAGATCTTTAATTAGGCACTGAATAGAGTACCCATTACTAGCTCTTTGAGCCAATGGAATGGATGTGATGTTAAATGGGGACTCAGTATACCTGGCAGACTCAATTTATCATGACACCTGTCTCTCATTTTTAAGCCATTAGTATCTCATAATATTAAGGCATTTTCTTAAAATCATGACTTAGGATCTTATAATAATTATACATTTCTCATAATTGTACTGTATGTGTTAGTATGTCTCAATATTATGCAGTAGGCTACTTACTCATTATTACAAAACCCTGCAGAAAAGGGGCCTGGGTAGCTCAGCGAGTAAGGACGCTGACTACCACCCCTGGAGTCGCGAGTTTGAATACAGGGCGTGCTGAGTGACTCCAGCCAGGTCTCCTAAGCAACCAAATTGGCCCGGTTGCTAGGGAGGGTAGAGTCACATGGTGTAACCTCCTTGTGGTTGCTATAATGTGGTTTGCTCTCTTTGGGGCGCATGGTGAGTTGTTCGTGGATGCCGCGGAGAATAGCGTGAAGCCTCCACACGCGCTATGTCTCTGTGGTAACGCGCTCAACAAGCCACGTGATAAGATGCGCGGATTGATGTCTCAGACGTGGAGGCAACTGAGATTTGTCCTCCGCCATCCGGATTGAGGCGAGTCACTACGCCACCATGAGGACTTTGGGAATTGGACATTCCAAATTGGGGAGAAAAAGGGGTGAAAAAAACCTGCAGGAAAATCCAGTGTAAGCTGTGTTTTGGAGCATGGGAACTAGTCCAAGCTGATTCGTAGTTGGTTGACCAGCTACCATGTCCCAAAAACCAGGTTGACCACCTTGAGCTGGTATGACCAGCTGATAGCTGGTCAAAGATGGTCTCCCAACTTGAACCAGCTTAAGACCAGCTTTGTACCACCTAATAAGCAGCTTGGATAAGCTAGAAACCAGCTACCATGTTCCAAAACACGGCTACCAGCTTAAGCTGGATTTTTCCAGCAGGGAAATAATTATCTTATGAGATTCCAAGTTATTTTATAAGAAGTTTTCTCAATACGAGGGATGGGTATCAATCAGCTGCATAGTCAGGCCACTGATCAGGGAGTCGGCCATTTCTAGGGCTTTTATTGCAAATTCGTTCCAGTGCACTGAAACGTTCACTCCCTAAAAATTCCCAGAATGCACCTTAAAACCAGGAAGCATCATTGCTCACTATGTTCCCTTAAGGATGAAGATGATCACAAGTGTAAAACTAAACTATTAAGTCAAAGTCTTATTTTCTCTTTAAAGATGTTGTTTGTAATGTCTTTCATCCATAATGACCATGAAAGGAAAACAATCTTTTAAATATTAGATTTGTTAGAAGAAGTTTAAAATATTATTATTAATATTAAAAATAAAATATTTTTATTTCTTTATTTATGTAATTTATTTTTCATAATAACAGTGTAAGTTTGAATATCTACCACGAAAACTCACGACGGTGGGCAAACTCCAATCGAAAGTGATCATCCCTATGCCCTACTCACTCCTAAGGACAGAGCTCTTAAAGTGGTCATGCACTCTGAAGGGAGCATGGCATTACTGTATGAATGTACTCTTTGCTAACAGTGTTGTAGAAGGGACCTTCATGAAAAAATGCATTTAATTACTTTAGTTTTTAACGACCCATCGAATGGCCTCCCCTTCCCGCAGTGCCCTTCATGGGTGCAAAAATGCAGTTCTCTATCGATTCAGTTCACTCAATATTTCCGTTAGCACTATGGGGAATTCCTTCTCCACAACCTTGTTGAAACCCTTATACAATCCTCTAATTGGCAATGGTGTCTGAGCCCCACCCCTTTAGGCATGCATTAGGCCTATATAAGCGGGTGCTCAGTCACCATTTTTTCAGAATTTTCTTCCTTCAAGACTGTAAACTTAATTTTCATCTTGGAACCCTTTCTGCTTTGTTGTCGATATACATTTACTGTGGATGGAACAACTCGTTGCCTGTGATCAGTGCCTGCACAGAGAAGCTTTCCACTGCCCTGTGTGTTCCGGTGAAGAGTTCTCCACATCACCATCGAAGACGCTCTCGATGAAAAGGTTCTTCGCTTCAGATGCTCGTCGTTCCCACATATATACAATATTGACTAAAAGAGCCACTTGCGTGATATGTGTCTTTCTAAAGATGTCGTTAAGCAAGTATTTTCTATGCGAATGGCACATCCCCCCATCTGATGAGAACAAGAGCTGGGTTCGCTGTCTGGGCCATGCCCACGCATGAGGAGCTCTCATAGAGACAGACTGCCCTCACTGCGAGGGCATGAATCTCCTGTTGTTGCGCTCTGGAAACGACCTCGTTCTGAGGGAAGGTCCAGCCTCCCGTGTCCTCCCACCTACCACTTCAGTGTTAAGTCCCAAGGGACCACATAAGGAGGCATGGTGGGGCAGTGAGGTTGAGCTGGAAGTCTTAGAGGAGGATCTCGTGCCGGCGCAAGCGAGCTTCTTGAACTTCCGATCTAACGTCCTTGCCTTTGCAATATGCACGTGATGAGTTCTGGCCCTCTATTAGAGTGCACAGCATTACGTTTGGCGGCTCTGACGATGGGGATGATGCTGTGTTGCTCACGGCTTCAGGCGAGTGGTTCACGGAGGATGCTGAATCCTTCGCTCTTTCCCCAGCGAAGGTGAAGAGCATGCACACGCCACAGACAAGGAGCTTCTTCGCATCCTTGTGAGGGTGGTTGAAGAGCTCGGTCTTGAGTGGTCCCCTCCAGAAGAGCCAGAAAATTCTCGCCTGTATGAATATTTTTTGAAAATCGGCCGTCATCAACAGACCGGAGGAGCACACCATTCTTCCCTGAGGTCTATATGTAGCTCACAGAGACCTGGTGTGTGCCTTATACTCTTCGCGCATTCAGGTCGGAGGTGCTGCTGTCATCACTAAAGTGGACCATGCCGATGAAAAAGGCTATTCAAAACTTACCCCTGTAGAACAGGTGGTTGCAGCTCACCTCTGCATAATACTGCCATGGTATGGAAATCCCGGCCCGCCCACCCTTCCAAGCCGTGTCAACTGACGTCCACACTGGCTGGAAGAGCTTATACAGCAGTGGGCCAAGCTGGTTCAGCACTCCACAACATGTCAGTGCTCCAGGTTTTTCAAGTGAAGCTTCTTCAACAAATGAATGAGCAAGGTTCCGATCCAGAGCTGTTCAAAGAGCTCTGCACTGCTACAGATTTGGCGCTGTGAGCCATGAAAGCTACTGCTCAGGCCATTGGCAAAGCAATGAGCAACCTGGTGATTTTGGATCGGCATATTTGGCTAACTCTCATGGAGATGCATGACGCAGAGAAAGCCACCCTCCTCGACACCCCTGTGTCACCCAATGGTCTCTTTGGCAACGCCGTAGAAAGCTTTTCAGAGCGCTTCATGGCGCAAAAGCAATCTCTAGCGTTAAAAAACTTTCTACCAAAGAGAAGTAGTACTTCCCCTTTCCCGGCATGCTCCCGATCTATTTCTGGTCAGCACCCAACAAAGAATTAATTTCTTGCTGCCCCAGCGCAGCTGAAAGCTACTAATGAGCCGTCAGTGAAGCCACACGAGCCGTGGCCCAAGTGTAAGCACCTGCCGTCTCAGCGCGAAAATGCGCCAACGAAACGTTACTGACATGCCCAGCCCTTTGAAGTGGAGCTCGCTGTTATTCATGGCCCAGAGCCAAAGAAGGCTCGATTAGAGGCACATAGTGTTTCTCCTCTGTTCCCCATTAGTTTTCATCGGCAGGGTTGGGAGGGTTACTTTTGAAATGTATTCCGCTACAGATTACAGAATGCATGCTGTAAAATGTAATTTGTAACATATTCTGTTAGAATACTCAAGGTCAGTAACGTATTCTAAATACTTTGGATTACTTCTTCAGCACTGGTAGATTTTTTCACTTGTTTTGACTATAAAAACTCTGCCAGTACAGTAAGACAAAATACACATGTTAAAAATACATTCTCTGAAAAACCTAAATATCTTATGCAGTGTTGTTTCTAAAACAAGATTAATCTAATTGATCTTGTTTTAAGGATTTTTGATATTTTTACAGGAAAACAATACAAAAATTATTATCAAGAATAAAATTTTTGCCCTAATATCAAAGGTCTTACTAGAAAAAAAGAAATTATGATCCAATGTGAATTATCTTGATAAAAAAATATGATTGTGCATGTAAAATAGCTAGAAATAGCATTTTAGCTTAGTGTAAAGCTGACAATTTACACAATGTTTATTTCTATTTCTTCTGCTCCAAACTTACTTCAAACTTACTTCTCTGTCTGCTTGTATGAATGTAACACATCACAAGAAAGTGATTCACCGCTGTTCAAATGCACTTTGGATCGCATCATTTATATGTATAAATGTTTTCCATCTGAAAGGACTAAATATTAAACGAAACAAATGACAATAAAATGCAAAGTAATCTCTTTAGTAATCAAAATACTTTTTGAATGTAACTGTATTCTAATTACCAATGATTTAAATTGTAACTGTAGTGGAATACAGTTACTTATATTTTGTATTTTAAATACGTATTCCCATTACATGTATTCCGTTACTCCCCAACTCTGTATGTATATATATATATATATATATATACTGTATATGCTGTATATATTTTATACACTGGCAGCTAAAAGTGAAATAATGTACAGATTTTGCACTTATGGAAAGAAATTGGTATTTTTATTCACCAAAGTGGCATTCAACTGATCACAATGTATGGTCAGGACATAAATAACATTAAAAATTACTATTACAATTTGAAAAAAAAATGTTCAGAATTTCTTAAACTACTTCAAAGAGTTCTCATAACAAAATCCTCCACATGCAGCAATGACAGCTTTGCAGATCCTTGGCATTCCAGCTGTCAGTTTGTCCAGATACTCAGGTGACATTTCACCCCACGCTTCCTGTAGCACTTGCCATAGATGTGGCTGTCTTGTCGGGCACTTCTCACGCACCTTACAGTGATCCACAAAAGCTTAATGGGGTTAAGATCCATAACACTCTTTTCCAATTATCTGTTGTCCAATGTTTGTTTCTATGCCCACTCTAAACTTTTCTTTTTGTTTTATGTTTCAAATGTGTCTTTTTCTTTGCAATTCTTCCCATAAGGCCTGCACTCCTGAGTCTTCTCTTTACTGTTGTACATGAAACTGGTGTTGAGCGGGTAGAATTCAATGAAGCTGTCAGCTGAAGACATGTGTGGTGTCTGTTTCTCAAATTAGAGACTCTGATGTACTTATCCTCTTGTTTAGTTGTACATCTGGGCCTTCCACATCTCTTTCTGTCCTTGTTAGAGCCAGTTGTCCTTTGTCTTTGAAGACTGTATTGTACACCTTTGTATGAAATCTGGCAATTTCAAGCATTGTATAGCCTTCATTCCTCAAAACAATGATTAACTGACGATTTTCTAGAGAAAGCTGTTTCTTTTTTGCCATTTTTGACCTAATATTGACCTTAAGACATGCCAGTTTATTGCATACTCTGGCAACTCAAAAACAAACAAAAAGACAATGTTAAGCTTCATTTAATGAACCAAATAGCTTTCAACTGTGTCTGATATAAATGCAAGTGATTTTCTAGTACCAAATTAGCAATTTAGCATGATTACTCAAGGATAAGGTGTGGGAGTGGTGGCTGCTGGAAATGGGGCCTGTCTAGATTTGATCAAAAATGACTTTTTCAAATTGATGTTGTTGTTTTTTACATCAGTAATGTCCTGATTATACTTTGTGATCAGTTGAATGCTACTTTGGTGAATTAAAGTACCAATTTCCTTCTGAAACCGCAAAATCCAAACTTTTGGCTACCAGTGTATATATTTTGGCTAATTTGGGTTTGCTATAAGCTATAAAAGTATAGTACTCTCAGCTTCATTTAACACTTTTTACTACATTAAAATCCCTTTCCACAGAATTCCGCAGAAAATGTGAAAAAATGTCAACAGATTCTATCTGGGCCTGCTCATTATTAAGATAATGTTTTATAAATATTATAATATATAACAGTAATTCATAACAATGTCTTGATATCTCAGTATTATGACTGACAGAATCACATTTGGTTTAATCGACTGCGGCAGAAACTGCGGCTTCCATAGTTTTGCCAGTTTCTTTCACTTTTTCTTCCATTACTGTATGTCTGTGGTACAGTATTGTGGCAGCGGGGGCGTGGTCAAGCATCCATCCGGAGAGAGAGAAAGCGGTAAGGGCGCTTGCACCTGAGCTAGATTATGTTTAACACCTGTCTCTAATTCCAGTGAGCATGGGGAGAGCGGCATATAAGCAGCCACACCACCAGCAGAGAGAGAGGGCCTGGCACAAGGAAGGCCACGGTGCTCCTGAAGCTGTTGCGTTTAATCTGTTGTGTTTGTGAAGCTGATGTGTCTAAGTACCTACGTGCCTGTGAAGCTAATGTGTTTAAAGGTCTACATGCCTGTGAGTCTGATGAGTTTGTAAAGTTGTGAAGCATTGAAATGGCCGATTAAAAGTCTTACCTGAGCCTGGAAAACCCGCCTCCCTGTGTTCTCCTTCCCTTCTTCTGTGAAGTTGTGTTACAAGTATCTATAGCTACTTTGTCACCATCCTTTCATGTTTATATTTGGAAAGTTAAATGAAGTGCTAGTTTTGCACATTTGAATAAGAATACAAAAGCATTAGTGAATAACATTTTATATTTATTACATATTATTATTACATATTTATTGTACAGGGTTCTTGTTAAGTCTACCTGTCTTTTATTTTGGAACGGAATGTCGTCTTTTGTTGATGTCATACCTGTGAAGATCCAACATATTTTCACCTTATAATGTCACATGTGGAGTTTTATGAGTAGAATCACGGTTGAATGTGGTTTCATTATTGAGTGAAGATGCTGATACCGTTTAGAAGAGTGTTGCTTTCTGCAGTACGAAAACATAATGGTCGGCTGTTTTCGGACTCTAACAGCATTTCCACTGCAAGAAAAATAAGTTTCATAACTTGACAGCTAAATGGAAATGTCTCACTGTGTTTACAGGTGACTAACAGGTTATTTGTGGGTTTTTTCAGGGCTTAGTTCTAGGCATGTATGAGAAACAGTTAGACAATGATGGAATGCATTTCACAGAGGCTGCAGCGGAGTTTGACTGGTCACTCTCAGGAAAACTGTCAGAAATGCTCTTGTTGTAAGTCATTAATTTGACATTTTCACCCTTCTATTAAATGACTCGTCCATTTACTCTTCAAGCTAACCATTCCTGAGCATGTCTGCTTCTTTTCTCCTCTCTGCTCTGTAGATCTGGATCTCCTCTGAAGAAAGGCAAGAGCAGGATCTTTTATGGTTTACATCAGGTGTGAGCTGACTTCTACGTGATCTTGGCTGCCCTTCAGATGAACCTGATGACAGGATTCTTATATATGTCAATTGTAAAAACAGAATTGTCTTACTTTTTAAGGACTTTCCTAGAGTAGTTGTGGTGGGCTTGGTAAGAGTGACACAGGTGTGTGTAGGAAAGAGAACTGGGATAACTGTAAGGAAAGCATCCATGCAGCTGTGTCAAGTAAGTGCTGTTGTTGTGTGTGTTTTTTGTTTTTCACTGTCAATGGAATAGTGCGTCCAAAAATTAAACTATGAAAGTATGACTTTCTTTCTTCTGCTGAACACAAACAAAGATTTTTAGAAGAATATCTCAGCTCTGTAGGTCCATACAAGTCAAGTGAATGGTGGCCAGAGCTTTGAAGGTCCAAAAGCACATAAAGGCACCATAAAAGTAATCCATATGACTCCAGTGGTTAAATCATTGTCTTCAGAAGCCATATGATAGGTGTGGGTGAGAAACAGATCAATATGTAAGTCCTTGTGGCAGCGGGGGCTTGGTCGAGCGTCCGTCGGGAGAGAGAGAGTGGTAAGGGTGCATACACCTGAGCCAAATAAATAACACCTGTCTCTAATAGTAGTGAGATTGGGGAGAGCGGCATAAAAGGACCATGCTAGCACCAGATCAAGAGAGAGAGACTGGGTCGAGAGCCTTTCTGTGAAGCTGATGTGTTATCGTGAAGCTGATGCGTTAGTGTAAAGCTGATGAGTTAGAGTGAAGCTGATGTGTTATTGTGAAGCTGTAAACCAGAGAAGTGGTCAATTAAAAGTTCCCTAACTGTGTTTGAAGAATCCAGTTCCAGGTGTACTTCCTTGTTATACTGGTGCCAAAACCCGCGATCTGACTTGAAGGCTGCACGCCCCATGGAGTCCTTTCCGCTGTCCGACATCATCAAGTCCCTCACCAACCTACATCACACCCACCAACATGCTCTGCTTGAACTCCGCCAGGATCAAGAACGCCACTTCCATTAGGTCCCTAGAGTTCAGGCAGAGGACCGGCAGGACATTCAGAGCCTCCTCACCCAGGAGAAGGCCCCGGCAGTGACCCCAGACAACAGCAGCCCCCTGCGCCCACCCATGCTTTTGAAGACTGGGGTGGAAGACGCTCTCCCTCTGCTGTCCGGGGAAGCCCAGCTTGCAGCACAACAACTACCGGTGGCTAATCTACTGGTCAACGGTGACCTGAAGAAGACCATCCTGCAGCGGGTCGGCCAGAGCCCAGAGCAATACCGTCAACTGATCCGCTCGATGGAGATGGAAGGGGCCGGTCACCCATTTGCCTTTTCTCAGTGGCTCTGTGATGCCTGCCGGAAATGGCTGTGGGTGGACGTCGAGGGAGTGGTCGACCAAGTGGTGCTGGAGCAGCTGATCCACCGGCTTCCAGAAGGGACAGACAGCATTGCCAGCCTCATCCGCCCCAGAGCCTGCATTGCCTACTTTGAGCGTCTGGAGGAGGAGGAGGAGAGGAAAGGCTTTCATCTCCAAGTCTCTGCCAGTGTTCATGACCACAGAGGTCATTTCCAAGTCTCTACCAGTGTTCACGACCACAGAGGTCATTTCCAAGTCTCTGCCAGTGTTCACGACCACAGAGGTCGTTTCCGAGTCTCTGCCAGTGTTCATGACCACAGAGGTCGTTTCCAAGTGTCTGCCAGTGTTCACGACCTCAGAGGTCATTTCCAAGTCTCTGTCAGTGTTCACGACCACAGAGGTTGTTTCCAAGTCTCTACCAGTGTTCACGACCATAGAGGTCGTTTCCGAGTCTCTGCTCATGTCCACGACCACAGAGGTCGTTCCCGAGACTATGTCCATGTTCATGACCACAGAGGTTGTCTCCGAGTCTCAGTCCATGCCCATGACCACAGAGGTCGTTCCCGAGTCTCAGTCCATGCCCACGACCACAGAGGTCGTTCCCGAGTCTTAGTCCATGCCCACGACCACAGAGGTCGCTCCCGAGACTCTGTCCATTCCCACGACCACAGAGGTCACTCCTGAGACTCTGCTCATGTTCGCGACCACTGAGGTCATTTCCCAGTCATCCTGGACTCTTAGTCTCGAGCCTACCATGGCTCTGCTTTCTATGGCTTCGCCCCTCGAGCCTGCCATGGCTCCGCCTTCTACAGCTTCGCCCCTTGAGCCTTCCATGGCTCCGCCTTCTACGGCTTCCCCCTTCGAGCCTGCCACGGCTCCAGTCTCAGTCTGGGGTCACCACCCAGGCTTCCTGACCCTGTTTCAGCTCTGTGGTCATCAACCAGGCCTTCTGATCCAGCCCTACCCTGAGATGGCCTCCTGGGTCTCATGGCTATCCGCCTAAACCGCTCTGGTCTTCTGGGTCTCCTGGTAGTCCACCTAATCTGTTCTGGTCTTCTGGATCTCATGGCCATCTGCCTGATCTGCTCTGGTCCTCTTGGTCTCATGTCCATCCGCCTGATCCGCTCTGGTCTTCTGGGTCTCCTGGTCGTCCACCTGATCTGCTCTGGTCTCCTGGGACTCCTGGCCGTCCACCTGACCTGCTCTGGTATCCCTGGTCTCATGGCCATCCACCTGGTCTGCTCTGGCTCCCTTGGTCTCCTGGCTGTCCACCTGACCTGCTCTGGTATCCCTGGTCTCATGGCCGTCTGCCTGGTCTGCTCTGGCTCCCTTGGTTCCCTGGTCATCTACCTGATCTGCCCTGGTTTCTTTGGACCCCGGTGTCGCCTGCCTCCTTGCTTCAGGATCTGCTCGCAGGGGGTAGGGGGGGATTCTGTCATGAATCCCGCCTTTGTTGTTCCTCCCACTCACTACCAGAGGGCTCCATCACCTGGGGATTGATGTTAACTCTCTGGACTCCATTTCCCATAATCCCCGTACGTGGCAATGATTACCTATTCACCTGTTTCCAACCTATTCAGCTATTTAAGTCTCACACTCACTCTCTGTCATGGTGAAGTCTGAGTTTTTTGTATTACCTGCGTATGATCCTGGACTGTTCACCCTGTTTTGACCCATTGCTGCCTGCCTACTATTACTACCTTTTTACCTGGATATAACCTGTGATTGTCTGCTGCCTGCCCTGACACCTTGCCTGTTTATTGTCAACCTCCCTGGATCACCTTGGATATTACTGTTGCTGGTGATTGACCCCTGCCTATCTGTATTAATATGTTTATTGTTAGTAAAGCTGCACATGGATCTTAACTCCGTTGACTCATCATTACAATAGTACTGTGCAAAAGTCTTAGGCACATAAGATGTTTTACAAAAATATTTGTCTTAAGATGGTTATTTGTATCTTAAACTTAAGTGTGTCAATAGGAGATATACATTTCAGACTCCCAAAAATCTTTTGCAAATAGTATAGATTCGAATAGAAGAACAGGGAGCCCTGCAACAGATGGCCCCCACTGAACATTGAGTCAGTCTGGGATTACACGAAGAGACAGAAGCAATTGAGACTAAATAGATAAAAGAACTGTGGCAAATTCTTCAAGAAGCTTGGAACATTCTATCTGCCAATAACCAAGAAAAACTGTGTCCAGGTGTACCTGGTTAAATTGGTGCTGTTTTTAAGGCAAAGGTGGTCACACCGAATATTGATTTAGCTTTTTTTTATGTTTACTGGACTTTGTATGATGTTTATTGATAAATGAAAACTATTTATGGCATTATTTTTGAAAACATCCTTGCTATGCAAAATTTTTCACAAGTGCCTAAAACTTTCGCACAGTTCTGTACTTTCCAAACATAAATTAACAATAGTAAATAACTAACATCCTGGCATTTTAGTCGACTCTATAAAATGAAACACCCTCAAAGAGCAGGTCTACAAAATCTGTGATAAATAGCCCAAGAAAGAAATGAACTGTTCTGCATTAGATTATTTTTATAAAGTTTATTTTTAAAGAATGGCACAGAGAACACTGAACGGGTCTGCCCAAAAAATAGGTTTTAATAAGCGACAATGAAAATGAGAGGGAACATTGGTTGGATGATTGTTTTTCTCTGGTAGGTCGACAACACTGATGCAGTGAGCAAACTGATTCTGGCTGATGCTCTGTGTTACGCTCATAGTTTCAGCCACAAAGCAATAATCAATGCAGCTACACTTACAGGTACACACACAAACTAGCTGCATTGATCAATTACATTGTTACAGCTGTGCTATCAAGTACTCATACACCTATATTTATGGTTTCTCTCTGTCTTTTATTCTTCTCACAAGTGCCATGGATGTGGCCTTAGGTTCTGCTGCTACAGGAGTCTTCACTAATTCTGATTAGCTGTCGGAGCAGCTGATGTTACACACATCTCATCAAAATAACTTGAATAATAGATTATTAATAGAGCTTATTTGTATGTTCCCAGGCAAGCATTGTTACTGGTGACTGGGTGTGGAGGATGCCACTGTTTCAGCACTACATCAAACAAATAACAGACAGTGCACTGGCAGACCTGAACAACATTGGAAAATGCAGCCAGTACATATGCATGCCTCTTTCACAAACACTATCTGAAATTCCCCCTCACAAGCAAATTGTCACACAATTTCTTACATTCTTGAGCACAACTTAACTTTTTAAAATTATTCACTCACTTTCTTAAAGAGACTATGAAATCAAAATCTCTGTATGTAATCTCTGAAGCTTTGAGGTCCGCTATATACTAGTGTGTTCCTATGGGCAAAAGCATACTACATGAGCACACATGGTCCTGTTGAACATACTTAAGAATAGTTCATCCAAAATGATAATTTTCTCAATATTTATTTACCATTATATTTTCTCAAATTCGTATGAATTTCTTCCTTCCGCAGAACACAGATTTTTTTTTTTTTTTAGTCTGTTTGTTCATAAAGTGCAAGTAAATGATGACCAAATTTTCAGCTTCAAAAAGCACATAAAGGCAGCATAAAGGTAATCCATACAGTATGGCTGTTTAATCAATGTCTTCTGAAGTGATCCAATCAGTTTTGGGTGAGAACAGACCAAAATGTAACTCCTCTTTTACTGTACATCTTGCCATTGCAGTCTCTAGGCACGGTCAAAGCTCAGTTACACTTCCTAGTGCTTGACGCATGCACAGAGCGCTAGATGGCACTAGGAAGTGTAATCAAGCTTGAAATTATGATTGCCAAGGAGACTTGGAGATGTCAAGATTTATAGTGAAAAGGAGTTACATTTTGGTCTGTTCTCACCCAAAACCGATTGGATTGTTTCAGAAGACATGGATTAAACACCCAGAGTCTTGTGGATTTCCTTTTTGCTGCCCTTGTCATTTTTTGAGCTTGGAATTTTGGTCACCATTCCATTGCATTGTATGGACAAACAGACATCATATCTCTATCAAAATATCTTCTTTTGTGCTCCGCTGAAAAAAAAAAAAGGCATACGAGTTTGAGTCGACATAAGGTTGTGTAAATGATGAAAGAATAATAATTTTTGGGTGAACTATTCCTTTAACGTGTGCTCTTGCATTGGTCTGGCAGTAACAAATCACTTTACACAAGGGGCCATAGAGTTACGTTCAAATGTCTTTGCCATTAAACCGGAATTGTTATTATTCAGGTACAGTAGCTAGCTTTAAGCATGTTGAGTTTAACTAACTTGCTTGGCAAAATTCTCCCTCCCTCTCCTCTGACTAGAATGTTAGAGCAGCAGATTATGGTTTTGGTGGATCAAGATTTGAACTTAAAGCTATTGGCCTTTAAAAAAACAGAAAAGCTCCTGATCAGGGATGTATTCTATTCACCTTTTGGCTAAAGTCACCCTTTTTTTGAACTAATTTGCCCAATTTGTTTGGTCGAATTGTCCACATTTTATTTAAGAAAATCACTTGAAATGGGTACTTTGTGCTTAAACACTTAAATCTTTAAATATAACAAACAAATAAACTGAAAATACCTTTTCACCTCATCGCTGCTTGATACATATTGCCCCAACTTCCTGTTTAAATAGGAAATGCATCAACACAGGAACAGAATTTAGTTTGGGGGTCTTTATTCTCCATTTAAAAACCTACAGTATAACATCTTCCCATTGATGTCTCTGTGATATGTAATCACTGTTGTGACTGTGCTTGTTTATGGTTGCCATGACACTGAACTGGTATGTGACCTCACAGCTCAGGAGGTGCTTGCACTGCTGCAGCCTTCCTAAGAGAGTTTGTGACAGCTGATCAGTAGGCTCATCTTGACATCGCCAGGGTCATGACCAATAAGGACGAAGTGCCGTACCTGCGGAAAGGAATGTCTGGAAGACCTACACGTACTTTGGTGGAGTTTGCTACTGGCTTGGTCTCTGAACCCTAATATGACCTCTTTGTGACCTAACTGCCTCAGTACTGTAGCCGAAAAAGAACAGACATGTTTCCATGAGGATCAATGTTCAGGATGATAGCCTGTGGGTTATAAATATATATGCTTCTGAAATAAGACTGACAATTACCAACAAGTGATCAGCACAGTAAAAGGGTGGAAAAAGTCATTTTCAAAATGTTTAGAGGGATAGTTTACCCAAAAATGAAAATTCTGTCATCATTTACACACCCTCATGTTGTTCCAAACCATATGACATCCGTGAAACACAAAAGGAGGTGTTAGGCAGAATATTAGCCTCAGTCACCATTCACTTTCATTGCATGCAATGAATGGTGACTGAGCCTAACATTCTAACTATTTTTGTAAATCATACAGGTTTGGAACAATATGAGGGTGAGTACATTTTTGAGTGAACTATCCCATTATGTTCCAGAGGAACTTCAGTGCCACTATTACATGTAAGGGGGAAAAAAACAATATGCACTGGAAACTGCTGACAATGTTAAGATTTAATTGGAGCAGTTGAATACTAGATACATCGTAACTATGAAAAAATAAAAATAAAAAATAAAAATAAATAAACTAAAAATAAAAGACCAGTATACTTGTTAAGTGTACTGCTCTTTAAAATGGTTTTGTAATATTGAAATTGCTCAGGGTTCAGGGAACCTTGCATATTTGTATAATGACATGACCTGGTACCAATAAGTGCACTTGAAATTGTGTACAAGGATGAATAAATACACTTTACAAGAGCGATAAAATCTTTAGCCCTGAAGTGTAAAAAATGTCACAGTGAAAAACTGGTGTGTTGTCATAATTGAATGATTGTCTAAATGTATTTATTACATGAAAGATAATGGTTGAAGTATTTATACAAATGAAAGATATTTTGGTAATTGCTCCTTTCTGTTTAGTTCATTTTTAAAGTAATATTTTCCTTATTGAGATTGAATGGAAACCCTCTTGGTGCAGTCTTGTAAAGTTTTGTAGAAAACATTAAAATGATAATGTCCACATTCACTCTTCCTTCTATTTCTTCAAGTCACAGTATAGGCCAGATTCACACACATTTTGTGTCTGCAGTGCTGAAGCACCATATCATTCGGTGACATGGCAAAATCCGCTCAGCCCAAAATGAAATTATTGCAATTATATGATTTCCATCTTTTAAAGTTATGAGTTCAATTTTATATACAATATATTAACAAACTTTCTGAGCATTGTATTAGGAACACTATGGTGTTAATATAGTGTCCGACGTGGTATTCTTCTGTTGTAGCACAGGTTCGACGTGCATTTTGAGATGCTATTCTGGTCACTGCAATTGTACAGAGTGGTTATCTGAGCTACTGTAGCCTTTCTGTCAGCTCGAACCAGTCTGGCCATTGTCCGTTGGCCTCTCTTATCAACAAGATGTTTCCGTCCACAGAACTGCTGCTCACTGGATGTTTTTTGTTTCTGGCACCATTCTGAGTAAACTCTAGAGACTGTTGTGCATGAAAATCCCAGGAGATCAGCAGTTACAGAAACACTCAAACCAGCCCGTCTGGCACCAACAATCGTGCTGCGGTCCAAATCACTGAGATCAAATTTGTTCCCCATTCTGATGGTTGATGTGACCCATATCTGATTTTATGCATTACACTGCTGCCACACGATTGGCTGATTAGATAATCGCATGAATAAGGAGGTGTACAGGTATTCCTAATAAAGTTTTCAGTGAGTGTATATGAAGAGGACATGAAATGTATTGCATAGTAGTAGGAATGACTCATTTACTGAATGAGTAGCTCTGTACTCCACTAGATGGCATTGTGTAAGTGAATGAAGGAAGGAGAGAAGGGTTGCCTTATCTCGGAATATTCAGTGTTGTGTCAGCTGGGCCTGTACACCCACTCATTTAAACAAAACACAGAACAGTTTACTGGAATGAAAGCCTCTCACACCATGCCTGCGTGTGTGTGTTCATGACCTAGCTAGTATTACTAAATGTCCCAAAAGTTTCCAAAACTTAAAACATTTTGGGGCATCCTCAAAGGGAAAAGTGGTTCACAAATAAAGTAAAGAGCGGTTTGTTTTCTTTGTTTCTTCTAAAAATTCAAAAAGTTTTCTTGTAGGTTTTTAGCTAGGTTTTTTCTGTAGTACTTTTAACACATAGCTAGGTTAAACATGAGTGTGTTTTTTGTAGACATTGTGCTGTAAGCTGATGTGGAATTTGTGCAATAAACTGTTAATCTTAAAAGCGGGGTAGCAATGGAGAGGAGAACGTTTGTTCTAAATGCGCGCCCTGCTTTCACCCTGAAATCCCCCTTACATGTGCACAACTTTACACCAAATATCCACTACACACACACAACATGCTCACCCACTTAATCTTACAAACAACACTACATCTCTTTACCTCCATGGTGGGATTTTGATAATTACATTTTACATGTTAGTAACTGTTAACTATAATAAATTGAGAATGGGGTGAGAGAAATTTCTTCGATAATAACATTTGTTTTAGTGTAAAAGCTTAATTGATACAGCTATGTGAGTGATATAAAAATGTTGGACTGTGTGTAGTTGATTTATGGGTCTAATGAACAAAACTGGATTTAAGATTGATTTTATCTGGAGAATTGTTCAGAGGCCATAGTTTGGTGGTTAAAAATCTGTCTCTCTGTGAAACACTACTTTCACGCATCAAGAAGTTGAATTAGTGTATAAGATTTTAATGAGGTGATCTGTGTGAGATTTGTGTGTGTATTAAAGAGTGAGAGAGAGGGAACAAGACAGAATAGCTTTGACAAAAGTCCAGAAGTGCAGTCAGAGGACAAGGTCACTCTCTTACAGTCAAAATATACTTTTTGCCACTTTGTGCATTTATATTTTTAGTAAAGAGAAATTTGTGGTGAATGAGTGCAGTTTGATTGGGAACAGTACACTGGTGAGTGTACTTACCTATAGGAATAAAAAATCATTTACACTTACATGTTATTTATTTAGAAGATGCTTTTATCCAAAGTGACTTACAAATGAGAATAATAAAAGCAGAAGCGATTAATCCAAGGGAGAAAACAATACGTTTAGTACAATCATACACAATTTTATTAGAACAGTACAACACTAAAGTGAAAGTTTAATTCAACTCTGGTGCATTTTTGGGTTGCCGCCCGCAATTTTTCACACTCAAATTTAAAAGCTCACCATTCACAAATACTGTGGACTAATTGCAAGAAATTGGTCTAATTTTTCAGAGAACCTCCCAAATAAAAATAAAATTAAAAAATACTCCAATTATTCATAAATAATATTGTATGTGTTTGTAAACTTATGATAAACAGATATAAAAAAACAACTTTTTTGTTGTTGTTGTCCTAAGTTTGTAAACGTGTAATTCTTGTTCTGTTCACACAACCTCACTTTGAAAAGTCTCATTTTATTTCCCTATGTGGCAGAAAGCACCAGAATTTTTTTTTCTCTATCACATTCCATCACAATATACAGATCTAATGCATTTTAGTCCTCACATATGTGTGACAGTCTAATTTTCAGTTCAAGCACCACCCTTGTTGTTTCATTGCATATTTTATCCTCTGAGTGGACTAGAAGCTCATCTAGGTGTCAGCAGAAAGCTGAGATCCTCCTCTTTGCGATGATATAAAACATTTTATCTAATATTTTATCATTTTATCATTTTAGCTAATTTTCAACATGAATGTTTTGAGGCCTTATTTTGTTATTTTAAGTGGTGGTTATCTCTGAAAAGTTCGGATTGTACGCTTTCAAATGATATCTCATAAGCCTGACTTATGTATATGGAGACTTTAACGTTTTGTGTGTAAACTTTTTCGCGATACAGCGCCCCCCTTTGGACCCGCTGGCGGATCCATAGAGTTTAAGGGTACAGAACAGTGGAGAAGGATTTTTTTAGTCATTAATGCATTCCTCGGGTCTTTAGTGACCCAGGACCTCAATCCACCCCCTGTACCTCATCCATTTTTTGCAGGCATGCCCACACCTTTTGTCTTTAGTATTCCTCAACCTTTCTCTTCTGAATAGTGTAAAAAATGTTACCAAAAATGCGTAGGATCATTAAAGACCCTAGATATGTAATAGTGTCTGTTTTTTTTTTTTTTTTTGCACTTCCATAAATTATATTTTTATGATTATTTCATGTCTATTTAAGTTTACTATCACAGTATATATATTTATTTTTATATAGACAAATGAGTGCTATATTCATACAAATGACTACCAATATATATCAAATATCATGTTGACAATAGTGAATTATCAGTATTTCATATACGTGTACACATACATATTGTCACAGTCTGGCCATGAGGTGTTCCACCTTCCTCTGTCTGTGTGTCATGTCTGCATGTGCCTGTGTGTTTCCCTCTCGTTTCTCACAGGTGCTACTCAGCAGCAATCAGCGTTGCCAGTGGCATTGCTCGTTAATAGATCTGCAGCACCTGTGTCCCTTTATTTTCTCCTCTATTTAAACTCTCCTCTGTCTTGTGTTCCCTGCTCGTTTGTTTTGTTTGTTGGTGAGTTTGTGTGTCATGCACCCAATCTGTCATTTTGACCATAGAAGTCTTCGGTCGGTTCTAGTATTTTACTAGTTCAGTTTTGAGTTTACTTTTTCCTCCATTGTGAGAGTTTTTGTTTGTATTTTTCTCTTTGTTTAATAAAGCCTTTTAGTTCCATCTCTTCATTTGGGTCCTTCATCTCTGCAACACTACTGTGACATAACAAACAAGCCCCAGATGGACCCAGCAGAGATGGATTTAAAAAAAAAAAAATATATGGATATCCTGCACGCATGTTAAGAGGCTGTTCTGGCTACAGCAGGAGAACAAGTCCGTGTGGGGGTATACCTTAGAATTTTTGGCACTGTCCTTGGGTCTGGGACACAATCAGGCCTGCCTTATTGAGCTTTTTAGGGCAGGTCTGACTGAGCCCATTAAATCTTGTGTCCCAGAGCAGGGTGAGGGTGGGAGTCTTCTCGAGTTGATCAGGCTGGCCATGAAATGGGATGAGTTCATCACAGCCTGTGCCTCAGAAGACTTCCAATCTTCATCCCAACCCGAGGACGGGGACATTCCCCACACGGAAGTGTTTGCATCAGCCAGTGCCTCTGCACCTCAGAAGAGGAGGAGGAGAAGTAAGAAATCCGTTCCCACTGCCAAGAGGTGGGGGCTGTTCCGCTGCTAACTGCCAGGAGGTGGAGAAGCATGTTGGTGACCTCCAGGTGGCGGAGGAGCTCTCTGGTGACTGCCAGGAGGCGGAGGAGCCCTCTGCAGACCGTCAGGAGGTGCTGGTCATTCCCCAGTTGCTGCCAGCGTTCCTGGCCATGGAGGCCGTTCCCCTGCCGCTATCAGCGTCCATGGCCACGGAGGCCGTTCCCCTGGCGCTTTCAGCGCTCACGGCCACGGAGGCTGTTCCCTGTCAGTGTTCGTGGCCATGGAGGCTGTGCCCCTGCCCCTGTCAGTGCTCACTGCCATGGAGTCCGTTCCTCTGTCCCTGTCAGTGCTCATGGCCACGAAGGCAGTTTCCCAGTCGCTGCCAGCGCTCCTGACCATGGTGGTCGCCGCATCGCCTGTCCAGTTCCCTGTGGTCATCGAGCCTATCCTGTTCCCTGTGGCCGTCGACGAGCCTATCCTGTTCCCTGTGGCCGTTGACGAGCCTATCCAGTTCCCTGTGGTCATGGAGTCTTTTCAGTTCCCTGAGGCTGTCGATGAGCCTGTCCTGTTGCCTGTTCGGGTTTGAGTTTACTTTTAACTCCATTGTGAGATTTTGTTTGTATTTTTTCTCTTTGATTATTAAATCCTTTTAGTTCCATCTCTGCGTTTGGGCCCTTCATCTCTGCCATACTACTGTGACACATGTTATACAGTACATGCTATTTCTTACTCAAGGTGGCACTGATGTGTCAGTAATTGACTTGATTTACATTTGACATTGCTATTTGCTGAAAAATTAGGGTGGCCAGACGTCCCATTTTTCCTGGGACAGTCCCGTATTTAAGCACTTTTTCTAGTGTCCCGACTTATTCTGTAAAAATTGTGTTTTGTCCTGTATTTCCCCTCTCCTAAAATTTCTCTATCGCCTATGTGGCTGTAACACTTCTCCGTGGAAGGAGGAGGTGAGAAACAGATTTCCTGGTTCAGGTAAGGATTTTCATTTCCCTCTCTACAGCAGGTGTACACTCTTAGAGCTTTTTATGTTGTTCAGTAAGCCACTTCACAAAATAAACTCTCGACATTTACAATAAGTCTTCGCTTCATACTCTGGTCTCTGGTGCCCAGGCTCTCTCTCTCGTCTACCTGCTGTGTGGCTTTATTTATGCTGCTATCCCTGTGCTCACTGAAATTAGAGACAGGTGTTAGACATAATTTAACTCGGGTGTAAGCGCCCTTACTGCTTTCTCTCTCTCTCCGGAGAGATTCTTGACCACGCCCCCACTGCCACAGCGGCTTTCTCAGTCATGTGAGAATTCTAATCAAAGGTAGCCAAGGATGCGGCTTGTAAAACCAATAAAATCACACCGTTGTTTTTTTTTTTTGTGTGTGTGTGTGTGTGTGTGTGTGTGTGTGTGTGTGTGTGTGTGTGTATTCTAGTGACCACAGGGGTGTTCGTGAGGGGTCAGGATGGGGTGGGAGTTTGGTAGGGGGAGGGGATATGATGGGGGTTTAATGTTTAAAGTGCTTGATTAATTATATGTTGTTGTTTTTTTTTGTGTGTTAATTTATGAATCAATAAAAATGTTAATAACAAAAATAAAATCACACCGTACATGATTGGATTAAACTATCCAATCACAATCCTCTATCAATAGACGTCCAGTTAGTGAACTGATTGAAGAGTCCATTTGAAAGAGCACAGATGAAATTGCGGCTGGAAAAATGTCAAGGAAGCGTGCATGTACATTTAATGAGGATCTTCAAAAAGAGTTTACATTTCTAAAAAAGGATTCAGAGACAGAGCCTAGTAAAGTGAGGTGTGAGATTTGTGGAGCTCACTTTTCCATCACCCATGGAGGCTGCACCGTCATCGCGCAGCATGTTCATACAAAAAAACATGTGGATGCTGCTAAAGGTAAGTGTGCCACACCAAGTGTTAGCCATTTTTTTGTGAAGAAAAGTTCCGAATCTGACAAGGTGCACGCAAGTGAAGGAATTTTTGCTTATCATTATGTTGTGCATGGCTATAGATTTGCACATTCATGACCTGAGATAAGTCAGGCTGGAGAAATCATTCAAACCCTCTGACATTAAAAAGCAGTTGGATTGAAGCTGGTGGCATGCAAGTGGATGATTTATTTTGTGCAGTGAGAAACTTTTATTCAGCATCGTGGATTACCTCCAAAACGGGAGCTGCTCATTGGAGAACACAGAAAAACTTGAGTGGGCCCTACTGAGAGACATCCCAGAGTTAAAAGACATTCAAAGTAGCCTTGCACACTTCTACTCCAGAATCCTCGCTCTCAGTTTGATTGATGAAACCACGCTCTTTGATGTGTGGGCTTGTGTGAAAAACATTGTCACTCGTCGCATCACTGAGTGGAACATGAACAAGACGGCCATGTCTGAGAGATGGATAGATGTTTTTCGTGAGCTGAAGAGCAAGACCATCAACTTTGGAGTCTAAGCCAAGGTCGTGGAGTTTGTTTTATGCCTGCCTGGGACATCTGCATCTGTGGAGTATGTGTTCTCATTAATGAACGCAGCATGGACACTGGATAGATCTCGGCTCAGTGTAACAGTCATGAAGGCAATGCTTTTCGTATGTCTTAATTTTGGATGTAAGCTGTGTGTCTATTTTGACTCAAAGTGCCTGAGAAAAAAAATATGTGTAGCTTATGTGTAGATTATGTGTTATGTGTATCTTTATATTGCTTTGACAGCTAGTTGCGTCTCAGGTCATTTCAGTGTGGAAGTAAGGAATCCTGTTTTATATTTGTTGCATCATCTCTTTGATATATGAAAAATAAAACAGTAAACTATATTAGAATATAATCTATTTTATTATTCTAATTGTCTTGAATATGTTTTGAAAATGTAACACTATCTGGGCATTTTGTAGATCCATATACTGCCAGGTCTCTAAAGACTCGTATGTAATGTTTGGCAGGGGTGTAAAGTAATTAAGTAAAAATACTTAAGTATTATTTTTGGGGATTTGAACTTCACTCAAGTGCAATTTAAACTGAATATTTGTACTTTTACTTAATTACATTTCCAAAGACAAAATAGTACTTTTTAAACTTGAAAAGTACTCATTACATTTTTGCAGATCATTTTCTTCCATCTTACTGGACTGAAGCCACCTTTTCACTGCATCTAACAAATGACAGATAACAGACCAGAGGTCAGTCATGTCAAATAGAGTGTCACACGTGTGGAGTGTGTGGAGTTCCGACCATCTGCAGAAGTGGAATTTCGGATATGATTTGAGCTTCGGATATGTTTAAATATTTGTGCGACTAGAGCGTGTGTGACTGCCCATCTGAATGTGATGTATCATTTAAAACTATGTGCATGAGGTTAGAAACACTGACGGCTTTTGTTTTTGTTACTTCATTCAGGGTCACGTGACGCCATGCGAGGACCGGACGTGTGAATGGTGAACTCTGCACACTTTGCTAGTTTTAACACTTTTAATGATATAAACTGGTGAGATTCGATACACTCCATTTCATAACTGTTCTAGGAGGACAATATGTCAAAGAATTCAAAATCCTCAGGCTCTGGAGACATTAAAAGACGTGCTCTAGCTGATACTTCAGAGAGGGCTGCGAGCCAGGGATTCGATTTGGTCAGAGAGATGCGGGAAATCCGGCGAGAGATGTTGGGCATGTCAGCAGTGCTGACGAAGGTCATTGCTGACTTGGAGGATCTTGCTGTGATACATCGATCGATCATTGCCATGGAGGTACAGTTCTCTGAGATGGTTACGAGAGTGGTTGATATCGAGAAATGCATTGATTATCTGGAGTCATTGGAGAGGGAATTATCTGCTAATCTGCTAGCGACCAAAGTGGATTTGGAGTGTGTCTGGGAGAAGTTGGAGGACATGGAGAACCGTATCTGGTGGAATAACGTCTGTATTGTCGGAATTCCTGATATCCGGAAGCAGTTCCTCTACTCAACATCTCAGCACGCAGTGTTGCGGAGGCACTCTTCAAAATAATCTCCTGGGTGGGGATTCCGAAAGATATCCTCACTGATCTAAGCACAACATTTATGTCACGGACACTCGAGCTTTATGAATCGTTGGGTATTAAGTAGATTCGCACCAGTGTTCACTGTCCACAAACAGATGGCCTGGTGGAGCGATTTAACAAAACCCTTAAAAACATGATTCATAAGTTTGTGCACAAGGATGCTAGAAATTGGGACCAATGGCTCGATCCCCTGTTATTCGCAGTACGAGAGGTCCCGCAAGCCTCCACTGGGTTTCCCCATTCGAGCTGCTGTATGGGCGGTGCCCACGCGGCGTGCTTTATGTCATACATGAAGCTTGGGAGGAGGGACCTTCAACCAGTAAGAATGAAATTCAATACGCTCTTGATCTTAGAGCAAAACTCCACACTTTGGGTCAACTAACACAGGAGAATCTGCTCCAAGCTCAGGAACGTCAAAGCCGACTGTATAACAGGGGAACTCGGCTGCGGGAATTTTCACCGGGAGACAAAGTGCTCATATTACTCCCCACATCTGGCTCCAAATTACTCGCCAAGTGGCAAGGATCATTTGAGGTCACACGACGAGTGGGGGATCTCGATTATGAGGTAAAGCGAACCGATAGAGGGGGTGCACATCAAATATATCACCTCAGCCTGTGACGTTGGCTACGGTAGTTCCGGAGAGGGCGGAGCTCGGGCCAGAGGTGAATACAAAACACAATCATATTACCCCGGTCACTTGCGGGGACCATCTCTCACCGTGTCAAGTTGCAGAGGTTGCCAAGTTGCAACAGAAGTTTGCAGATGTGTTTTCTCCTCTGCCGGGTTTTGAAAACCTCATCCAGCACCACATCGAGACCGAGCTGGGGGTGGTGGTATGTAGCTATCCCTACCGATTGCCCGAGCACAAAAAGAAAATTGTTCGGGAAGAATTGGATGCAATATGGGGGTAATAGAGGAATCCCACAGCGATTGGTCCAGCCCGGTTGTTCTAGTTCCTAAGAGCGACGGTTCTGTGTGGATTATAGAAAAGTCAACGGGGTGTCTAAATTTGATGTCTACCCAAAGCCTAGCGTCGATGAGTTGCTCGATCAGTTGGGCACTGCTCGATTTTATTCTACACTGGATTTGATAAAGGGTTATTGGCAGATACCCTTGACAACAATTTTCCGTGAAAAAATGGCCTTCTCCGAACCATTTGGATTACACCAATTTGTGAAGCTTCCGTTCGATTTGTTTGGGGCCCTGGCTAAGTTTCAGTGTGTCATGGACCGAATCCTCAGACCACATTTGGCTGCGGCACATGCAGCATCTGAGGGCGTTTCTGAGGTCGCTGCGATGGGCGGGACTCAAAGCAAACCCCAAGAAGTGAGCTATTGGACAGGTGGAGGTATGTTATCTGGGGTTCCACTTGGGCCACGGGCAGGTGCATCCCCAACTTGACAAGACTACGGTGATTGCGACCTGCCTGAGGCCCAAGACCAAAAAGGGGGTGAGACAGTTCCTGGGGCTGGCTGGCTATTATAGGAAATCCCTCACTAAAAAGGGAGCTCCAGACCCGGTCCAGTGGACGGAGCAGTGTCAACAGGCATTTATGCAAGTGAAAGCCGCACTTTGTGGGGGGCCCCTTTTACATTCACCTGATTTCGCTCTCCCTTTTGTCTTACAGATGGGCTGGGGGCGGTGCTCTCGCAGGTGGTGGAGGGGGAGGAGTGCCCGGTGCTGTACATTAGTCTCATGCTCTCGCTGAGGGAAACTAAGTACAGCATCGTTGAAAAGGAGTGTCTAGCCATCAAATGGGCGGTCCTCACTCTCCGGTACTACCTGCTGGGGCGGGCCTTCACTCTCTGTTCAGACCACGGCCCACTCCAATTTGAGCCAAGTTGAATTTTGGAATACAATTCATTTTGATAACATTAACCTTTCCAGTCATAGATAAATGTATTGAAGCCCATCTGCCTACATCGCTCGAAAAACTTTTTATTAAAGGGTCAAAATGAACTCTATCTAAATAACACAAATTTGCTGGGAATAAAATACCCAAATACTTAATGCCATGTTTGGGCCACTGGAAGGTGCCCGGCAGAAAAGCCGTTACTGGGCAGTACGCTGACAGAGCCAAAGCTTCGGATTTAGACCAATTCACTCTGTATCCTGAGAATTTAGAAAAGGAATTAATAATTCTGTGGAGGCAAGGCATAGATTTAGTAGGGTTGGAGATATATAATAAAATGTAATCTGCCTAAAGCAAAAGCTTCTGCTCCACGCCACCCGCCACCACCCCTGGAAAATCATCCTCCTTTCTTATCGCAGCTGCTAATGGTTCCAGAGCAAGAACAATAAGGGGGAAGAGGGCAACCCTGCTGGGTGCCCCTATCCAGAGTAAAATAATCTGAAATTAATCTATTCGTTTGTACTGCCGCTACTGGGTGTCTATAAAGTAAATTAATACATCCAATAAACATATTCCCAAACCCAAGATTTCCAAAATCTTAAAAAGATAATCCCATTCTACCATATCAAACGGCATTTCAGCAACAAGTGAGATGGCAGCGACCGGAGTCTGATCATTCGCCACTGACCACATGATATTGATGGAATGCCTAATGTTATCATTAACGTAAGAGTTACGGCCCCGAATAAACCCCACCTGATCTATATGTATAAGAGATGCCATAACTTAATCAGTTAGCCAAAACTTTTTGACAATATTTTAATGTCTAGCTGGATCAGGGAAATTGGACGGTAACTCTTACACTCTCTTGGATCTTTGTCCTTTTTAAGAATTAGACTGATCCGGGCTTGCGTCATGGTTGGCGGAAGTTTTCCATTCTTTAATGATTCTGTATGAACTTCTAGCAAAAGTGTTTTGTAGCATAATATCTAAAAAACTCAGTGGCAAAGCCATCTGGCCTTAATTACCTTGCCAAGGGAATGTTTTTGCTCAGCCATCAGTTCAGGAAGTTTTAATGGTTCCACAAAGGTTTTAATATCCTCATCAGTAGATGAAGATGTGGAACTATAGAGATCAAGATAGAATTCTTTAAAAGCATTATAAATATCAATGGCTGAGGTAAATATTTCACCACCAGCAGATTTCACTAAGGGAATGGTAGAAAACTACTCTCTCTGTTTTATATATCTAGCCAGAAGTTTTCCTGCCTTGTCCCCGACTCAAAGTATGACTGTCTTGCCCTGAACAGCCAAAACTCCACCTTCTGCGACAAAATAGTATTAAATCTGTATTTCAATTGGGTCAATTCTCTGAGGCCATCAGACGACATTTGGCGCTTTAGCTCTGCCTCTGCACTTTTAATATTCCCTTTCAACTCCACGAGTTCTCGTGCTTTGGATTTTTTGGTGAATGAGGCATACTGTATGATCCAGCCCCTAAGAACTGCCTTAAGTGCCTCCCAAGCCACATCCACAGAGGATACTGAAGACCAGTTGGTCTCCATATAAACATTGATTTCAGCCTTTAACATTTATTGAAATTCAGGATTTTGCAAAAGGGATACATTAAAGCACCAACTATATGATTTCCTTTTCTCCATATGTGGCAACACCTCTAAACTCACCAGGGCGTGATCTGAGACTAAAATGTTTCCAATTGATCAATCAACAACAGATGAAATGAGGGACTTATCTATTCTAGAATAAATCTTATGAACTGATGAAAGAAATGTATAATCCCTACCAGATGGGTTCAAAAGTCTCCAAATACTAGGACCAAGATTTTTACACATCCTGTGAAGTGTCAATGTTGCTCTAGGGGGCTTGCACACTTTTGCTTCACTATGATCAATGACTGAGTCCATCAAAAGATTAAAGTCTCCTCCCAATATTATATCACGAGGGGTGCCAGAGGCTTGCAACATCCCTTCAAGATCTATAAAAAAGCCCTAATCATCAATGTTAGGTGCATAAATATTAGCCAAAATAAGACTTTGACCCTGAATTTCTGCTCAAACAATAATGACTCTTCCTAATTTATCTTTAATCTGTTTGAGACATTTAAATTGTAGATGCTTACTTATCAGTGTAATGACTCCCTTGCTCTTACTTGAGCCAGCACTAAAGAAAACATTTCCACCCCATATCTTCCCAAATTTTTCAGCTTCCTGTGGGGAAAGATGCAATTCTTGAAGAAACACTATATCATATTTCTTATGCTCAAGAAGAGAAATAACCTTCCTTCTTTTTAAGGGGTGCCCCAACCCATTCACATTCCACATGGAAAGAGACAATCCGCTCATATTAACACTTGACATTTTGACATATGAGAAAAAATAGATTGTGTGTCAAAAACAAAATTATAAAGACCACATTCCAACATTAGTGCAACAATCAAACCCTGAACTTCCCCCAGAACCAAACAAACAGAAAAAGGAAAAATGTGCACATTATCCCCACGCACGAATCCCTCTAAACTCAAACAGTCCATGTACGCCCACGAGAGCCCCCACAACAATTTTGCCATTGGATTGCTCAAATCCGGTGTTTCTATAAAAATTTTGTGAGATAGAGTTACACAACAAAAGATAATCTATAAAACAAACTCCAGCCAATAGGCGGAATAAACACAAAGAACGTGTAGATTCATCCACATAACTGTCCCGAAGGTGTGTTATTCCACAAAACAAACACCAGCCACTAGGTGGAACCAGCACAAAAAGAAACATAAAAGGCGCTCAGTTTCCTCGGACAGTCAAACGAATATTCAGTGAGCCGGCACATTCGGCAGCTACATGTGTGCAACAAATGACCTAATCACTCCAATGTCTTGCGAGAAATACTCCACAAAACAAACTCCAGCTGCTAGGCGGAATCAGCACAAAAAGAAACAAAAAAGGCACTCAGTTTCCTCGAACAGTCCAGTGAATGTTCAGTGAGTCGGTCCATTCGGCTACAACGTGAGTACCACAAAATAACTTACTCACTCCATTGACTTTATGAAGGACATCGCTTGCTGAGGACATGTGAATGTTTTACGGCCATCCTTAGAATCTATTCTCAATTTGGCTGGAAACATCAGTGCAAAAGCGAAGAGTGGAAGAGTTTCTTGCATTCCTTGAATCTATCACGTTTCTCTCTTGTCGAATTCGCAAAGTCTGGGAACAACAAAATGCTGTGGTTCTTCCAAAAAAGCCTTCCTTTACTGCTCGCCTCGCGTAACACCAGATCTTTATCGGATGATCTCAGAAATTTGGCCAGAATTGATTGGGGCATGTCTCCCTCAGCGGATCGCTGAGCTGGAACGCTATGAGCTCGCTCGATTTCTAGCTTATGGCCTGTTATGTCAAGCAGATTTGGAAAGAGCCCGTCCAGGAATTTCACCATATCCTGACCCTCTTCAGCTTCAGGAATTCTGACGATTCAGAATCAGAATCATAATGAGCTTTATTGCCAAGTATGCTTACACATACAAGGAATTTGTCTTGGTGACGGGAGCTTCCAGTGTACAACAATACAAAAACAATACAAAAACAGCAACAAGACATAGATAATAATAATAAAAAATAAAAAATAAAAACGAATTATACACATACGTACAGACACACACATACATACATACATACATACACACATACACATGGGTAGTGCAAATCTAATACAATCTGTTATGTACAGTGTAAATACAATTCTGTTATGTACAGTGCAATTTTTTTTTTTTTTTTTTTCAGAGGAATGAAATGGCAGAAGAGGTTGGATGTGTTGGATAAATATATGAAAGTCTAAACTGTGTATTGCACATAGTTATTTCACAATAGTTATTGCTCACATAGTTATGGCGCAATTGAACTGTTCATGAGATGGATAGCCTGAGGGAAAAAACTGTTCCTGTGCCTAATGGTTCTGGTGCTCAGAGCTCTGAAGCGTCGGCCAGAAGGCAATAGTTCAAAAAGGTATTGGGCAGGGTGACTGGGGTCCAGAGTGATTTTTCCAGCCTTTTTCCTCACTCTGGAAGTGTATAGTTCTTGAAGGGGGGGCAGGGGGCAACCAATAATCCTCTCAGCAGTCCGAACTGTCCTTTGTAGTCTTCTGATGTCTGATTTCGTAGCTGAACCAAACCAGACAGTTATTGAAGTGCAAAGGACAGACTCAGTGACTGCTGAGTAGAACTGTATCAGCAGTGCCTGTTGCAGGTTGAATTTCCTCAGCTGGCGATGGAAGTACAACCTCTGCTGGGCCTTTTTCACAATGGAGTCAGTGTGGGTCTCCCACTTCAGGTCCTGTGAGATGGTAGTGCTGAATGACTCCACTGCTGCCACAGTGCTGTTTAGAATGGTGAGGGGGGTCAGTGTTGGGGTGTTCCTCCTAAAGTCCCCAGTCTTCTCCACCGTTTTAAGTGTGTTCAGCTCAAGGTTGTTTTGACTGCACCAGACAGCCAGCTTTTTAACCTCCCTTCTGTATGCAGACTCATCGTCATCTCGGATAAGGCCGATGATAGTGGTGTCATCTGCAAACTTCAGGAGCTTGACAGAGGGGTCCTTGGCGATGCAGTCATTCGGACGTTATTCCGCTGGCTACGGTTCTTTACGTCCTCCAACTTCTCCCAGACACGATCCAAATCCACCTTGGTCGCTAGTGGATTAGCAGATAATTCCCTCTCCAATGACTCCAGATAATCGATCCGTTTCTCAACATCCCTCACTCTTGTAACCACCTCAGAGAATTTTGTCTCCATGGCAGTGATCGATCGATGCATTACAGCAAGATCCTTCAAGTCAGCAATGACCTTCGTCAGCATTGCCGACATGCTCAGCATCTCTCGCCGAATTTCTCAGGTCTCTCCAACTAAATCGACTCCCTCTCTCAGGGTCTGCTGCTCAGGGACATCAGCTTGAGCACGAAAGTGTCTTTTAATGTCTCCAGAGAATTTTTAATTCTTTGACGTATTGTCCTCCTAGAACTGTTATGGAACAGAGTGTATGGAGTCTCACTGGTTTATGTCATTAATAGTGTTAAAACTAGTAAAGTGTGCAGAGCTCACCATTCACACGTCCGAAACTCGCATGGCGTCACATGACCCCTTGCCGCTGAATTTTTTAGATCATATGCTACAGAACTGGCTCCACTTTTGCTAGAAGTTTATACGGAATCATCAAAGAATGGAAAGCTTCCACCAACCATGACACAAGCCCTGATCAGTCGGATTCTTAAAAAGACAAAGATTCAAGTGAGTGTAAGAGTTACCGTCCAATTTCCCTGATCCAGCTAGACGTTAAAATATTGTCAAAAATTATGACTAACCGATTAAGTAAAGTTATGACATCTCTTATACATATAGATCAGGTGGGGTTTATTCGAGGCCAAACTTTTGAAACACTTGACTGAAATGTTTCTCATGATCTTAAAAATCTTTTGATCTGAAGGCGTATGCTTAAATGTTTGAAATTAGTTTTGTAAACAAAAATATAATTGTGGCACCATATTAATTTATTTTATTATAAAACTAAAATGTAATTATACAATTTCTTTTTTTTGAAATTGATGACTTGGACCAAATAATATAGAAAAGCAGCCAATAAGTGCCCAACTTAGATTGGAATAACTTCAATACTGTTTAAAAAGCATCCCAGGGTGATACCTGAAGAAGTTGGTTGAGAAAATGTCAAGAGTACATGTCTGCAAATTCAAGGCAAAGGGTGACTATTTTGAAGATTCTACAATATAACACACTTTTGATTTATTTTGGATTTTGTTTAGTCACAACATAATTCCCATAGTTCCATTTATGTTATTCCATAGTTTTGATTACTATTATTCTAAAATGTAAAAAAAAAAAAAAGTTATATATATATATATATATATATATATATATATATATAAAACAAAAGGTTTTTGTAATTAAATGTGTACATGTCATTTATTCCTATATTTGCCTTCATATTTAAATCATGGCTATGAATTTCTACACCCTATTTGCTGAATTATTGTTGTTGTTGTTGTTGTTAGGCAACTATTAATTATAATAAAAACTATAAAACCAGCAATGATAATAATAATGATAATGATAATAAAAATAATGGAATATGAGTAAATATTAATTATGAATTTTATTAAATTCATCCATCTGCTCAACAGCAAGATTTGGTAGAAAACCTCAGAAAACAATTCACAAAACCAACAACATTACAAACGTTCTTCAAAGCTTCATTTGAATTGTTTTGTTCTCTATGTCTCAAGGAGGAGGGTGCTCTGACATCACATTTCGTTAGTGCCTTCTCCCATGCAATGAACATTGCGTGACTATGAAAACTATGATGTGGTTCATTACACGTCTCAGGGCAGTTCCGAAGTGAAATTTTAACAGTGTGGCGCTAAAAGTGAGTGAAATGTTCTCCTGAACATTTTTAAGGTTAATGCTCTATCGAGATTTAAATCAACAAAACCAACCCCCCTACTCTAAACCTTAAACCTAAACCTAACTGATAGTGTCAGAAAAAGCAAATGTGAGACGAAAAACAAAATTCACATCATTTTGTGGTGCTTCTGTGACACTTTGGGCTCACGTGTTGACTCGCTTGCCATGCTCTTCAGGACTCGTACCCCAGTCCTTTATATCATAAGTGCAATGCTCTATCAGGTAAGCTACCGCACAATTTGATCACACTTGAACAAGCTTGTAAATGTAGTTGGTTATATAATGCAAATGTTAAAATGAGTCATGCGCTATAGTAAATGTGTTAATATGTCATAAGACAGCATTGTGTGAGGAACAGAGCGAAAAGTAAGTCTTTATGAACTGATAATCTGCCGTTTTACTCATGATTTGAGTGAAAGGGAATAAAAGTAATTGCTATTGTAGCACCTCTAGTGTTCATTGCACCAGAAAATTGCCATGTTACGTGCAACAGGCCACATAAATATCATTTTGAAAATGTTTTGTTATTATAACGTGTTTCTATGACCAGGTTGCGAATGTCACTGGGGAGAAATATGACGGTCGTTGGAGACAGTAAAAAGGTGACTTAAAAAAGTTACTTTTTACTTTTTTAATACTTAAGTACAATGTAATGTGATAACATTTTTACCTTCACTCAACTATGTTTTTGGCTAGATGCTTGGACATTTAATTGAGTAAAAATTTCACTCAGTATCCATACTTTCACTTAAGTATAATTTCTGAGTACTTTTTACACCCCTGATATTTGGTGAAACGCCCATGCATTTAAGGGTTAATAAATTTTTTGTTATATTTTTTATTTATTAGCACAACAGCTGTGCCATTGTTCTGAAAAATCACAAATGAGATGTTATTGCTCAATAGTTTATCCTAGACAGCAATGAGATTAAGTGGAAATCAAATAGATACAGTTGCTTCTCAAGATTTTTTGCCAAATAAATATACTAGTAATCTCACAAGATCTCAAAAACGACAAACTGTTCTCAGATTTGAAAAAATATGCAGTCAAATGTCAAAGATTTTATTTTGAATTCAAACATTTCTCATTAAATTCTTCCAAGACCAAATCATCAGTTCGGCAATCCACATTAATTGTATGGCTCAATCCTCTTATCAACAATTGCCCCTCATTTGTGTCTATGTTTTGCTCCTAGGAGAAACATCTGACACAAAGTTGAAACTTAATTGAAATATAACTGAAAACTCCATTAATTCACCTGAGCTGCAAAAGAGCAACTTCAAAGCCATACATTTTTTCTATGGGTGTGTGTTAGTGTTTTGGGTTGAGGGGGTGGTGTATTTGTGTTTTGGGACTGCAAATCACCTATTGTATGTATGTTTATGGACTGCATGTTAATGAATGTGTGTGGTTAGGGTGGGGAGCAGAGTGTGTGATTGTACTCCCCCTCTTCAGGCAGGAGTGTGATTGGCTTTAAACAGATTAACATTCTAACAGTCAGAGTCTCAAATCCACCCAGTAACACAGAACAAAAACTGCTCATTAGAACATGCTGACCCTATCACATGTTCCTCGCTCCATCTCTGACAATTTCTATCATTTTTTATGTTTACTTCTCTCTCCACCTGTCTTTGTATATCTTCTGCTGAATTTCCCTTTCCCATTAACATCACTCAGTGAAAAATGTTGTTGCTCAGAGTTTGCTTTTTTTGAGATATTAAAGAGATGTCATTTGTGATTTTTAATTTCTATAGGCAGCAAAGTAGGCCTGTATCTCTCTGATCAATCTAGTTCATATTGCTTATTTGCTGTGTCACTGTACTGCAACCAGAGATGTCAGAGGAATGTAATGTCATCCACTCCTCCTGCTTTTGGCTATGTGCAATTCACCTGGAGGCCTTTTTCATGTCAAGCATTGAGGAAGTGTTTCCGATATTTCTCGCTTTCTCCCCGCATTGTCTCTCAATAGAAGGTGTTTTGAATGCACTGACTGTATGAAAGCTGTTTTCTGTGTGTAAGAATGGAGAGCAGCTCTCTACACAGAGACTTAGGTTTCATGCATGGGTCTCTCATGGGGGTTGGATCATTCATTTTGTCCAGCTGAGTCAATAATTTCTCTGACTGTTCCAATCAGCAGCTGTGGGAAGACAACGGTACACATTAATAAATTACACATTTAAGGAATGGTTCATCCAAAAATGAATTTTCTGTCATTATTTACTCACCCACATGTCGTTCCAATCCAAACCTATATGACTTTCTTTCTTCTGCGAAACACAAAAGGGTATATTTTAAAGAAAGTTGTGATCACTGATTTCCATTAAATAGCAGTTGATAGTGACTCAGTTTACAGCTTAAAAAAAGCACTCAAAAGTTTCAAAAAGGTAGTTGATGCAACTCATGTGTCATATTACATGTCTTTTGAAGGCATATGATCACTTTGTATGATGAACAGAGTGAAATTTAAGTCGTTATTCACTCAAATCAAATCAAATCAAATCATTGATCAGCTCATGTATACAGTAGGGTTGGGCAAAAATAAGAATTTTAGAATTGGCTCCCATTGAGTTGGAATTTGAATTGAATTGGTCACACTCCACAGGAAGTTAAATTGGGATTTAGTTTTATTAGTCCAACGTAACAAGACAGATTTTGTGACATATTTAAATACATTATTAGTTTTTACTAATTATGCCTATTTATTCCCTGATAGAAAATTACATTTTTTACTTATACAGTATTTCTTTATATATATATATATATATATATATATACTGGCGGCCAAAAGTTTGGAATAATGTACAGATTTTGCTGTTTCGGAAGGAAATTGGTACCCATTGAGCTTTTGTGGGATCAGCTAGACTGTAAGGTGCGTGAGAAGTGCCCGACAAGACAGCCACATCTATGGCAAGTGCTACAGGAAGTGTGGGGTGAAATGTCTCCTGAATATCTGGACAAACTGACAGCTAGAATGCCAAAGATCTGCAAAGCTGTCATTGCTGCACATGGAGGATTTTTTGATGAGAACTCTTTGAAGTAGTTTAAGTAATTTTTTTTCAAATTGTAATAGTAATTTTTCGCTTTATTAATATCCTGACTATACACTGTGATTAGTTGAATACCACTTTGGTGAATAAAAGTACCAATTTCTTTCCATAAGTGCAAAATCTGAACATTATTCCAAACATTTGGCCACCAGAGTGTGCATGTGTGTGTATGTATATATATATATATATATATATATATATATATATATATACAGTATATATACACATACACTAACTAAAATTAGCACAGCCATTAAAACAGATTTTAATTTTGCCATACAACACCAGAAATGTTCCACCACATTATTTTCAGATAACTTCATAAAAATAGATCAAAAACTGAATATATTGATTGTGTAATCTTTTATAATGTTTCTTGAAATACCCCATTTGTTGTACAAATGATAATATGTTTCATGTAATACTGAAAATAATCAAATGTTTAATAAAGAAACTGAACAGTAATGAATTTCTTTTAATTTCATTCCATTTTAATTCTACTACCTTAAGTTTGAATTCAAATTGCAGTTCTACATCCAGTTTGCTACCCCAACTCTAATTCAGGAATTGAGTTGGAGTTGAATTGCCATTCTTAATTTAATTCTGAATGGTACACAACTCTGGTATACAAAGCCCAAATCAATTATGACAACATATCATTAACACCTGACGTCATTGTGTTTCCGGGTCTTGTGACCAAACGGCATGAAGTAATGACATAAGACAATGGTATCCTTCTATGTTTCGCAGAAGAAAGAAAGTAATATGTGTTGGGAACGACATGAGGGTAGGTAAATAATGACAGAAATTTCATTTTTAGGTAAAGCTATCTTTGATTTGTAATTTATTCATAACATGAATATACTTATGGCATAACAACTGTAGGACATCGCACTGTTGGTTCTGTATGACAGTATTTTTAATTAAAGGAATATTCTGGGTTAAGCTCAATCGACAGCATTTGTGGCATAATGTTGATTACCACAAAAAATAATTTTGACTCATCCCACCTTTTCTTTAAAAAAATGCAAAAATCTGGGTTATAGTGAGACACTTATACTGGAAGTCAATGGGGCCAATTCGTAAATGTTAAAATACTCACTGTTTCAAAAGTACAGCCACAAGATGAACAATATGCATGTTAACATGATTTTAGTGTGATAAAATCGCTTGCTAACCTTTTCTGTGTAAAGTTATAGCCAATTTTACAACTTCATTGCCATGATGATGTAATGGCATAAACCCTTTAATGACATTAAAATGACGATTTAAACAACTTTACTGCTCAAATAATACATGAGTTTTAACAGAAGCATTACTGTAAGTGCTTTTATAAAATTATAAGCTTCACATTTCCGCCTTGAAACCCTCCAAAAATTGGCCCCATTCACTTCCATTGCAAGTGCCTAATTGTAACCTCGATTGCTGCAGTTTTAAAGAAAAGGAGGAACTAGTCAATATTATTTTTGGTGGTAATCAACATTATGCCACATATGCTGTCGATTGAGCTTAACTTGAATTGAACTAACATTTAATTCAATATACGTGTTTTTTTTTTTCTATCATTGACTTCTATTGTTTTTATACTGAGCTAATTATATTTGTTATACCCGAACCCTAAACCTTTTGCATTTTTTGATTTTCATTTTTAGATATTATTATGCTTTTTAAACTGCTTGCTTGGTCACACACAAGCTGGAGGTCAGTGAACATAGGTTAAATGGTTATTTGGCAGATGGAGTGATTAATTTTTATAATTTGTAGTCACACACTTCCAGAGTTTCTTTGTGTATTTTTTGTCACTTTGAGGCCTTTGAGCATTATTGCATAAATCAGAGAAATAGAAAGTGATGGTGAGCTGATATTTGTAAGGTGTGTGTGTGTGTGTGGAATGCTGCCCTGGCCAGTCTCCAGGTTGAGGGAGGATAGCGTTTCCAATCCGAGAGGCTGGAAGTATTCTGGTTTGGTGAGTTTCTGAGACACACACATACACACACAAAGAAAGGAACAGGTTGCTCGGACCAGCCCGGTGAGAAAGAGACTAAACATTTCCCGGTACTAACTGTGGTAGACACCGACTGACACACACACACACACACACACACACACACACACACACACACACACATATACACACACACACACACACACTTTCTCTATTCCTATCAGTGTCTGAGACCTTCAAATTTTCTAAAATCATAATTGTTTCCATGATTTCCAATTATTGGAAAGTGTTTGATGGTTTTTCTTTTTTTGAAAAACTTCTGGATTTTTTTAGACCATACACTCTCACGCGGGGCCAGTATTCCTACACAGATTCATTCTTTTTCCTCCTCAGAGCAGAGGAATGTGAAGATTATGTCAGTGAGAGGCAGGTACTGAGACTTGCGCTAATTACTCTCTCTCTCTCTCTCTCTCTCTCTCT